>NC_134373.1:31485227-31788257 GCF_035582795.1 Mycteria americana
CTATCAGTTCAGACTGCAGATCAACAGCGCTCTAGAAATTCTAGCTCGTCATGTGCTGTCAAATCAGTTATTCAGTATGCACTGCTGAGAGAAGCTTTCTAGATACATTTATTTAATTACCTGCACATCCCAGTGTTGGCATCCAAGGTACCTACCTGTCACTAGCAAGTCCTGTTATCAATAGTTATGTGCATCCTCAAATGCTGATGTGAAAATCTCTTTGACTTCTATGGACCAGCTTTTACATTCAGGCCAGCAATTTATAATTACTTCAAATACCACATATGAATTTAATAGATTAAGCATACACTAATCCCTGCACTGCACTTGCACAACAGACATGGCAGGTTTTTGTGCAAAACCAGAACATTGCTTTAAAACTGGAAAGTGAAGACTGGAGGAGAATAGCTTACATGCATATTTATTGGGTAAATTAAACCCCTTTTTAATTTCTAAAGTCTTTTATTACAAACCTATCCATCTGTTACAACCTCACTTCCATTAAATAAGTACTCCATGCGAGCTACTGGCAGCCTTGCACGCCTGCAGACAGACCCAGAATCATGTTGTTCTCTCCTATTAGGGCAAAAAAGTGTAATACAAAAATGTGCATTGTGTATGTTTGGAAGTAGACGAAAAAACAAGTACAGGCTTACTGAAAAAAAACCCAGGGACTGATTCTGTGAGATGCCCAGCATTTCCCAAAAAGGTACTGAGTTCCTCAGGTTTCTGCTAATGTCAGCAGAAGCAGAAGCAGCACCTTGTGTCCCACGCTCGGGTCTGCAGGGATTGCTAATGGCAGGAGCTTCCATTTCCATCAACTCTCCGCAGTGCCCACAGGAGACTTCTCAATCTGCCCACGGAGTAAGAGGTGATTTTGGTTCTCCGCTTGTGCCGTGCAGCACACCCCGAGCGGAATCTGCCAGTCACATCACCCTTTGCTGAGTTATGCATGAGGAAAGAGGGCAGGAGGTGGTGTGATATGACAGTTATTGTTCACTAGAGACCTGAGCTGGCAGAATCATTTCTTTCCCTGTGTATTTATTTACATCTTCCTTTCCAGTAACTGTACAAGGCACTAGTATGTTCAGAGAAATGTACCTCTGGAAAAAAAAGACTTGCTTTGAAGGCAGCTTCCTGGATTCCTTATACCAGCCCAAAATATCTGCATTTCTTATTTACATTTACAAATTATTTTTGGATCAGCTCATTTCACAGCAAGGTATGGAAACTTTTCTCCAAGTCTGGGGAGAGAGGAACATGGAGGGACCATGTTTCTGCACTGCATTTAGTATCTGCCAACTTTCATGGAAATAAAGCACATATTTACATATCCTACCAGACCAGTTTAGCTCAACCACATGGTTAAGGACTTTGCTAAATTGGGGTGCAGACCAAGTCCTTCACGCAGTGGCTGCTCAGAGGCCAGTTCATTCCCCTACAAGATGTCAGCCTCAATCTTTTCATCCATACTGATGAACAGATTTCAGAGCTCTAAAACATTACCCATAGATCTTGCTGATAATGACAAATCCATTTCATAAGTTTAATTCTATGTTTCTATATACTTTGCAGTCTCTACACAAGATAGCACCAGTGTAAATCTACCCTTCCCTGGGCAAATTCTACAGCATTTAAAAGAAATTGGCAAGTGCTGGGTCTTATAGCACTTAGAAGAAAAAAAAAAATCTTTGAAAGAAGTTCTGTAGGCTGGATCCAGAAAATCCATGAAAAGGTTCTTGTTTAACTTAGGTTCCTATGATGTGTACTGTAAAAACATTTCTACAACACTTTAGCTATTTCTTCCCTATTTAATCCTCCAGGACTTCTCCATAAAGACTTGCTGCGTTAGTCTAAAAGTGGAAAGTTAAATTCCCTTTTTGAAGCATTGGCTTTTGTCTCTTGAGGACAAGGCACATTTACAGTGCTCTATAAATAATAACTTACTGAAATCTAACTTCTTAATAATAAAGCACAGTAGCTTAATACCCTAGAGGCCATTTCTGAAGTTCCAACACTGGTAATTTATTAAAACTGTGATAAACATGTCTGATAAACAGATAACTAATACCGAAATAACATAATGCCAAGCTTCAATAAATAGTTCTGCTACATACTGCAGTATACAAATTACAGATCACTGCTGTATGCAGTGACAGGTATGAGGAATGATCACAGGATTCGCTCAATTCATTGCGGGGAGACGAGGGGGCCTGGATGAAGAGAATTGCATTGTCTTTTATCAAATTATTAAATAATTTCCCTTAAGTGATCTCAGATCCTTCGAGATGCGGTAAAACTCAGGCTGTTTGCTTCATTTAAACTGAGTACCCATAGCGCCTATCAACAGACTGGCCCAGTCCCACAGCTCTTCTGGAGTGGCTGGACAGTAAGTCAGCTGGGGAAGACCTCAACGTGTAACACTTAAAAGTTGGAGGTTGACAAACATGCAAAAGAAATCCATCAGTGGGTTCCAGTTCCCATTTACCTTAATCTCTGAATCATACCTTCTCTCTATAAACAAAAGTCAGCCTCTTACTATACTGGGACTGATTTTGGACTGGCATTTATTGGCTGCTGAAGACGATCACTCACTCTGTTCACGTCAGAGCAGAAGTGGATGCTACATACTGGCATAATAAGGATGGAATAATTCATCAGAGAGAAGGATTTTCTCATTTTAAGAATGGATCTTTAACTCAGCTCCAAGTAATACCGTCTTTGGATATTCACGTTCCTCTATCTCATGGGCTCTTATCACATTCTTACAAAAAGAAATACAATAGTCTGAAGGAAGCTTCTCCGCTCTGGCTCACCTATTTTACAAAAATTACATAAATGGTGTACATCTCCACCCACTAGTCAGGGAGGAGAGTTTCCAGGAGGTCTGATTACGTTCTCTTTGTTGGTTTCATTCTTAAGCCTCACTGATTTAGAGTAGAGCTGTCCTCCCACCTTGTGTTTGCAGACTGTGTGCACAGATGGATGGAGCATCACTGTAACACCCGGCAGAACAGGGCCTCAGCCTCCATGTATGGGAGCTCTGCTTTCTCTGATCAAGTTATCCTAGCCCAATGGGCTACTGTACATCAGCTGAGTCATGGTAACCCACTCTGTTCATGGTTCTGTCTTATCGCAGATGCAAGGTAAAATACTTGTTTAAATCCTTCACAGTCTTCCTCATGCGCAGAGAGCACATGCCAGTAACACAGCTCTGCGGCGAGCAGTAAGCTCGTGTACCTCTGTTGTGTGTCTGTGCCTACAGATACAACCTGTTTTCAACTGCAAATGTTACCAACTCCTTTTTGAGGGTAAGTTTTCAGCTGCTTTGAGTTCTTCTTGGATGGTCAGTGCTACTGATTTGCTCTCACAGCTTCAAAATCCCTTGTTACTTATTTGTATTATAGGAGCACGTAGAGGCATGAACTGAGATTGTGACCCCATATTTCTAGGCAATATACAAACATGCTGTGGGAGAGAATTTCTGTCTGAGAGCACTTACAAGCTAAACAGACAACACAGGCACATGGGAGCAAAGGAAAACTAGAAGCACAGAGGTCAACTGAATAGGAAAAGCCACTGAGCATGTCAGAGGCAGAGATGAGCACTGAACTTTGCTCTCTTGAGGACTAAAAACTTTCCTGTCTAGCACAAAATGAGTTCTTAGACAGCATTTTTTTGCTAGTATCACAAAATGCATCCACTGAATCGGTGGTGCGCATAGGGAGCGGGTTTAGAGAGTAGAACGACGGGCAAGATGCCACGCATCCTGTCCTCTTCTTTCTGACATCTTTGGGCAAGGCCACAGTCTAATGTACAAAAAGAAATTTGAGTTTTGGTGCCTTCGACTTCCATTTGTCTCACAGAAGATTCATTTAAACAACACACGGTCTGTAAATCAGACGTTCCCCCTCTCTGCAGTGTCAGGTAGGAATTTACAGCTCCAGACCATGCATTTCCTTATCTGAAGGGAGCATTGTGTGAGGCTTAACAGATCATGGTTTCTACAGTGTACCCAAATGGTAAGTACTGTACAAGTACAAAGTTTTATTATTAAAGACAATTGTCTAAAGCTTTAGTAAAGAACATTTGATACCAAGTACTAAAACTAAAACAGTCTTTTCTAAGATAAACAATAAATATAGATAGTCACATCCAAGCCACAACCTGTACTTTTCAGCTCTTTGGGAATTTTAGTGTACAAAGGACAGCTTATAATGGAGCAGCCAGCTCAACCTTGAGGAGGTACTGTCAAATTAAAATTCCTATCTGAAGCAAGCAGATTGACTTGCCAGTGCTTTAAGCATACTTTCAGTAACCCTGGTGTAAAACATTTGTAACTCGATGCTGAATTCCACACAGAGGAGAATTTGAGCTTTTTTACATAATGGAACTTTCTCTGTCATCCAAATTTGCAGGTTTTGTAGTGCCCGTGAGCCTCCATCATAGCCCAGGACTCCCTGTGCAAGCCTGTGTAGGTATAGCCTTGCCAAAATGTATTATAAGCAAAGCGTAATAATATATGAGGCATCAGGTAGCAGCGGGCGGCAGAGCACAGAGACAACGGTCTTGGCTCACCAGGCACGTGACTCATCCTGAGGTTTTGGTAACCAGAAGAGTTTTAGTATACCAAGGATGGGATTCTTCCAAGACACAAAGAGGACACATGGGAGAAAGCAAGAGGAGAAGGCATATTAACCAAGGGGGAAAGAGATGCTGGCTTCATGGGCTGATTCAAAGTGGGGTGAGCCTCTTACGGGAAGTGATAAGCAGGTCTGTGAAAGACCCATAAAATTAATACAAGCACTAATGCAATGCAACAAGGATACGCCCCAAAGAGAGGGGAATCAGTGGAAGGGTGCAAAGACACTGGTGATCCAGCAACACGAGGAGCTATGGATGTGATGCTATACCTGAACAGAAGGGCTTGTGGAAGCCAGGAATGATGCCCAGATTACAGGTTTTAGCAACAGATCGGATTGCAGTGCTGTCCATAAGGGTAAAGAAAGAAGGAGTATCCGCTCTGCTGTGGCTATGTGCCGAGCTTAGACTGACAGCTACATATTTATGCAGCAACATTAGATGAACATGTCAACATGTTACTTTGGAAGAAAGATACAGCTCTGAAGGAGAGAGATAAAGATGGCACTGGATTTCTGTTTCCACTATCTAGTGTTTGTATTTTTATCATTCTGTGTAAAGAAAAATGTCAGCCTGTGACAATGACTTCATTTTGCTGATGACCTACTTCATTTTGCTTGAAAGTGCTTAACACTGCAATGATTTAGTTGCAAGTACTATATGGGAATGCTTATCTTTTTTTGAGGATAACTTAATCCACTGGATATTTTTACTGCTTTTGAGCATGCAAAAGCATGGACAGGGCCAAATGCAAACTGATAGTCTTAGTTTAAGCTTAATAGTTTAAGCTTGATAGTCTTAGTTTTAAGCTTAACTGGGACATTTGCATGCTAGTAAAAACGAGCTTAAAGCTCTCACCTGTAGCCAGTTGAGAATGAATGACAACATCCAGAACTGGAGAACAACACAAGGGGATGTTAAGGAAGGATGACTTACAGTGTTTGCTATTACTGAAGATCAAAAGCATAGGGAATCCGAGATAAGACTTTTAGCATACTGGGTAATTAACAGCCACAGTGGAATTTGGTTTCTTGCCATGTCACATTCAGTTTATAGCTTATGACAACAAACATTTACTAAACGTACTGGAGATTACGGATTTATCATAAGATTATATGATAAATCAATAAAATAACTAAATAAAGAGGTTTAAATACACTCAGTCAAAAACGATTAAAGAAAAATTCCACTGCAGTCAAGCACCGGTCGGGAACATAAGCACAGCCGATGCACACGCAGGTGCAGTTGACACCGGCCAGGTGGGTACCACACAGCACTATTCCTCACACCACCAGCATTGTTTATTCTGTAAAGAACAGGGGGTTTTGTGGGGTATTTTTTCCTTCAGTTGCTACAAACAAGGTACAACAAGCTATTTCTAAGAAGCGAGCCAACAAATGGAGTCACAGCAATGGTTGCCCATGATAAAGTGGAGGCCATTCTTCCTTCAAGGCCCCTCTACCGCCAAAAGATGTCCATCTCCACCCCTTTATGTTCTTTGGCAGAGTCGCCATTCAGAACAAAATCCCTCCTTCCTCTTTGTGGGCTTCACTGATGGATGTGACAAGACTTCTAAGCAGCCTCCTCTAACTGTTTTGCACAATGATTTCTGGAGTAGGAGGTTCAAAAACCCTTCCAATGGACCAGCCCATATTCAGTACAAAATCAATTTACCATGGCTATAGTCTCCTTTGTATTTCTGCATCAAGCAAGGCGATTTTATTCTCATTCATCTTTCTGCTCTGGGTTTCCTTGCCATTGTGCCTCTTTGAAGCTCACTGCTATGTAGAGATGTTAAGGGTTCTCCATTCCCTCCCCCCCCCGCTTCTGAGACAGACTGGACAAATCCTGCACAGTCAACTGAGTTGTTGTTACATTTTTGTGCACCCACATTAAGAGTTCAGTTATGAAAAGCAATCTTCCCATATATGCTTCAAACTGAAAATGTAATCGCTGAAGCACACGTGAAACCTCTGTGTATTATCAGCTTTCTAAAGCAGGGAAGTCTTGCATCCTTTATTCCTCTCCAGGTTACATCATTGAATGTACTTGTTCGGCATTTATTTGTTTGCTTTGAGAATGAGCTAAAATAAGTTTGAGGAAATGCCCAATTTGGATCTGATTCTCCCAACAATTAGGCTGACATTCAGGAATCAAAATCAGCACATCTTGCAATATTAAAGAGGCTAATGAAGAACTCAAGATGACATTTTCACTGCTCTGTGTTTCTTGTTTTTCTTTAGGGAAATCACATCTATTGCATTAGGGGGGGCCTAATACTCTTTCAGATGACAAACACTGCAATATATTCTCATTAAAATCATATAAGAGGTTGAACATGGTTTGAGTCCTATCTTGGCTTGAAAAAAGGGGGCAGTGTGCAATTAAACTAATAAATGTGCATGTGATTCAATTTATCCTATCAACATTCTTTTCTGGTTGTGCACTTTAGCTTGGCGTAGTACAACCACAAAGGAAAAAAGACACTGGAAATCTTTAAGTGAAAGATACATTATTGAGACTAAATGAAAGCTTTGAGATTACTTCAATTAGCCAAGGCCAGTTTCATGCAAGCCAGAGAGACTGGGAAAGTTTTGCATGGCAGGCTGAAAACAGAGATCACGCCTGAGCCTGCCTGTACCACGGGATCTTAAGTGAAACCAGACTCTCCTTCCTGCTCTTCCCCATTTCAAAGTAATAGTTTTTGAGCTTCAAGAATATGGGCAAAAAATTCTAAATCCTCAGCTAAAAAGGAGTCTTTGTACTTTCCCTATTCAGTTCAGCAGATGTATGTCTGAATTTCCATTTGTTTTGCATACCTAGAGAAAGGATCTAGACACCAGGATTTTGACATGTGCTGTGGAAGCACATGGAATACTCAGCTGCACTCTGCTAGGCATTTCTGCTTAAAATTAAATGGCAATTCTTGACCCAGTGAGCCTGAATCCTAGGGTTAAGGTGAAAGACAACGTATGGCTGCAAAAACAGGCAGAAAGAACAAGAGGGAACAGTGAGATGACTGATACTTGCCATCACGGAGTACACACGGTGCACAGGCAAGTGCGGTGCAAGCTTCTCAGCAGAGTTTTTGGCAACACACCTATATTTTGACCTTTAGACTCTCTGGCTTCTATGGGGTCTGGTGCTCGGCATCACAAACTGTCAGAAAATGTTATTTCTGATAAATCACTAATAACCAAGAATAAGTAGGACCTTTCAGATGTTACCAGGCTGGGCTGGAAGAGGAAGTCAGCGATGAAAAGTCCCCCATGTTTCACAAAACATATTTCAGTATTTTTTTTTATTGTTCTATAGCTTCATTGTGCATTACATATCTGCTTTCCTCCACCAGGTGCCTAGCGTTCTTGATAAGCTAATTACAGCCTTCTGCTTATTTCATGTCAAGCTTAACTCCCCAGTCTGAGCCTAGCCTGCAGTTCTGGCATGTTTTTTCCTTAATCTAAGACCATCTGTGCTCCATCAGCAAGGAACACTTAAATACAGAGAAAGTGAAGAACCAACAGTGTTGAATTCCCCATACGCTGCCCCCAACTCCTCTCCCCAGCGTTTCCAATTAAGTGTGAAGCCAACATCCATCCAGTCCTAAATACATTGGAAGGCTCTGAGCAGGCTATAGTTATCTACAGACGCAGCAACACTTTTCAGTGGTCAGTGGGGAAATGACAAGCCAGAAAGGACCTGAATCTCTCAATTTCTTTCCATCTTTACATCAAAAGCTTCACATTTCAAATACCATCACATCACCAGCGATAGATGCAGCGGCTGAGTTCAGAACTTGATCAATGTAAATCAAATACTTGTCTCAGAGAAGCACAAGGAGTCAGTCTGGGAAAAAAGTGATGGAGTTGATTTATCAAAAATCCAAAAGATATTTCTCGAGTCTTACATTTATTGCTGCAAAATGGAAGTTCACAACAGTTTAAATCAAAACTGGACTGCAACGTTAGGGAAGATGGCTCTCTGCCCCTCTCCTGTCCGACCACCAAAAGTTCCAGTGCTTCTAACCCCTACTGTCCCCCCACCACCCAGCCCAGCTGGACGCAGTCCCTGCCTGCTTCCGCTGTAAGCGGCCAGAGCCCCACCGCTGTGCGCGGCATCAATACACCTAGCTTCCTCCTACGGCTGGGAAACAGATGCCTTCAGACTCCCTGCTTGGTCTGTCACAGTTTGCCTTGCTTCTGCCTCCTCTTTTCCAACACCAGACGTCAGCACCTGATGCCATAGTGAGCTCTGCCAAGCTTCATCTCAACAAGGAATTTATTTGCTCCTTCTCCTGCAAAGATGACTCTGATGCAGTGTCTTTTATTCCTTCCTCCCAGCTCCTCTGTTCTGTTCTCCAGTCTGCACTCTCCTGCCAACCCAGGATTTATTTTCCAATTTCCTTCCATTTGAGTCCTGCCCTTACATCCCCCCGCCACCTGGCTCTTCCCTCCCCTCCCCTCCAGCACGTTTGCATTTGACCTCTACCACGGTCAAAGATTCCACAAATTAGTTTTGAGAATATGCCTTATAATTAAGGTAAGGGAATACAAAACGCTTGTCCAACAGGACTAATGCAGCATACTTCTTTCTGTTTCTTCTATCTAACTCCTTTTTGGTGGTTTTCAATGCTTTCACATTTATCTTGTATTGAAAAAAAAAATTTTTTTTCTGCCTTGTTCTTAAATCCTCAGTAACTGATCTCACAGCAAAAGCTACTAAATTTGTAACAATTATAGTAGCCACATACATTTTTTCTCCTGTCACTGTGTTTACCACTATTATATTTATGAACCATTGATCATTCCTTTCTGCCCCATGCATCAAAGTCCTCTCCTCTTAGGCAACTGCAGTTTGTCTCTTAATTCTCCCAGGCTAACTTAAGAACTTTTTTGTCATTCTTAATAAAGCTTAAATCACTTCTCTTTGAGCAACCTTGCAGCCTATTCAACTGGCTGTAGCCCTGTTATTCCTTTTCCTTTACTTATAAGGAATTAAAACACTCTATTTGAAAAACCTCAGAACCATGCTTTGTCTCCTGTCTGCAGTGATTAATTAGTAATTAAAATAATGTATGGAATTTGATCCACATGCCTGACACAAAAGTGTTTCCGATGAAAACATATTTTTATTAACCCTCCCCCCAAAGTCTTTCCAAGCTGTTCTCTTTTTTTAAACAAATTTACAGATTTATATTTTAAGTATTTTTATCTGAAGGGATGCATTTTTATTGCATTTTTCCCCTACTAGACCCCAGCTACTCTATTTTTACATTAAAAGGTTTTCATTGAAGAAGTTTAGAAAAAAGTAGTGAAAAATGGGTCCATTTTAAGCATGCAGACATGCTGAAGTTGCATAATTGCTTCCCTAGAAAGCAGAGGTGAAGATAACAACTGCTTAATATTACATGTACTATGAATCAGAATATAACAACTTTGCAGACTCATGATTAAGGCAAATTCCCTATATTTACAAGTGCATATCATCATGTATAATACTTGGGTCTTAAACAGAAAGCCACGTATTTCAAAGCACTTCAAAAGGACAAGTATCATTATCTCAGCTTCACGTGTGGAGAAAGGAAAGCACAGACTGGAGATGGCTGGAAACCACCTTACCTCCCTACGGCTGTCTACAAGTGTGGCAGCTAGTCCATGCTATCCTTATAGAGAATGGAGAGAAAGATGTGACTTTTCTGCATATCTCCTTCCACTGACTCCCCACGCTTGGTCTCCCCAGTCTCAGAATAGCTTAGTCTCTACTCGGTCATGTTACCGCTAAAAACGTATCAGGTATCTATAACCATGGTGTGGTAACTTTTAGATGAAAGAAGCATTTCAGTGACAGCAGAATACCTGTAAGATCGTTGTTCTTATTGACTGTTCAAGCTGTGGTGGCATCCAGCAACTCATTTATACCCCACAGCCACATCCCTCACCCTCCTCCAGTGGTGCAGCCCAACCTTCCTCTCCCAGGGCCCACCCATTAGCAGGCAACTCACAGCAGCTGCTGTCTGATGTTGTTTAGCCGGAGGTTTGCTTTGCCTCCTGCAGCCCTGAAGAAAGGCTTCTGAGCCTGAAAGCTTGCCATCTTTCTCCAGTCAAGGTGGCTGGAGATGCCATAGGCTTAGTCAAGTTTGTGCCTGTTTACTCGCCTGTCCTCTTAGGGCATGGGTTGTGCTTTCCTTGAGCTCAGCCTGGGGAAGGTAGGTGAAACCTTGGAGGCCAAAGCTCTTTGAGGCTCTCAAAGGATTCAGGGAAGCTGTGCCTGCCGTGCTGAGACAGGATCGATGTCCTGTGGGAGCCATCAGCAAACCGTTCCCGTCTCTGCTGCCCAGCTCTGGGTCTCTGCTAACAGCTGTGCAGGCCACGTTAGTGACTCTGCTGTGCAGCTCCAGGCTCCAGTAATCCCCTCGTATTAGTCATTCCCAACTGTTGTGTTTAAAAGAAGCTGTAAAACACACATCAGCTAAACTGTTACTAACAGAGAAAAGTAAGATTATTTATCTAGGGAAAAAAAGCACACACTGATATGAAATGTATTTACTATAAAATAATTCTTGTCTTTTTTTCTAAGAGCTCAATAGTTGGTTTTAAAGGAAACATATGAGGTCATTCACTGGCCTTTTTAGAGAGGTGCAAATCAATAAATGGTGATTTTTTAATGCCCTCATTATAAATGACTGGATGCTATTAGGGTCAAACTTAATCCTGTGCAGAGAGCCAGTGCAAGGGATGTGAATCATTTAAATCTCTCTTAAGCTCTGCTTTGAGAATAAAATGTAGATATTTCTCTGTATTCTCAGTCTTAAAAAAAGAAACTGCTGCTTTTTTGCAGTAATTGGCCCAGATACTCCATTGTTTGTCTTGTAAGATGCAGTCCTTTGTGTTTTCAAGGACTTCTCTTACTTGTGACTTCCCCGCGTGTGCAGCTCAGCTCCCACGCCAGGGACGGGTCAGGGCACTGGGTCCCAGGTAGGAAGAGCACTTCACTGAGCGCACGGCCCTGAGAAGTGGCAAACCGCAGCGCCGGCTGCAGCAGGGTGCCAGGACCTCTCCCCAGGCTCCACCGATCGGCAGCTCACCACCTCCACAAACCCGGGCTCGCTGAACGGGGGACAGACTGCGGGAGGTATCACCTCCTCTCCAGGAAAGCATGAAGCGGGAGCTGCCTGCGTGAACCCTGCACTTGGCGTGTGAAACTCAATAGATTGCTGTTGCCACATCGACTCTCTTAGCGAAGGTGCTGCATTAAACCTGTTCTGCGTTAGAGCCTTCACTAACGATCGCATGAGAGCACCCTAATTGGGACAGGAGCAACTAGGAAAGGCTTTCTGTGCCTTGTGGTAAGCCAGCATTTGCAGCTAGAGAATAAATGTTTCCCATGTCTAAAAATATCCCACATCCCTGAAGTAATAATAATAAGAAAGCAGCATATTTTCATATAAATCTCAGTTTATATAAATGTCAGTTTAGCTAAGGTGTAGCCCACAACAAGAGGCTGATTTGCCTCTCAGGAGCATCTGCAGAGCTGGATTTGTTGACAGCAGCCGCAGATGAGTGCGTGTGTCAGGGCAGGGGACAGCCAGGGCGTAAGAACACGCAGATCCCCGAGAGCCTCCTGGAGCCGGGTGGAGTGGGAAGCAGCCCACAGAGAAAAAGGGGTAAACAGGCAAACCAAAATACATTTTGCAAAGATACAGAAACCACATTGCTGACAAGAAATGAGAAGTCCAAGGGATTTTTTTTTTTTCCATTTTCATTTTTTTCTCTTCCCTTTCTAAAGGATGTTTAATGGTCCTGACTGTAAGTTGCAAGGAATAAGAACATTAGTCTTCATTCCCTACACATAAAATGCCTGACAGGGTTTTATCAAATAAAGAGCCCAATATGCTACTGTTATCATTACGTGACTTCAGCAGCTAATTAAATTCTCGGTTTCTGAATCCTGCTCATAATGTTTGCTGACAAAGACCAAAACTCCTGTAGCAATTTTGGCTTTTAGGTGAGGTGAGGGAGGAAAGGAGGGAATGACAACTAACAAATTACCCAGGAAAGCAGGCTGGCAATCCATGGCTGACAGTCATCACGCAAACCTCACTTCACCGTGTGAGCGTAACAGGGTAGTTCCCCTCCAGATATAAATCAGCTCCGTGGCCTTCACTGACTCCAAGAAGGCTGCCCTGCTTAATGCTAAGTATGAATCCAGACAGGTATAGCTCCTGAACCTCCGACACGTTCTATACAACCCTATGTATATGATCCTCCTGTGTATGGGTACGTACATATGTATATATAAAAATATATATGTAAATATATATGAGAACTTCCTATACCATGCCTAAATACTCACTTTAGAGGGCAATTACACTGATCACAACTAGGCAGTGCACTCTGAGCCAGTTCAGCAAGTCTATGAATGCACATATTGAAACGTATTCTCACTCGGTAGAGCATGAGGCATGTTCTTAACTTGGACAATTCTCAAAGGAAAACAGGCATTATTTAAAGCTAAACCTGGGCTTAAAAGCTTTGCTGGCTATAAATGGACTCCTGAGTTGGGTTCTCTCAGACAGAGGGGATGTTGTGTTCAGAAATCACTCAATGCTACGAAGTGTGAGAAGAGACTTGCTTTCTCTGCTCTCTGAATTTCACCTGATGAGTAACATCAGCACAAGGTTGGTTCCCAACCACATATGCCGGAGCCTATTAAAGACTACCGTTCCCTGCAGCGAGGAGCTGGAGAAGTGCGTCCTTGGAGGATGAAGTGTGGCCTTCAGACATGGTCACCTCCAGTCTGACATGCCTTGTTTTCTTCCCCCATCTCCCACTCCAGGTAGAAATTTCTCTCTTAGATAAATCCTGGGAAGGCACACCTGCACCTGAAAGCCACAATCTCGCTCTTGATCAGTCATTTTAAGGAAGGGTGTAGTCAGGGAGTAGATTTCATTTGGGAACCTGAAACCATAAGAATAAAAAGCTGAATTTGCCAGAAAGTTTGTTCAGCCAATATAAGCTTTATTATGGAATAGCTTTAAACCTCTAAGCTGAGAGTGAGAGGTTTTAGGTGCAGCTTTGGAAGGTGATTTATGAATAGATTTATATGTTAATCTGTTAATAAAAAAAAGTAGCGTACTGATAAAATATGTGACAATCATAACTCAGCTATGAGCCACATATTAAAGACTGCATCTGCTCTAGTAGAGGTTTTGATTATGTTTTTAAATGAGGGAACTGCATTGGCCTGAAAATAAAGAAATAAATGCTTTCTCTAGAAATATGTGCCATATAATTCAAAGAAGTATCTGGGAATCTGCAAGAAACAAATAATAAACTGCTTTTAAGAAAATTACTTCTGGAAAGTGAAGCTTATTCCTGAACATTTCAAAATGGAGTTCCTGTCAGGCGGCTCAATGGTACATGAAGATACGCAAAGTATTCTCGCTCTTTCCCAAAATTACTTCCCAAACTGGATTTTAAATTGGATGATAATCTTGACACTCCAAATAGATTGAATAAATAAATATCTTCAGCAATGTTGGGCCAACTTCTGAGCACCCATGGGTTTGCACTGTCGTATCAATGCCTGGCTTCCTCATGATTTTTGAAAGGATATTTTGAAAAATAGGAACTGCTCTGGCTCAAGGATGTTTCTGCAAGTAAATCGGAAATACAATACTTTTACCTCTTTTTATTGACAAAAACTCACAGCACTTTATAAAGGAGCGCTACATCCCTATTTCGCACGCGAGCAAACGCCAGGCAGATAAACCAGGCAGATTAACTTTCCCCCAGGTGCCCGCGGGCAGAGCCAGCAGTACGAATTTGGGCCCTCCAGGCCCCGTCTGGTGCCGGCCCAGCATCTCTTGGGGATGTAAGATTTATCTATTATTTGTAAGTTTTCTGATGAGCGCCAGGGTTTTGTGAACGTATTCTGAATCCTTAAAATTTCCCAGTGAAGTATTTTCACCAGGAAAGATTACTTGAGTGACAATTTGTGCTGCGAACTATATTACTCACTGCTCCCCGTTGGTTTTGTTTATCATATTTTATTCAGCTATACAGAGAAAAACCAAGTTAAACTCTGCCACCTCTCCTCACACTTTTATACACTTGCAGAGCATGTTTCTCATCAGCACACATAAATGTGGCACTACTGAGCCCTAAATAAGTAGAAAATAATGCATTTAATGCTCGGTTTGATTCAAAGTGCAAAATAGGAAACCTGTTCCATTTGTTGCTGTGTGACATATTGAGGACTGATAGGCAAGTTTTATTATTATTAACTATACTTTGTTGATAGGTACTGTTGATTTACCAGTGATTATGCCACAGAGTTAAAGATCCCTCCAGGGACTAGCAGGGAGGGAAGTGTGTCTTCAGGAGCAGCTGTGCAGTTTAAGAGCCTCATCTCTGTAGCAGGGATGTTTCTGCTTCTTAGATTAAGGGAAGAAAAACTGGAGTAAAACTGTCCTTACCGGAAATGCACTGGATACATAGCTGCCGTTCATCTGCTACAGGACCATACGGAAATGTTTTGTCCCTATTTTGGGTTTGGAAAAATACCCATCCCAAAGACCCATGACAGCAACAGAAAAAAAAAATCTTTCAATAAGTTTCCTGTCAAGCTTAAGAGTTGATGGTGCTTAAGCATACTGCTAACTTTAAGCTTGCGTTTAAGTCTTACGCCTCCAGTGGGACTGAGAAGTTCATCAAGTTATGCCCTAGTGACTGGGTAACATTCTCCAAAGTGCTCACATGAATGTACGTGCTCTCAATTTATAAATTTGGAGCAAAATTTAAAAAGCAAATAAAGTCGTGTGTTTTGTAGCATTTTCATGTCTTGCAGTGGGGTAATTGTAGCTCTGTAATTGGAGATCTAGATTCTGGCAGCTCAGGTGGTACTGGACAGTGCTTACCTCCACAGGCAATCCCACCAGATGGAGAGTTATGACTATTGGGGAACTAACATGCTCTGTCTCTGAACTTAGTCCTCTCTCAATTTTTTTGTCCTCAGGAAATATTAGATTGTTAATTAAAGCATATTTTCATCTCAAAATTCTGTGTCTTTCTTAATGGATTAAGTAACTTATGTCTTCCAAATAGTTTTGCAATAGGTACACCCATTTATTCTTTCATATTCTGTTAAAATACAGTTTGTTTTTAAGAACGGGAATATATACATACTCTTGAAGTATTTTAAATACTATTTAGATGATATAACAAAACTGGTCAGCATACAAACTTCACAGGGCTGGTTAGAAACTTTTCCACAAGAGATCTTCCATTAAAAAAATAATTGAAATAAAAACATTTTACAAAATCTTAACAGTTTCTATTAAACTTATCAGACAAGAGTCTAGAAGGCAACCTTGGATCCAGAGGGAAATTTTTGGTCACAAACATAAAGGAAAGAAAAGGAAAAAAGATGCCCCAAACTAACCAGGTCAAACGCTTGAGATGGGAGAAATGCACATTCAAATCCTCTCCCTTGATGCTTCAGAAAATAACTTGACCCAGAATATTTGCATCCCAAGTAACCATGTGTCTATCTCCTTCTCTTTCAGATTTTACAAAGACGTCAAAAAGTCTTGTTTTCATCTCAGTGCAAAATATCTTGGCATCTCACAAAGGTTGGAAAAATCATTTCCCACTCAGTTCTATTGAGAACTCTAAGTTCCAGGTAAAATCAGGGTGAACAGAGGGTAGGCACTGCACTGGGATTTATGAAATGCCTGCCAAGCAGCCTGCTTTTAACACACACCAGAGAATAGCATTCCTTGCTAAGAAGTCCTAATCAGCATTGTGCATTTTTTAAAATTTGCTCAAAGGCTTATGTTTTTAAAATGACCCTTCCACCTACTCTATTAATTACAAACTCCAGTATAAAACGGACTTTTCTATGGCCTCCCTGTGAAAGCTGCAGATTAGGAGCTAACCTTGTTTCAAGCCCATGAGTAAATTAAACAGCATGTGGTCCAAGTGTACATAATTTTAAAAATGTGTTCTATAAAATGTCTAATATTTAGAGCTTACAATGCATAAAAGAGGACTGTTTAAAGATGGAGATGAACCATGTTGCAGGGATTTTGTTTAAAAAGATGCTAAAAGATTAAGAACAGTAACCATTTTAAAATTACGTTTATTGCTGCAAGAATTTGAATGCTACAGGCTAAAGTTTCCAAAATTAATATGTGCTTTTGAATACCCCACCTGGGGCATCTCAAGATGCTGATTTTCAGAAATTCTTTAACAATGTGCCTCAATTTTGGCAAGAAAGGCAGAAAAAAACACAAGTGATCCCCAAAATACCTTGGCCCCAATTTCCTTCTGGATATTGACATTCAGCCAAAAAAAAAAAAAATTAACCACCACCAAAGTTTCTCATGCAACTAAAACTCATCTGGTGAAAAGTTTCTCAAGTCCCAAATGGAATTTCTGAAACACATTTTAGAAATGGGGCGGGGGGGGGAATCTCAGCAAAGTTGGGACATTTTGTTCTGCAAAGCAGGAAACGAGTTTGTTCTGCTTCAGTTCCTGCTCCACTCCACTTACTAGTTCTCATGTAAAATCTCAGTGCTACAGTCTTGGAGAAACAACCTCAGCAGAACCAAGAGAAAATTCAAAGTCAGGAGCAAACTTTGGCACATGGTAGAGCAGCAGGGACAAAAGCATCTAGTTCTGGAGAAGGAATCCAAGACAAAGAGCTAGCAGCTAAGAAAGGAAATGACCCCTTTATGAAAGTATAATATGGTCCAACAGCTGACACATCCTAAAATCTACCTGTCTTCCTCCCCTCCCCTGAAATTGCAACACAAAGATTTATGTTATCTTTTTACACAGCTCTTACCCAGTAACTTCCCGACATAGTGCTAAATTCTATCTTTTAGTCTACTGCAATTCCAAGACAATAAGTTCCTATCCCAACTATGTGGAGTGGCTACATAATACTCCAGAGTGTTCTATGCTGTGGAGATTACAAAATTAAGTTTATACTAATGGCAGCCCAACACAGATTCAGGAGTAATACCATAACTTTAGCTTCTGGAACTAAAGACTTCTAAAATGTATTTTCAGGAGTGACGGTTTCACAAAACAATCCTTGGAGTTGGTGGAGAACTCTTGCTCATTTTACTTGATTTTGCATTGGGATTAAATGAAAGGCATCCACAGCCATTCAACAGGTAGAAGGAAAGAGCACAGTCTTTTAAAGTCTGGGACCTTAAAACCTTTCTAAAATCAGAGAGTAACAACATGGTTAACACTGGGTTTGTGATATACAATATTCATAAAGGGGATTATAATCCAGAAAAAGAAGAATTTATTCCCATTGGAAAGCAATGAATAAAGTAATGCTGTGATGAAAAACATTACGGCCTGGTCAATGATGGGAAATATTCATTTTCTGGTTAAAGAATAGATAACTGTCAAGGAAAACATGCATTAGATAGAGTGAGCTAGTAAATCCACCCATTACAGAATGAGACACTAAAGCACTGAATTTGCTGTGCTAGCAAGTGGTGGCACAGGGATATTGCTCCTGCAAGATGCTGTTGCCACCCTTGCTGAAAAGACAATTAAGAGTCATCTCCTTCACAGGGACACCCTGGCCTCCTCTCCTTTCCATGACAGCTGTGGGGCTGAAATGCGCCCTTGCCTTTTCCCCACAGGGACAGTGCAGCCTTGGGATATAGCGGATTGCACAAGAACACTGGGTGAAAAACAGCTTTAAACGTCACCTAACCCTGCTGTAGAGAGGTATATTCCTCACACTGCCAGGCTTTGCCCCACAACCAGCATATCCTGCTGTTTCTGTAGACTGTGCTCCTCATGTTCTTGCCCTCGCCTCATGGAAGTACAAATGCAAGGGGGCAGACATCTGTCAACGCAATCCTGCACCTTGAAGCAGACCTAGCACAGCTGGCAACCTGAAGAATAAGTCCCATGAGCAGAAATAAATCAGACCACTATCTCAGGATGAAAAACTATCCCCAAATCAGGCCTGACAAGATCCACACTGTATTTTACTTGCAAGCAAAAAGGAGATACAAAACAACCCAAATTAGCATTGCGATTACTTCTTAAACTGCATTCTCACCCCCTATAGAACTAACTGCAAATTCCTTGCATTTCTTGTCTTGCTTTCTGGTCTGATCTTTAAAATGATGCATGGCGAAGGGAAGGTGGGAGGGGGTGCCTCTAAGCCGCATCATGTGCTTTATGGAGACAAGCCAAGCAGCTACTTAGGCAACCATTAGGTCGGGAAACAATCACTTCCATCATTCCCAACACGTGTGTCAACATAATTCCATGCTCTCTTTGTCATGCAAAAAGTCTTGGCAAAGTGACCGGATACACCCAGAAAGCAGGAGCAAACTAAGCTCATTATGTTAACCGGAGATCCCACAGCATCCTCCAGTGCCATAGAAGGAGACTTCCCATGCTTTGCAGTGTAGGAAAGGAAACTCGCTGCACTGAAAAGGGCCCAAGCCAAGCCTGACCTCAGAAGTGTATAAGGGAGATTCACAATCGGGTTTCGTGGAAGGGAATCCCTCGTCTGACAAGCACAAGAGGCTGTGTCAGGCAGTGTGACAACAGGCATTGCAGAAGGTATGACACCTCGCATAACTACAGAGACTTGCCTCTCCTGTGTGCTCGCTGGAAGCCTTCCAGCCATGCTAATATGGCTCTGCAAAGGGAAACTCCTGCCAAATGGGAGTATCAGCTTCTCTAACTCTTTATTGTTGTCATTGGTAACTCTGGACTTTGTTTTCCTTTTAAAGGAAGATTCAATGCATTTTACAACCATTAAACATCTTTTCTTCTCTCCATCTATACTTGTAACTCCTACTAACAGCAAAAGGCTTGTGCATACGGGAATGGCTGGCAATATTAGTCGAATGGCTTCTTTGCCTGGTCAGGTACAGGAGGAAGGCCCTTTAGTCTGTCTGAAAAATGCTGAATACATCTTTGGTGCTCTAGCAGCTGTGGAATATCGTAAATATCCCAGAGCACAGGCGTTTATTTATTTAAAGATAAGCAGTTGGGGTTTTCACTAACAATTTTTGCTGCATCTTTCAATTCCAGATTCAGTGCAGTGGGAGGAAAAGTCCTAATACTGCCGGATATTTGCAAGCCCTTTCAAACTTCAGCTGCTTTGCCTCCATCCTGCCATGGGTAACATACATTTTACAACCCATTTTGCCTCCTGAATGCTTGCAAGTCCAATCTTGGTTTTAGTAATGCACTCAGCAAAACACAGCTTCTCAGCAATCCATGTTCACAAAGGCCAACAATGGCTAAAAATAAGGATGGACAAGAATAATAAAAGCTTCTCCTACATGTTGCTGATATGTCCTCTGATGAAAGCCAAGGATTTCTATTGATTGTTGTGTCTAAGGCTGTATCAGTCACACTACATGCTTTGTTCCTTAAGATGCCATCTTTGTGGCAGATCCTGTTACCACCTAAACATTCAAGAATCAAGAGCAGAGAGAGCTGTCCAAATGGGCGAGTGTAGAAGAACCCTTCCTCCAGGATTATCATTGGAGTGGGAACAAGCATCTGGTTCTGACTTTGTCTTCTCCCTGCTCCATCACTCTGCGCAAATGTACACTATACAGCCTTCGGAAAATGTACATCAAATATTACAGAACATTCACTGGCAAGTCAAATAAAACAAGAGAGTAAAAACTGAACATACCTGAATAAGAGAAACGTTGTGTAGACTAAGTCTGAAGAGGTAGTTCCTGCATAAACAAGCAGAAAAATTACAAACCATTAGGCTACCAAAGGAAGGAAGGAAGGGAAAAGTTATAAAAGCAAGTCACAGTTTTTGGTCATCCATTTCTACAGACAATGAGCTTTTCTCAGACTCCTCTCCACAGAATGCAAAAATAGGTATATGCCCGTTGCTCATCAGTGTCTTAGTGAACCTCATAACAAAGTTCTGAGCAGGTCTGGAGTAAAATATTCCAGAACTTAGAATGAAGAGCCACAGTGAAATCCCAACAACACAGGGACTGTTTCCAAACCCTCAAAGGGCTTTGGTTGAAGTCCTGTATGGGCTGTGCTCATGTTTTTCTCTGCATTCTGAGAAAACTGGGGTTGGACAGAAGCCAGCTGGAGCAAAGCTGACTCCTGTAGTATGCTCTCCCCAAGCCTGTCCTTGTGGGCGCTCCCATTCAGGACTTTGTGGAAAAGGAGGAGAAGAGAGCAGATACTTCTCAGCAGAATCTCTCTGCGCAGAAAACCAGCAGGGAAATCGAGGCAGTGACTGCAGATACTCCCAATCCTCCTGTCATCGCAACTCCACAGGCAAAGCAATGGAATTCCTGACAGAAGTCACTGTAGCATGAGATACCACACATAAGCTGAGCTCCTGTAACCCTCCTTCTGCATGTTCATATCCCATCACAAATAGGAGGGAACACACATTTGCATAAATATCTATGGATGAGGCTTAGTTAACAGGATTTATCTCACATTTTTGCTTGCTAAGACAATGCAGTTACCAGGAATCAGGTGACTTATTAAGCCATACAGACTTGATTGTGTGCTTGAGGGTTTTGGCCACATCTAACTTCATAATTTTGCATGCCATCTGTCAGAGGGTCTAAAGAGCTGTGATGCTTTTCCAACATCCCTGTCACCACAGTCTCCCAGAGAAGACACAATTATACTATACCAGGTGAACTATGCCTTTGGAGGTGGCTCTATTTAAATAGTAGAAAGTGCAGCTTTGATGATATAGCTTCATCCGCTCCAGAAGTGCCAGTATATGGACATTCCCCTACCTAGTAGAAAATCACGTTCCAGTCTTAGGTCAGTAAAGTCAGAGAAGTCAGTGGAAAGCTCCTATACTGATGAAAAGGTCCTAAGGACTCTTCTGAAGAGCCTTGTTTAGGGTCTGTAGTCAGCAGCACACTCTGCCCACACAAAGAAAGTTATTCAAACTTTGACATACGAGAAATTCATATTGGGCCACAATGACCACTACAAGGCTTGAGCAATTTTTCCTTCTTCTGTTATCTCTCACGTGTATATCACCTAAGTCATAATTATAGAGTTGCCTGTATACTTTATCCCAGTTCTATCAATAAATCGAAAGGTCTCAACTGCTGCTGACTGTCAATAAAGAAGAATGGGAACAAGGATGATGGGGAACTCGGGAAGTCAAACTCCTAGTACCAAATCTTCAGCCAGCGTAGCTCTGATTTGGTCTGATTTGCACCATCCTATTCTATACTGGGACTGGTTACCCAGAGAAGAATGAGACCCGTTAGCAGTATCTGAACAAAATATATCAGTAATTATTATACCTCCTGTAAGTACGCAGAGAAGTACACACACACACAAAATATCCATCTTCTTTCCTAGTCCTACCACTGGAGATCCAGCACTTCTTTTGTACAGTCTGAAACCCTACTCTGTCTCAAAGGGCTGCCATACTTTCCCAAGTAATTTGTTATTGACTCTTTAGCATCAGCTACAGACTGAAATATTATGTCCTGCAGGTGCATGCATGTCGTGGTTTAACCCCGGCAGGTAACTAAGCACCACGCAGCCGCTCGCTCACCCCCCCGCCCTCAGTGGGAGGGGGGAGAGAATTGGAAGGGTAAAAATGAGGAAACTTGTGGGTTGAGATAAGAAAAGTTTACTAATTGAATAATAACAACAACAACAACAACAACAACAATAATAATAATAATATAAAAATTGTAATGGAAAGGAAAATAACAAAAGAGAGAAAGAGGAACAAAACTCGGGAAAAACAAGTGATACAACCGCTCACCACCCACCGACCGACACCCGGCCTGTCCCCAAGCAGTGATTGCTGCCCCCCGGCCAACTCCCCCCAGCTTATATACTGAGCACGATGTCATATGGTATGGAATAGCCCTTTGGCCAGTTTGGACCAGCTGTCCTGGCTATACTCCCTCCCAACTTCTTGTGCACCTCCTCGCTGGCAGAGTATGGAAAGCTGAAAACCATGAAAACTTTTACTTAATATAAACACTGCTTAGCAACAACTAAAACATCGTGTGTTATCACATTATTCTCATCCTAAATCCAAAACACAGCACTATACCAGCTACTAGGAAGAAAATCAACTCTATCCCAGCCAAAACCAGGCCAATGCAGCAGACCAGAGGCACTAAGCTTACATACAGCTAAAATTTCAAAATGGAGGTAAATTCTTAGCCAGTGACTGATCTGACTTAGCTCCCTTAGAAAAGCACATGCTACTGTCACCAAAATATTAATGCAATTCCAGGACATGAGATATCATGGAATAAGCCTTCTCCTGGAGAAGTTAAGCATGTCACTGGCCTCCAATCTTACAACACCCTAAGGAGAAATTCTCATAACTAGGGACTTGAAGTTGCTATCCTGTTGTTAAGCATGCTATTTAAATGCATCGATTTTGGAAGCCTTATAATGCAGATTTCAGCTCCTTGTTTTAGTCTTGTAAAAAGCTGGACAGTTTGACTGAGTAATAAATTTTAATATTAGCGGTTTTTTCCCTGATAGCACTGCAGAGCAAATACAACCAAAATATCTTTAATGGAAGAGACATATCTAAAGGACACAATTTTCATTGCACTCAGCCAAAACAGACGCAGACACTAATAGTGTCCATTTAAATAAAGCCAGTCTCTGTCCTCTCAGTGACTACTGCGTAGCACCTGGACAAAACATCAGGGGTGAGATCCCTCAGGTGGCTGAGACCTAAACCATGCAGGAACATAGTACTAATGTGAATAGCACAATGATTTCCAAAAGCTTCATACTAACCTCAGCTCTCTAAGTCTGACCTTGTGGCTCTCTTACAGAAAGAAGGGTTTCCCTACATTTTTCATCAGCTTGCCTCACCTGGTGTCTGCACAGCCACTGGCAGTTTCTTTTTGTTTGTTTGATCCTTCTCACATCTCATCAGCAGTAACATCAACACCGGTAGGCAGACCAGGCTATCAGAGACACCTCCAGACTCCAGTTGACCTGCTCAGCTAAAACGGACTAATCCTTAATTAATAACACGCTCTTTTATAACCATACTTGTTCTGTAAAACTATAGCAGGATTAAAAAGCCAAGGGGAAAGATCTGCTGAATAAGACAGTGCCATTTTTATGAATTGCATTTTAACTGCAATTTCAGTCCAAGAATGAGCAAGGTCTCTGAATGACAGGCATGGTTTATTGTACCTAGAATTGCCCCATTTGTGTCCTTTTTTCTGCTTGTGTTTGAAGTTATGTCTGTTTAATACCTTGCTGAACTATAATTTAAAGCAGCTGAAAGAGTAGGATTAAGAAATATATGAGAACACTGAGATCTCTGCATGAATGGATGAGGTGCCTTCTTGGTCTTTTTTTTCCTTTTTTTTCTGCCATTTTGTCTTGTAAGTGAACGTTGGCTAATTCCTTTCTCTCTTAAATTAAACCCATCTAGACTAGGCCAGAAGAGCGATTGCCTGGTGCAACCAGCTATTCTAATAACCTCTTTCTCCTGTATAAAAAGCTGGTGCACAAACTTGGAGGGATAGGACAACCTTCTTACTCACTTTCTGTCCTAAAAGGTCATGTAACTTCACTCCATGGTATTAAAACACGAGCTTTGTTTCATCCCAGAGTTGGCTGCATTTCAGCCACCTCCAGAGCAAGCGACTGCACTCCTCCAAGTACTCTGGGACAAATGGTATTATACACATTAAAAGGTGCTTCAAACTGCTAATTATTATTACTACTAACCTTATTATTGAGGAACATCAGTGCATTTCTGAAAATGCCCATGTTAAACAGTAATACCCTGAAGTCTCAGCCAAGACTGTGGTTTTGTTGCATTAAGACACAGAGTGGGTTGATGGTGATTCCTCTGGAGACTGATTCACAGCAGATGCCTATTTAAACAACCTGAGGGTAGATCCTCTCTCTGTCACCTCTGATTGCAGGGGAATATTATCCCCTAGCTCAGATATATGAAGTTAGCTGCTGTAAAGACCCTCTTGCTCTATACAACCCAGTCTTGAAGAATTTGCCATTAAATATATACAGAAGAGTGAAAAAGAGACATCATTCTCATTTAAATTTAAAGCACAGACTGAGCAACTTAGCCAACATCACAGAGAATATCTGCAGCATAACCAGGAGCTGATCTCCTGGTCCATTAGTCTATGCCTTGGGTAGAAGAACAACTTGCCCCCAAAGGTGGGGCACAGCATGTAAACCTGTGCTGAAGTGCCATTTACACTTATGAAAATTGAGTAGATGTCGGATTACTTTCCCAAACTGGGCCCTCTATGCTAGTCTGCATATAAGCAGAGCCAAGCTGCAGTATAAATCCTGTAGATGAAAGTATTTGTTAATTGGCTTCGTAATTTGTATTTGGCTGCCTTGTAAAATGATTAAGTGCTCACTGTGCCTGGTACCACAAAGCATACGTACCAGAACAGCAGGAGAGCAGCTGAGATGTGTTTCAAGGAAGGGTGGGAGAATATACCCACTTAAATCTGCTTGCCGTGACATTCCCAAGTCAAAGCTGCTTATTAAGCGTTTATTTCATATAGCCAAGCGCACCTCGGATGAACTTTGTAACACGATGCCCATGCACTTGTTCACACATTGCCTGGCCTCAAAACAATTTACAGTGAAGGCAAAGCACTTCGTCTACGATGCCACTGAGCAACAGAGCTACAAGACAAATTAAGCCTTTCCAATGGGAAGCCACATAACAAGAGTGCTTGAATAATAGCAGAGACCCTTCCTCTTAGGAGTTCTGAAATTATAAGAGTTGCAACATGCTTCAGACTCTCGTTCAGGCCTCTTTTCAGGCACTACACCTGTCAGCACTGTGCTGGCTGATTAAAAGGTGCTTTCTTCTAATTAAAAGAGAGCACGCTTTTCAGTTCTGCTGTGGTAGATCAGGAGGAACGTCCCTGCAGTCGATGGACTGAACAGGTGTAAATGAAAGGCTACTCTAGCTTCAGATTCTTTTTTCTATTTAAATGAGAGAGGTTTGTTGACATTTCCCAGCTCTGTCCCCCTCCACACACACCAAGCAGGTAAGATAACCTCTCTGTGCTTCAGAGCAACCCTTGCTAGCAAACTGGGAGCCACGAGATCCCTAATGCTGACCACCACCAGAACCACTCAGGACTTTGACATGCACACAGAGACCAACAACATGCTGCCTTATCTTAGCTGGTCTGTATCACTACAAGACATGTACACCTGCTCGCATGTTGCTACTTGC
The DNA here is from genome assembly GCF_035582795.1 of Mycteria americana. Classification (NCBI taxonomy): domain Eukaryota; kingdom Metazoa; phylum Chordata; class Aves; order Ciconiiformes; family Ciconiidae; genus Mycteria; species Mycteria americana. The sequence goes on from NC_134373.1 coordinate 31,511,118, forward strand.
CTGCACCTTATAGTAGACATGAGAAGCTCACCCCTCCCTTGTTACAGGGCAGGCTATCTCAAGCCCCCTCTCTTTGTACGCAGACAACTACCCTGCAAGTAGCAACAAAGCCAACAGAAGCTGATAATAATATTTGATCATGCAAAAAAAACCCAAAACAAAACAAAAAACCACGTTTAGGGAAAGCTGAAGAGAACTGAGTGAAAAGTCACTCTCCCTTTGGGGGGCTATTATTGCACTGAAACAGTCATTATTATTAGTCATTATTAGTCATTATTATTAGTCATTATTATTATTGCACTGAAACAACACAGTCCAGGTGAGGCACTGGAGACTCAGGTAGGCTCGTGGTGCTCTGGGAAGGCATTTCCCGTGCTTGTAGAATAGAATAGAATAGACTATTCCAGTTGGAAAGGACCTACAACAATCACCTAGTCCCACTGCCTGACCAATTCAGGGCTGACCAGAAGTTAAAGCATGTTGTTAAGGGCACTGTCCAAAAGCTTCTTAAGCACTGACAGGCTTGGGGCATCGACCACCTCTCTAGGAAGCCTGTGCCAGGGTTTGACCACCCTCTCAGTAAAGAAATGCTTCCTAATGTCCAGTCTAAACCTGCCCTGGTGCAGCTTTGAACCATTCCCATGCGTCCTGTCACTGGATACCAGGGAGAAGAGATCAGCACCTCCCTCTCCACTTCCCCTCCTTGGGGGGGGATTGTGCTGCAATCAGGACCCAGGACTGCAAGAGGGACTCACAACTGTCACAGCGTAGATAATAAGAAAAAGAATTAACAGAACAGGGTCCTTTGGGTGATACGAAACAAGACACAGAATTATGCATGTGACAAACCTAATGCTCCCTTCTGGCACTCCTGGAAGCCACGTGCTGGGGCTGAGCCTCGGGCTAGGAGCCAGCAACTCCTGTCAGCTCTTCCTATCTTTGCTCCTGGAGGCCTTAGATATACTTTATACTTCCACAGTACATGACAAACACAGCTTAGTCATGCTTCATGACTCCCTGGGAGCTGGTTAGTATCATTCCCTCCTTATACTGATGGAGAAAATGAGCCAGAGAACGGTTAAATGACCTTCTCCAAAGCACACAGCAAGTCAATGATGAAATCGAGATCAGACCGCAGGGCTCTTGGCTACCAAATCTCATGCTAGATTAATGCACGCTGCCTCTACGCAGGTCCAGCTGTGGATGAACTTTTCAGATGGTTATCCACATTTCTGAACTAGCCAACCATCCCAAGAAACCCAGCTCCTGAAGGATGATTCTGGCCTTTGCTTTCAGAGGGAGTTAATTACATGCCTGCTCCAGAGTGTGATATGACAATCCATTTGCAAATGCTACTCCAGTGATTCATGTGAAGGGCCCTGCATATACATGCCGGAGAAAAGGTGGAGAGCCGGCATCTCCCTTACAAGCTGGATCCTTATTCACCACTAATTTTGTTTCTATTGAAGAAAAACTTGTCCGGTACATCATTCTTTCTTAAAAATCAATAGATGTTCAACAGAGAACCATACTAAACAGCATACAGTCATATGATGCAGTTGCTGTATGAGCAATTGCTTTTCCCAAAGCAACATTTCTCAGTGATAAATCCAGCCAGAGCTAGAGGAGCATTCTCTTAGAAGAGGCTCCTTATACAAGCAGCATATCATTCTGATTAAGCAGCTTCCAAATTAAGCCAGGGTCCCAGCTACTGTTTCTGGATTGCCACTGAGGCCCATTTAGTACTTCCCAGTGCAAACAAGGATGAAAATCAAATTCTCTGTATTCCAGTCAATGGAGGAGAACTACCATCAGCTTTAATGGCACAAGGCGCATGGCACAGATCTGCTCAGGCTCGATGCTGTATACTCAGGGCCAGCTCTAGGAAGAGTCAAAAGAGGCAGATGCTTATAGCTGCAGAGCATGCAGGACAACAGCATAGCTGTGGCACCCCTGGACTATACCAATATTAAGAAATCTAGACGGATGGCTGCTGCCATGGGAGGGAGAAGCAGGAAAGGGATCGGCCCTTGGCCCGACAGCCATGTCCCCTCTTCCACTGGCTCACAAGGGGAGCAGCAAGCTGGCTCTGCTGGCTCTGGCCATTCTCGTTCCCCAGGGCAGCTGAGGAACAGCCTCGCTCCAATGTGATCCCACCTCCTTGGGGGTGACAGTGTTTGCCATGCTCCCAAGACACCTTGAAGCAGCTGTTTTCTGGAGGGTAGCCGTATGTACACAGAATCACAGAATCACAGAATCATATAGGTTGGAAAAGACCTTTAAGATCATCGAGTCCAACCATAAACCTAACACTGCCAAAAACCATCACTACACCATGTCTCTAAGTACCTCATCCAAACGTCCTTTAAATACCTCCAGGGATGGCGACTCAACCACTTCCCTGGGCAGTCTGTTCCAATGCTTGATAACCCTCTCGGTGAAGAAAAATTTCCTAATATCCAGTCTAAACCTCCCCTGGCGCAACTTGAGGCCATTTCCTCTTGTCCTATCACTTGTTACCTGGGAGAAGAGACCGACCCCCACCTCTCTACAACCTCCTTTCAGGTAGTTGTAGAGAGCGATGAGGTCTCCCCTCAGCCTCCTTTTCTCCAGGCTAAACAGTCCCAGCTCCCTCAGCCGCTCCTCATAAGACTTCTGCTCCAGACCCTTCACCAGCTTCGTTGCCCTTCTCTGTACGCGCTCCAGTACCTCAATATCCCTCTTGTAGTGGGGGGCCCAAAACTGAACACAGTATTCGAGGTGCGGCCTCACCAGTGCCGAGTACAGGGGCACAATCACTTCCCTAGTCCTGCTGGCCACGCTATTTTTGATACAGGCCAGGATGCCATTGGCCTTCTTGGCCGCCTGGGCACACTGCTGGCTCATATTCAGGCGGCTGTCAACCAACACCCCCAGGTCCTTCTCTGCCAGGCAGCTTTCCAGCCACTCTTCCCCAAGCCTGTAGCGTTGCATGGGGTTGCTGTGGCCCAAGTGCAGGACCTTGCACTTGGCCTTGTTAAACACACTTCAGATAATGGGGAATGGGGTTTTTTTTTACATTGTTTGAACATATTTATAAAATGTGGGCCAATTTCCTTTTTTTTCCTTACATTTCCCTCCCTCTGTTTCACTAGATGAGTTTCTTCAAAACCTCAGAGATGGAAAATGAGCCAAATTTTCAAAACTCTTGTGTGGGTTTGTTCCTATTTTCCTGGAAGAGTGAGTCCATCTCTCAGACCATCACGTATTATCCCACATGCCACCTCAAGTCTCTCTTGACATGTGACTGACAGCTCTTCTCTCCCCCTCTCAACCAGTTGGCAGAGTCACAGAGCACTTTTACAGCACCTTGATATGGCCCCTAGCCACACAGGGACCTTTGATGTCCTATTTGCCCATCACTTTTAGTTCTGCTTTCATAAGTCAAACTGTAAAATTCCTCTTCTTCTGATGCACTGATTATCATTCAAATAGGTGGGCAGCCCCCCCACCTGCCTACTTAAGTTGATAAACATGCTCAGTTCTGTCAGGCTTTCCTCAAACTCTGGATGAGTTCAATATGACTTGTATGCAAATACTGATAGAGTTGGCTGGTGACCTTAAGGTATTGCCAACAAATCCCTTCTCTTAGCTGTGGTTTTTATACCTTTGCAGTGGCACAGAACAGTAGGCTTAGCACCTAAACATCTGGATATAAAGTGATATGCAAGTCACTGTGGTGAGCCCTGCCATATAAAACTGACATATCACCAACTTAACCAGAGCAAGAGAGAGTATTTTCAGTAATGCAAAAGGAAACTGCTCTGCAGCCCCACCCTGTGATGCTGTAAAACACATTAGGTCCAAGCCTCCAAGGCTTTTGCCAAAATATCCTGACCTTGTGTTTGCTCGCACCCCACTCTCTGAAATACAATCTTCAAACTTAATTATTCTCAGTGTGTTACTAAAGCAAGTGAGCCTCTCATGGGTGGCTGCTTCTGTGATAGGGTATCACCAATTTTCATTTTATCTGGAATATATTTTTCCAGTCAGGCCTGCAATTTGCTGTGTAAGGATGCTTCCTATCAGCCTGCGCTGCGCCAAGATTGCCTTTCACACAGCACTGGCTGCGCAGGCACTGGCCATGAGTCAGCCGATAACCTGGTTGCTCCGATGATGGGCAAAAGTGCACGGACTACCACGCCAGTGAGTTCATTTGCAGAGAGGTAGATGGTACTGCCTTGCAGGCGATTTGAAGGACCAGCTGTTTTCTCTGCCAACAAAGATGACGGACCAGAGACTGCCGCTGCCTCACCCTCTTCTCCACATATAACACCTGGGGCAAAGCTGTCTCTTTGCTCTCCTACAGCTGTGGCTTCTTCTCTGCATTGGTCTGGCCCAGCAACCTGGCAGTGCTGCAGCATAGCATTTCATTTGATTTATTTATTTTGAGTTAATTAAAATTCACGTTCTGTGCTCAAGCAAATGCACAAATTTTAACTACGAAAAAAAAAATTACACTTTGAACAAAATTTGGGCCAGGCTCCAAAGTTCCCAGAATCCCATAATTACAAAAATTCTCCTTCCATCCTTTCCTGTCCACACCTCTTCCCCTCCTCCCCAAGGGGTATAAGTCAGGGACAGCACAGATTTGGGGTATGGCAAATTCAGACTCCCTGCAGACCAGCAGAGGAAAGCAAACTCTATAGGTAAGAACCAGATATGCCAGTGGGGCTTCACCCCTCCACGCTTATACGAGGGCTGAGCTGACCTCACCTGGCACAGTATCAGGAAAATCTCCCTCTGAACTATCCCAGGCTCAACCAGAGAGGTTAAAACCTGCACTTTAAATCACACTTTTGTTCCCTGTGTAAAGAAACCATGCACCCCCAATTATGGATTTAACTAGCTGCAATGTCTAATCACAGGTTTCTCACCTCACCATATTCTTTACCATGCAGGTCAGGCAGCTTCTTTAAAAAACATCAATGGTCCTTTGAAAGTTTCTGTTAATTTCAGAGACTGATTCTCCCTTTTTTTCTCACATCACCATGTTATCTGCCCCCCTCCAGCCCCTGATACAAGGATGCAACTTTAATTAGAGCATTCTTTTGTCTGATAGGAAAAATCACAGTGAGAAAGGATGGTATTTGTTTTTCTAGGTTTCTCTGCAGCAGCGCTTTCAGCTACCCTCCTACAATCTGGATATAATCAAAAACATTATCATGTTCTTGCTTGCTCACGTCCTCATTAATACCTCAACTGGCAAGGTAATTTCTCAGCCAAACGTGACTTAGTAGGGGGTAAAGCTGGCATAAGACAGTGTGATACTAATGTGAGCCATCAGAAATGGCAGTAACTCAGCTCAGTCATTTTGTCTCAGAAAAGTATTGAGTCAAATTCTGCAGTCAGGGACGAAAGGCATGTCATTTCTGGCTGATAACAGGACAAGCCTGTGGGCTATTTAACCTTTGACTATGCCCACGTGGTTGCGGCCAATGTTAACTTGTTTGTATGTTAGTCTCTCCATCCTATATGAGACTTTTTGAGCCATGCTGAAGCCCCACTGTCCCAGTGTAAGTCTATGGGACTCACAGACTTTCATGAGCATTTTGAAGACTTACGTCTTCTTTGGAGATGCAAGGCTGAGAGCAAACGATTAAACTACCAGGTGGAAATACAACAGTAAAGGGCCCAAATCCCACCTCTGCCATAGGTTTTCTGTGAGTCCATAGAAGAGCTTTGGGTATGTCCACATTAGCCAAGTGCAGAGACCTCTGAGGTTGTGCAGACCTTGACTGGTACCTTCAAAAAGTGTAGTCTCGCTGCAGGAGTAGCTGTGTTAGGTGCAGCACTGTACTACCTTTCAGGCCTACTACAAACTCGCATGTCTAAGCACCACAGCCTTTTCACAGGGCAGGCTTGCTCTTAATCCCTCTGGGCCTCGGATTCCCATCTATAGTGTGAAATTATCAGTGCTTTCCTGCCTCACAGAAGCCCTGTGAGGATAAATGTTGGTGAGGGGCCCTGGTCATTTGGCAACAGAAAGTATTCTTGACAGAGTTTAGACCCAACGCTGATACTCTAAATCTAAGGATCAACTCTGACCCGACTTCTGCCACTGAATTTCCTGGTTTGCAAAATGCTTTTTGCCCAGGCAACATAATCTGCAGAGACTTATTCTCTTCAGGGTTCAGTGGCAGTCCAGATCTGGACAGGATTGAAGGTGCCCAAGGGTAAGGGTGATATTTTCCAAGCAGCACAGGTTTTGAGAGTTTTACTGCAGTGCTCTGGAGCTTTCTGCCAAGCAGGCAGGAAAGAGCCTATGTTCAGCCAGAAATCTGCATGAAACCTGGTGTCTGACAGACTAATCTACCACACACCGGAGACTTTCAATAAACTCAGGGTGCCAAACCGGCTGGTTGAGGGTCCTATAGTATATTTACAATTTGCCATATTTCTGCAAGCTGCAACTTGAAGCAACTCTTTTGGGACATCAGTCACTCCACTCAGTCTTCAGCTCCTAAACCTGCATGATCCAGAGTTGTTTTAATGCTTATACAGCCAGGAGCAATAATAGCCAGGAAGGGTTGTGCCCAGGCTGCTGTGCGCTCCCTAAAAGAACCTTTGTAAGTTCATATAGCACCTTCCCTGTTCCCCAAACTAACCGTCTCTCCTTTCTTGCACCTACCTACTTGGCATTAACAGGCACGTTCAGTTCAGCTCTAAATCAAGTATGAAAATCACCCCCAATCAAGGCATCCAGACTTGCATCACCAGCAGCTTAGTAGCTTGACATTTATTGCAGAGGAGTCTGGCAGTCCAGAATGACATGCACTTTCCTTGCCAGTTTTGAGTCCGTTGATGCAGCCTGTGCTCACTACCCCCTACCTCCAGGCTCTTGGTGATGACTGTTTGTGACAAGGGCTCCTGAGCTGCAGTTCCCCGTGCAACCGCCATGAGAGACAATCCTTTCCCATCTCCTGATGGAGCTCACAGCCACCTTGGCAGGCAGAACTATGAGGACTTCTGGTCACGATGCTTTCTGGCTGCTTTTCTACAGTAACACCTCCACTCGCTGCAAATGGCCAACCCTTGTAGCCATGCCTCTCACATCCGCAGCCCCAGCAGGCTACTGCCCCGAGCTGACACCCCCACAGTTTCCTTCTGGGAAAAGTCAAATGTTTCCCTTAGGCCTTCCCAGCCACTCTCTGTGCAGCCATTTGTTTGGGTACCATCCTCCTGTCGTCCAAGCTGTTTCCCTTCAGCTTGCTGTCGTGCCAGATTGTCACACGGTGTCTCAACCATCCTCCTTTAAACCTTTTATGTTCTCCTTGCCAGGGAGCTCTTCTGAAGCATGCTTTTTGGCTTGACTCCAAGCAGGGTCTTTCATATCATCATTTCTTTACTGGCTCCTGTCTCTGCCCAGCCAGTAATGAGACAGTCTCAAGGAGTACGTCTCCTCGAGAAGGTGCGATGTCACAGCTACAAATTTTACCTCCTCTGCAAAACCCACCCTCCCCGCAGATTTGGCACCCTGCCTACAGCACAGGTGAGAGAGCAGAGCACTCCTTGTCCAACATGCAGGTGAAATCACTGCCATGGGGATGGGAGAAGGCCAGCATGTCTCTGCTATGGATGGGGAAGGGAAGGAGGGAGGGGAAAGGGCAAAGGAAGAACGTTGGAGAGTTGAGCTGGGACATCCTGCAGGAATGGGGATGGAGGCTTCCTCTTGCCCCACCACCATCACCTCCAGCATCCTCATCGCTGCACAGGCACACTGGCGTAGGCAAAGGGTCTGAGGCTGTCTGGCTGCCAGGCAGGCTGCTGCTCTCCATGGTTTCTGACAGCGTCTAGATCTGACCTTGAGCTACAGCAAGCAGATACCATCAATTCAAACAGCTGCATCTTTTAAGTTACCACTTTTTAACACAGGTCTCTTTTGCTTGCCCATCGAGTTAGGAAATTCAGCTTATCTCCTTTGTTAAACCATTTATTATACAGCAGCTCATTCAAGCTGTTCTTCCCAGTCCATTCACCATCTGTATTACTGACAAAAGAGCAGTGTCCCAGTCTCCTAGCCTTTGTTCTGGTACCAGAATAATCTCCTCTGTGGCTCTTCTGCCGTGGCGGCATATGTACAACTTGTGTCTATAATTCAAAACGATAGCTCATTATGTGACACTAATCTGCGAGAAACTGCCACCCATTTCCTCACCATTACTCTTTGATTTCAGATGTTTAGGTAGAGCAAATAGACCCTCAGTTAATAAAAGCAAACTGCTCACTAGGAATGCTTTATAGCAGAGTTAAATCTGAAATCTAATAATGGGAAGGAGATTGAAAGTAAAGACAATAAGCATTCCAGATCATGCTATTAGAGAGGGATGGAAGTTTCTACATAGTCAAGGCTGCAATCAGTTTCCATTTCAGTTCCTTTATTGGCTTTGACTTGGAAGGTTTCTCAGGTCTGAAAAATTCAAGGCTTATTCTTGATGAAAAGAAGAAAGTGTTTTGCAAAAAAAGCAGGACAATTGGACAAAAATGGCATTGCTGATAGCTAGCACAGAAAGAGCAGGATTCAAGTTCCCCAAATCATCAGGTTTTTAATGCATGGGGGGATGATTTATGTGTCTTGTTTTTTGAGCTGTTCAGATCATATTTTCAAGTTTTTTCTCAGTAATAATGAGGTCTAACAAATTGTTTTTCCTCCCATTAAAATAAGCTCAAATAGTAATCACATGCACTCAAGAGCTGAAAAAAGCAGCAAATATTTCGAAACAATCACTCATTCACAGAAGAAAAACAGTACATTAAAATACTAACACTACATTTAAAGCAAAAACAAAACATGCAAACTATGAGTCAAAAAGAAGGTTATGAATTTTTGAAATGTGTGTTTTTATACCTAATGAAATGTGGCTCATAATATGGGTAGCGTGAGATTTACAATGTTCTAAACTATTCATATCCTTACTTGCAAGTGTTTGGATTTTACAAATGATGTGACAAGTAAATACGTTGCTTAGAAACCATGGTGGGCTTTTGAAACTAATTCTTTTGTTTCTGGGATTTTGACTTGGCAGGTGTTTGGTGCAGTGGAGTTATCAAACTCCTCTGGTTTGCACTCAGACAGTACCAGTCATTCGAGGAGGGCTCTCAGATAAGGATAAAGCTTAAAAATCTGAGGCTCACGTTATTCCAGCTCCCTGTCTGCATGGCATGCCCTCAATACCTCTTACAGTTTCAGTCACGCTGTGTCCAATTCCTGAAACCAAAAACCCTGGTGAGCCTCAGGATCTTCCTTTCTTCTAGGAAACGTTTTCTGTGAAGCTTTGAAACACAGGATGAACTAAGCCAAAGAGATGCTGCGGTGAGGTCATACTGCTTTTAAATAGAGACAGAAAGAACTAGTCTGAAATAATTTATAATGCTATCATCTAAAAGAATGATGTTAACCAGGAAATTGAGAAGTGGCAGTACTTATAAACTCTACCCTGATCCCAAACTCCTTCCACAACCCCAGAATAGCTGGCATTACTACTAATATGATCTACAGTAGCATATTTAAACATGGTTAACATTTAAATTTAGCTTTCATAAATTACACCCTGTAGAGATGGATAGAGACAGCTCCTATCTCTTTGAGGTATTGTTTCATTTGCAAATTCAAGCAGATGGTGCACGAGCAACTAATGACTCAAAAAATCACCCCTAAAAATAGTCCAGAACAAGGTGTGGATTTATCAGGGAAGGAGGGAACAGAAAAGGCTTTACTTCCCATTCCCATTCCTCTGGCACAGCTCCAGAGCTGCGCAGCACCGAGGACCCCATCCACACCCCCATATTCGTGCACCTCTCCCTGTCTCCTCGCACAGGGTGGAAGGGAGATGGTGAAGAGGGAAGGGGCTCAGCACTCCCCACTTTCCCCACACCAAGCCTGTATCCAACCCAAAAAAATCACCCTGGGAAATTATATCTCCATTAACACTATCAAGAATTGCTCGGCAGAGCCGTGTGGCACCATCGAAACTTTCAGTCTCCCTGTCAGGTGGGTAGTTCTTCATGAAAACTGACTTTTCCAAGCAAATTCTATAAATACTTGTTACTGCTTCCTCATGAGGCAATACACTGCAATATATCGTACCTCCAGCGGGAAGCCAAATTTGCTGTCATTCCCCTCTTTATAATGATATTGTAGCCTCGTGTCTAACCACGCTCGTACAAACTCTTGCAGAGACGGAGCCTCCCTCCAGGATGTGTCGCTGGGGTTTGAGCAGGGGTGAAGCGTGTCAGTGTTAGCAGTGTCTGCGCGGGGGGAAGCCTGCCGTGCAGCTGAATTATGTAAACCATAAATTCCTCAGAGCAACATGCCTGTGTTTGTGCAATACCTGGCAGAAGGCACTGTTCACGGCCATCCCCAAAGCAATGCCGTTCTGAAGTAATAAATATTAATAATTGCTGGTTAAAGATTCCAGCACAGGTAAAGCCGCGGCTTGAAAAGTAAAATGTTTCTGTGTGAAAAGCAGGAGGGCCTCTGGCAACTTGGACAGCTACAGGAAGGTAAGTGTTATTATTTACTGCACAAATACACATGGAAAATGTATATTAAATTACACTTCAGTTGTCTCTGCGGAGCAAAAAACTCTCCCTCTGCTACACATCTTGCTCTTTTGTTCATATCATCAGTTCTTCCAGCTCTGCTCCTCACCTCCCTGTCCTCTAATGCTCAGTAACCCAGGAAGAAAGCTGTCTCTTCCTCCATTTTCATTAATAGCAGAGACTGCTACCACAATGTTATCTGATTCTAAATGTTATACTTAAACTGATTTGTTAGACCATGCTTAGTCTTTTCTTTTTGGGTTGTCTTATCTGTTTATTACGCAATAAAAAATAGTTGCTGTTGGGGCTCATGATTCAACCACTCCTGACGTATATTATTTCACTGAACCATAGTTCTTTTCCCTGTTACAAATGCAGCTCTAAATTTGTTAGAGCTTGCCTATGCTCATCTTGTGTGTTTCCACCCTTCTCTTATGGCATCCTAAATAAAAATAATGTTTAAAAATAAAGGAAAATATATGCTAATTATATACAATGGGCCAGAACAACAGAGTTGCACCAAAATGCATTAGGTGAGGATCTGGCTGTATCAGCAAGATGAAGCAAACAGGTTGTGGAGTGAATTCTAAGAGAGAAGAAAGCAATCATTTACATTGCCACTACGACTTATACAAAGGTGTGTAGATGAACTTGACACAGAGGGAAAGCCTGGCCATGGAAATTAACCATAAAGTCAAATTCTGTGCTGGCAGAGGGATGGTGCAGAATGATTTACTATAATTCTTCTAACATTCATAGTACCGAGGAAGATGCCAGCATTCTGCTTCATTAACCAGTCATTTTGATTGCATCCTTTTTTAAAAAAAATTCTAGTAATTTTCTCTTCTTTGCAATTATACTAGGAGTCTAAATCCCTCTACACAAATTATAGCTTTCTTTTTCAGGGGGACACTGGCCACATAAACTGGAAACACACTCTCCTCTGAAGCCAGGACATGAAGGGAAAGAGCTTGAGCAGCAACCCTGGACTAATTAGAAGATTATCTTTACCTTGCTCCCACAATGAGCTGGTTCCTGTTGGCATCCAGTGCAAGCTGAGAAAAGTCATGCACACCTGGATAGGTGAAATTCGACACCCAGGGCTTCAGATCTGCAACGAAAATGAGAAAGCAGAAAACAGTAAAGCTGCTCTAGAAGCAGTGAGTTCACCCGGACATCCACTAATGGATTTCCTACCAAGTTATCTGTCAGGGGAAGGTTAATTAATAATCTATTTAAAGGGTTTGTATTTATTCTGATTCTCTGCAGAATGTGCAAAAAACTGCACATAAACGCAGGGCTGTCTCAGCAGTTATTTTCACATCCAAGATGGAGTGACAGCATTGGTTTCGGAGACAACAGCAGCTCGATTTTACTTCTGTTAAAACTGGGGAACCATCTTCAGTGTCAGGGTTAAGTGGTGTAAAGGGACTAGGTTGCCTGCCGTAACACCTCCATAGCCTTGCCTTCTGTGCTAAGCAAAGGGAAACTGCTGCCCTCCTGAAAGAGAAGGTGGGGTCAACCAAAAACCAAGTTAGAATAGAAGTGATTTGCACTCAAGACCTGGCTGCTCCAATGACAGGTTTTACCATCCCTTTCAGGTTTTATGTTCCCTTCTAGGTTTCACTTTACCTAACAGCTGGGATCCCTATCAGTTAAATCCTTCCTTAATTTAGACGGCGGGGGGTGTGCATCACAGCATCTTTGTGGCTGAGAGATTGCACAAGCTTGAGACTGGCTCCATCAACTAGCTTGGATCTGGAAATCTAGGCAATTGTCCAAACTGCAATCACACAGGTTGAATGCAAAGCAATAGATTTGGCTACGCTATGCTCGTGGAGACAAAGCTCTTCCAGAAGCTACTTCTATTAACACAACGTCAATTGAGAGATCTAGGGCAGATAGACCTGCTGTAATAAAAAATACACCTGTTTAAAGAAAAAGCTGAATTACTATTTTTATGGTACTCTCAGGCATGATGCTAGAGCATTCACAGAATGCCAGCTTTCAATACAGTCACCAGCTTTGACCTTGTGTGTATCACAGATCACAGAATTTCAAGCTCTCACCTTACACCTTTACTGCACGAAATAACTGGGGATAGATTCATACGTACCTTTCAGAAAGTCATCCAGCTTTACTATAAGGATGGATAGATTCATACGTATCTTTCAGAAAGTCATCCAGCTTTACTGTGAGGACTTCTCTTGAGAATTTATTCCAACTGTTAACTACTCTGGCTGTTAAATACATGGAGAATACCAATTATCTGAGGGAGCAAGGCACAAATGAGACCAAATCACTGTATCTGTAATCCCTCTGTGACCTGTTGACAAGTAACCTTGCCTCATTCAAGGACTGGATGTTGAAGATCCAGGACGCTCAACATGAAAGGTAGTATCTTCTGGCCCCATGCCAACAGGATAGCAATACACAGGCCAATGACCTGATGACTCATGAAAATAATGATGCAGTTCAGACCAGTTCAAAAGAGCTCCGAAAAAGCATGCTCCATTGTCATTTTATATCCCCAATGATAAATTGAGAAGTCTCACTGAAGGCAGTCAGGTTTGAATGTTTTGTTGTAGGCATTAGTTCCCCCTTCCACAGGGGTGAGATGACAATGCTGATGAGGAATCTCATTAAGGCCTTTGGCGTCTCGGCATGCTTTGTAGGATTACAGATGTGCAATGGTTTAAAACCTTTGACGTAGGGATATTTGTTGAGCAATTTCAAGTCCCTTCTCCCTCCAGGGACGGAATAAACCTAATCAAGCCCTTCAGTTATCAAAACCTTAAGAAAACACTTATAAAAGTCCCTACACTCCGCTTGTCCTGCCTCTCTTTCCAAAGCAGAACCTTGTCGCGGAGCTTCTGCCTCTGCCCTGAACACCACCATGTTTCCTAACAGCTCCTAAGCCCCCTCACCATGGAGCTGGACACCATCAGGCCTGGTCCCATGCCCTGCCTAACTGGATGCTGCCAGGGCCTCTCCAACAATAAGACCTCCATCCTCGCAATCTAAAAACCCTGTCACCAAGAGCTGGAGGCTTCCAGCCCTTCTCAGCATTCCTGTCACACTGCATAACCACACACAACACGTGTTCCTCCTCTGCTCTTCAATGAAAAGGCATGAGTTAAGGAATAACTCAGCCCGTCTAACCTTCAAGCATCTCCACCTCCTACACTCCTCTGGGACCCTTAATGATGTACTAGCACCAGGGAGGCACCGCAGTTTCACCTCTGGCATTCTCCGAACTAATGGGGCTCTGTCTTCTTTTCCTGTAGCTCTTCAGCTGCAGAGACATTTCTGAGCCAAGCAGCAGAACCAGCAACAATAACACCTTTCAGGCAGGTTAGCCGGCTGACATGTGCTGCAGATCTCCTGGCACTTCTGTTGGCTGACGGGGGTGGGATTAGGGGATTGCTATATAATGATGATACCTTTTAAGGATCCTGCTTTTAGGCCATAATTTCTCTTGTCATTTTACCTCCTCTCCTACCAACTCTTTCCTACTAACTAACCCACTATTATAGTGCAGTGGCAGGAAGAATATTCTTCATCTACTGCTCTAAGCAAAAGCTCCTCACTTCAGAGAGGTACACTCATCAGTTCTTCCTTTTAATGGCAAACTGACAAATTACAGGTAAAAATAATTAAAAAAAAATTAAAGGCAGTAGGTGGCTTGAATCTTTTCATGTTGGCTGAAATGTCAATCAAGCCCAAGAAATAACAGGCAGTGTCTTGATTTCTATTACTACTGCAGGTGGTACAAGTTATAAAGAAACCCTTCCCGGTTATTAAATTAAAGGCTGCAAGGCATGCATCCTCATAGCAAAATTAAGCTTTTATAGGCATGTAGTTGGAGATTATTAAACCCAGCATGGTCCCAGATAAGAATGTCTAAATGTGAGTTATCAGAATTAATGCCAAACGGCACATTTTCCTTCCCAACCTTCTTTCTTCCTGTTAAGAGGGAAGGGATAAAGTGGAATGGAAATGCAACCAAGAGTCAGGACATGGGTCTTTTTTCACTCGACACATTCAAATCTACTACTCAGACCACAGGCATCCCTAAGGACAGTTCCAGCCTTTCATTCTGAAACTAGCTCAGTTCTGCAAGGTAAGTGTTGCCCTTGGTCTATCCCATATTAGCTGAAGTTTACACATATGGACCCAATGAACTCCAGAGTTTGCTTGTATTTGACCTTTCTCAGAAGGCTGATTTTTCCAGTGCTGACTCTTTAATTTGGCTGGAAACCTTCAGTGCTGGGGCATGTTTACATTTGCAAAAGTATCTGTTTAAAAACAGGATGAAAAATTAAAAACGAAGGCCCTGGCTTTGCATGTCGGCAGCAGGAGCCGGAAAGCTAGGAACCACATGGCTTAGGGGCAAAATGTTCATCAAGGCCTCCTTTGTGCTTCTGATCTCTAATCATTTCCAGGGGGGTTAAAGATCCATGCTCTCACTTCCTCCACACGAGGACCAATGAACAAAAGTTTAATAGTTTCCAACACCATCCATCGCCAGACATCTGAATCGGAGCCTCTGAAGCTCTGCAAGTCCCTCCACAGCTCAAGGTGGTTCAGGTATCCAGCTGCAAAGAAGACAAAGCTTCGCAGGAAATGTAAGTCTGCAGACACAGCTGTGCTCAAGCTATTATGCATGCATAAGACAAGGTGAAAAGAGGCCCTCTGCCATTTCGGAGGGTGGTCCCTGCAGCCTGCTAGCACGCTGATCTGCACCGGCTTCCTGAGAGTACAGGGCTGGGACGAGGATTAGTCAGCTGCACAAATGACGGCGTGCCAAATTGCAGGAGCTGGGTTTAAAGGCCTGATCCAGAGGCTCTTCAAATCATTGGCGGTTTTCCACTGAGCTTGATGGGTTTTGGATCAGCTTCTAAAGATGTGGTAAACCTGGTAATACTTGAGCCTTCATCTCCTCAAAACCAGCTGCTCCCCACCTCACCCTTACACTGTGTGTTTTGGAGGAAAGAAGTATGTAAACACTGAGTTGAGACTTCCCTGTCTGAAGGACAGCATTTACTGCTTCATCTCACTTGAGCCCCCTTGTAGCTCCCATCTCCAGCAGGCTGTAACAGCTTTGTGCATCCAGCACGCACCACGCAAGAGCAGAGGGGTGAAATGCCCATGCCTTGAAATTGCAAAGCCGTTGCTAGGTGCATGGAGCACGGCTAGCCACTGTGTTATTCAAGAACGTCTCTTCTGGAATAATTCTCAGCATGGATTTCCTAGTCTGGAGCAAAAGAAGCTAAACTAAACAGGACCAAGGATTCTTTGTGCAAAATAAGGGTATACCTACATATAAACTACCCATGCTTCTATCTGAGCTAGCTTTGAATACCAGTGAGGCTGCATGAGCAAAAACCTCAGCTTGAATTACTCGTCCAAGTTATTTCTCCTGTGTTTTGGGCAGAGCTTGCAGCCCAATGTGAACACCACATTGCCAGTTGCAAAGTCATTATCTATACTGGAGCTGGCTAGTTGAAAGCCAATTCAGGCTTGTCTGTATGAGCCCTGTATGAGTAGCAGTGTAGTCACTGCTCAAGGTGTCCACACATCGAGTTGTTCTGGAATAGCTCCTTATGACTAGTGCCAGGTATAGTCACTAGTTGTGCCACCACGTAGAAAAATGAGTCTCCTGCTGAAAACAGAAGTATTGCACAGAAAAGCCTCAAAGATACCATAAAGAGACCTTAAGGGAGGAAGATAGGGAAGTTAAACAAGAAGGAAGATCCAGGGACCCCATTCCATAAAAGACAACCTGAACCACATACATCACATAAAACCTCTGTAAAGTAAGTAAAGGCTTGTGCAATGAAGTAGAGCATACGCATAGCACTGAGGGCCTGTCAAACGCAATGGGAATAAATAAATACCTGTTTATGCAGATATGCAGAGCTACTTTTGTGCAGTGTTAACTTGACCACACATTGAGTGCTTCCCTTACTACCTCAGTATGGCCTCTCATAAGTTCTCTTAACTCAGCTTACGAGTTCATGGCATGTTTAATTACTGTGTGGGAGTATTTCAGCATTCCTGGGGAAGCCCAGATGACAGCCATGACTTCTGTAACTGTACAATCTCCTCTCCTTTTGGTTTGCTTCAGCCCTGGCACAGGGCAAACCATGTACAGCAACTGGCAGATACTCCAGTTTGCAAGTACTCAACCACTTAGATCTTTTTCAGGCCACCCACTAGCCTGGAGGACTCTCAGTGTTGGATCCCAACACTGACCAACAGATGCTAATCACTTTGTAACTTGAGGTAAGGTCTCAGGCTGTCTTCTTGGTATAGACTGATGAAATATCCCCTTTTCAGAATCAGACCTACCATCTCACATCATCCTCTGCTTCAATTATCCTCCACATTTAGAGCATTTTTCACAAAGTAGACAGTTGCCTGCTAAGACTGAGGCCACAGTTTCCATTCTGTGTGGGCCACTGACCAGAACCCATCAGAAACAAAGCAAACAAGGCTGTAACCGAAGATCAGAAGGCTAATGACTACCCATGCTACCACCTGTCTTCTCAAACGCAGCAAGTGTGGATACATCCGAGGATGCACAGAGGTTAAAGTCTACTTACAGTGTTATCTTTATTAGCCTGACAATGAATCATATTTTAATATCAGCCTCATTTTAAATTTTAGCTCTCTGTTGTAGGTCACACCACAGGTTAGTGCAATAGTCTTTGGAAAATAACTTTCACTCCTAACCCATGCTGAGATGTAAAAGTAGCCTCCACAACACAATTCAGCAAATTTATCAGGGGAAGGAGAAATCTTTTGCTGCACGGGCAGAGCTGAGCAAACAAATGTGTCAGCACTCAGAGCTCAACTTTACTCATAAGGCCAAAAAACTCAAGCTGGCTTTACCCCAAAAGTCCTCCTACACATACATATCACCCTGCTGTCTTGTCTTCCCATCACCACCTCCACCTCATTACCGGTATTCTCTCTTTCTTTAACCTGATCCGTTGAAATCTTTAATTGTACATTAAATATGTCCTCATCCCAACTGCTGCAATTTCATTGCCTTCTTAAATCTCTGATCTCCACTCACAGCTATGAGGACTCGGAAGGCTGTTGGCAGAGTTCAACCCCTTCTACAAAATGGGCCAAACCAGCAGTTTCCTTCTCTCTCCCCTCAATACCCAAATCCAACTCGGATGTTCTTCCATCTGTCTCATTTTCATGGTTTCACCCAGTTTACCCCTCTGACCCCACATTCACCACCCCTCCCACTCCTGCTTTCTTTTCTAGCAGTCTTCACCTTCCAGTCATGTTTCTACCTCATTTCCTGCCCACTCAATCAATTCTTCTCATCTTGGCCAACTACGAAACTCCTCCTCAGATGACAGAAACAATGAGCTAACCCATGAGTGGCCTGAGAGTCGCTGTGACAGCTGCTTGCAGTGAGCCATTCCCTTTCAATGAGATCCAAGAAGCAAAAGAGTTGCTTATGTCCCTCTCCAGCCTGTCCAGGAACATGCGGCTAGGAGATGACTGGAAGAAGAAAGAATAAGACTTTTTCTCTCTTGGTATCATGAAAGAGGGAATAGTCCCATCTCTCAGCTACCAAGGAATAGAAGGAGACAGAAGAAAAGGCTCTGCTCTTTATCACCCTGAAGGGGAAAAAAAAAAGAACCAAAGACTCAGGTCGTACCTTCACAGAGCCATAGGAATCACAATAATCATAGTAACCTACAGATTTATCATTTAAAGTTATGTCAAATCTAGTTGATTTTGTGCCTCTCCCCTCACTGCCTACAGCTCCTCCTTGAACTGACCTTGCTGAGCTTCTTCCATCCCAAGAGACAAATGACATCTGGAGAAGTAGGCATGGTCCCAAGTGCCCAATGGCGCTGACATTGGAGTCCTCTCTTGTCTTGGGCAAATCATGAAACTATTTAATGCCTCAGTGCCAATTGTTAAATGGGTTTAGGGATACTGGCTAGTGCATCAAGGCCTAATTATCTGTAAAACACGTGATGTACAGCAAGCACTAACTGTTGCTAGGCCATACCAAGCATCTTGACTCTTTGTTTCCTTAATTTTAATAATTTCTTCAAAACAAGTGTTGCTAAATCATTTCAATATGGAGAAAAAATAACTTAGTCCAAACCTAATTTTTGAAAAAGTACAATTATGACTGCTTGTTTATTTACTTTTTTATTATTAATATGGAGCAGCTGGCAAAACACACCAGTCTATCAGGAAGAACCTAGGGATTCAATCCCAGATAAAGAAAACACCAGATATTAAGCGTGAACTAGTGCTCACTCCCAGTACAGGACAGTGTGCTATTAAGTTGTCCTGGGGCCCCCCCAAGGAAGGACATCGAAGGACTGCGAGTCACATTCCCAATTCTGCACATTTCTACAGTTCTTCAGCATTACTTCTCCATCAGAGAGGCCAGTCTTGGCCCATTCTCTGTTTCACTTGGGTTTCTATTTGCAGATGGTGAAGGGCAGACAGAAGCTAAATCAAGACCTGCCCCAGGGGAGAGCTCGGAGACTTCCACTCGGTGAGTTCCCAGGGGGATTGGGAAAGAAGTCATGTAACATGAGAGAGGCTCTTCCCTCTTCAGCATGGCTCCTGTTACTCAGACCCCCACAAGACCTCAAACCCCAGCTAACATCCAGCATTGCAGATCCTCACTGGCAATGGCCAATCAAGAGCAAGAGGAGACGCCACAGTGCTGCAAGAGTGTTGGATACGGATGCATGTCCATGAGTCGTGAGTGTGTCCATTTGCCATGCCTGAGATCGACAGGACCAAAAGTGTGTGTCTACACAGCACAGGACTTCATGGAAAGAATGGATCTGGCTTTCCTCAGCAGGCTACCAACTGGGGCAAACAGTACCCTAATGCTGTCTCCCCCGCTCAACAACCCTCCCTGAAAACCTTGCGTGCTACCCCACATGGCACTGCACGGTGTCATGCAGCCACAGCCCTGTGCCCCACCACCACCTTCTGAAACTTGGCTAACTGGTACCACACACAGCCCCACTGTTAGCAAACCCAGAGCTTTCTTGTTTTCTTACGGATGTTGCAGAGTGTTTAAGTATTGCGATCCATTGTTTACTGAGACAAGCCCTGCAGCTGTCACGCAATCTCCCTCGCTGAGAAAGATAAGGTGAGTGCTCATGCATCACTTGCAGCTTCCTATGACATTCTGATCAGTATAATCCCTTTTTTCAGACAGGGAAGCAACCTGCATCTTGGCTCCTACAGCCACTGCAGTCTGATGGAAAAAACACTCCTTGGTCATTGTTCAACCATCATTCAATCTGCCTCCTCCACATCTGGAGGCAAATTTTTTTAATTATCCTTACAGTTACATGTCTACACCAGCCACTTGTGCCAGCAGAGATGGTGCAAGATTCAGGACAACTGTTTTCACTAGTGAGAATGCAGGACGGAGCAGAGAAAGCATGGCTAAACTCTCCGTGAGTTTCACCTGCAGGTAGCCAGATCTGCCACAGAAGATGCCTCTCATTTTGATGAACATCTGAAACAGAAGTTGGCCCTCTTTGCTGGCTCACCAGACACTGAACTGGAGATGCCAAGTCAAACACACAGCTTGTACTTTTTAGCCAGCCAGGCCTATGAGGACTCCTGTCTTCTGTGGACAAAGGTCCCACCATGAATCAGTTACACCAATGAATTGGAGCAGATGCTGTAAAATCCTGAAAGACTTTTGAAATGAACCTGTTCTCATAAGGATCAGTGTTTTTAAATTGGAAGCTGGCTAATAATAGTAAAGGATTATCAAAGACCACATTTCACCCATGACCTCCACCTCTTTTATTAATGTGCTGTAAAACAGAGCAACCCCCATGTATAAAACACAAATCTGAATTTTGCAGCTCAAGCACTTCCATTAAAATACATTCTAAAGATCGCCCAATGTTATGAAAAGGAAAGAATGGATGATCTATGAAGTCAGAGCTTTTTAAGCCAAAGCACAAGAGTTCTTCAGGATTTTATATGCATTTCCCAAAGCTAGAAATGATAATTTAAACCTCTAACCCAGTCTACTGTGTATTGCAGATCACAGACTTTCATCCAGCTAATCCTATACTAAGCACAGGAACATGTTGGATTTCTTAACCACTTGATTCAGCCATGTTAGAGGAACAAGTTGGCCAGTTGGACCTATGGTAGCAGAACTCTCTAGAAACAAAATGATATGCTAGGTTTTCTATTTACAGACTTGATGTTTCAGTGCTGTGCACTTTGACTGTGGCCTAGCTCAGCACATAAGCATACGCTTGGTTTCAAGTACACGATCCCATTGACTTCAAGGTAAGTACATATTAATTGCTTGACTGAGCTGAGACTGTTCGTGGCTTTCCAGTGTGAACCCCGCATGATCAAACAAGAATATTTCTTATGAGATTGCTACTACTAAACTGAACTTTATCAAAGTATAATGACATCCTTGAATGGAAGCTTTTAGGAGAATGTGATATATTAACACTCATCAGAAGCAGATGTGCTAAATAAATGAGGTCTGCCATACCACTGGCTCACAAACTTATTCAGTTAGGGAACTATGCTAAATAAACTTTAAAATTGAGAATGAGGTCTCTGTAAGGCATGTCTTTGTTTGCACTGAACCACAGAAAAAGAAGAAAAGCACTTTGCTTTGCTTTCCACCCTGTTTCCTTTCTCTGAAATGCTGCCTGGTATCTGGAGAGAGGCAGCCTACTTCTATGTCCTAGATCCAACCAAACAAAGGACCACGCACACGCTGCTGTTAGCTGCTGCTGTTAGCCCCAGTTATACCAGCGGTACCTCTGGAAAATACAAATAAGCTACTCTGCTGTTGACCAGAGTTTTTCATGGCCTTGGTCCATACTACACTGGTGACCTTCTGAGTACCTGTTCCTACACATCATGAGCCCACCTCACTCACTCCTGATGCTGAGCATGCCCTCCCTCTCATCATCGCCACCACTCATGGTCAGAGGCTGCTCGTTCACTTGAGCTATCGTACCTCTTTGAAGTTTTACCTTCCATTACTCCAATATGTAAGTTACTCAATCACTTTGCTTCCTGAAGCTTCACCGTAAAGTCTTCCTTTTCGCTCCTGCTTGTCATGATTCGCTCTAAAGCATTTTGTGAATGAAGGGCACTCTTCCAAGACCCCTTTTCTTCCTGAGGCCCCAAGGAACAGAACACTGAATAATTTTTTCAATCAAATCTCATTGCAGTTATTTGTGAAGTGCCTTGGACACCATTAATGGGGAAGTGTCAAAGAACTAGCATCATTATTGTTATAATTATTATTATGGAATGAAAAATATATTGAGAGCTGTTGGGTGTAATTTTCAGAAGTTTTGCCTGAGAGCAAATTAATTCCCTAACCACTGTATATTTATAGCTTTATTAGTCATAATTTTCAAACAAATTCTAAATCAACCCTAAAGAAGAAAATATCAGCTTCATTTGCCACAGTTCCATTTTTCAAGATTGAAAAGAAAATTGCCACAAGGCTTGCTTAATGGAAACAAAATATATACTGAAATGCACTGAAGGTCAAATATTCTGTAGCACCCACAAGATGCCACCCGTTTCCGGTCAACACTCCATCATTAGTTAATGTTTGGACTCCCTCTATGGAGATTCAAAGGCAGCAAGGCTATGAGCTAGAAGACAATTCTCCCATAATATATTTTGCCTTCCCTTTGATGTTTAGCCAGATATACCTCTCATACTTCACCCCACAATCTTCATCCTTCGTTAACTAAAATTTTGGTTTGGATTGTCAAAATCTCACTTGCTCAAGAAAAATGTAAATCTTTATCAGAATTTCCTAAGGGGCTTTCCTAGCCTGTTTTTGGACTTGATGGATGCTAATGTGCTTTTTTCCCATCAATATACAGTAATGGGAATAATGTATCAGTGACCAATTCAGCAATAGTGGGGGTGTTTGGTAAAATGTCAAGAACCTTCAAAAGAAATAAATCATACCCTATTATCCTTCAGCCCACAAAGTTAAAACAGTTTTTGCTTTCAATACAACAAGCGAACACTTAACTGCTCCCCACAGATTTCAGTGTTTGAAGCTGGCCACGTTTCAATAAAATGTTGTTTAAAGAAAGAAAATATTGAGAAAATATATAGCAAGCTACATTCAAGCAGCCTGAATCATATTCATCTGGTAGGAGGTAATAATTACAGACAGTCTGAAGTAAAATCCCAGATTTAAACACTCCCAAACTAATTCATTTTGAAAACCTGAGGCAACAGACAGAGCAACTTGTCTACATCTAGGAGAGACTGAGGATTAGACAATGGGTCAAATGCTGCACACTGAGCACTCACACCCACCATGATGATACAGACTGCACAGCTGAGATTTGCAATCCTGAGAAGATCTGGGATATAAGCTATTTAACCAAGTCCACCTCTCTCCTGTGCTTCAGCATGGGATCAGCTGAGGTGTTTTTGTGGATGAAGACAGACTGCAATTATTAAAGTAGGGACAAATGATATTCTTCCAGCTTACACTAACTGCCATGACCCAGGGGAGAAAGCCCTGCGAGACAGAACAGAGAAGAACCTGGGAAGTCTATCATACTTTTTCCTGAGCATAGAGATGTAATGGATAAAACTAATGAGAAATAAATAATGGTAGACTGCAAGTGAAAACCTGTCTACAACTCATTTCCAGTTAAGTTGTGAACATCCAAGTGATTCATATAACAGATGAGTTTGCAAACTTTTAGGCGCTTCCTTGGTAAACAAGCTGAAACCAAGCACTCTGCACCCATTACAAACATATATGCATGTCAGTCATAGCTCTGGCTCTCGAAATAACAAATCTTACATAGTATTGCCGTGGCAGAAGATGTTTCTGGCTTTCCCAAGGGGCACGTTACAAAGGAGCTCCAAATGTCTTAATGAATAGCAAAGGCGCTTTATGTCTAAGAAACAGCTATACAACAATGAAGGATACTGCTAAGAACCAGGACACTATGGCAAGGGCATTGCCCAGTTGCGAATGCAGGGATCAATCTATTGCTTATAAGATATATATGGAAAAGACAAGAAAGATTAGCATGACTGACAGGAACTAGGAACAGTTTCTCCGGTGTTTGGCTTACCAGAGTGGTCCGCAGTGGAGCTGTGCTGGCATGACATACTGTTTAGTGAAGCAGGACTTGCATGCATGTGTACATGCATGTATGAATAAAAAAGGATGCACTAAGAATATACCTGACTTGTTTCACTAATTTCTCAACTCACTGAAAAACAAACAAGCATGCAAGATCCTTAATGTAGCTACCCACTCACAACCAAATAGGTAATAAGACACCAGAAAGAGGCTCCTGGGAAGTAAAAGATCATTTTCTTATTGATCTAACAAGGGAAATCAAACTCTAACTGGATTTCCTATAAGCACAGAGTAGAACAATCTAATTATGAAAAGCCCAAACTGCGTACGTTATTATTGTTGGTGAACTGTACAATGAGCATCATTTATAAGCCCCAGGGAAACTGGGGCACCGTTGTGTTAGTTTAGTACTGTGCAAACACACAGGACGGCACTCACAGCACAAATTCCTAACCTGTCCCTCACGATCTCTATGTAGTCTGCCAGGAAAAATCATTCAGTTCACAGCCCCTTCCCAGCCCCCATCTCTCCTGGCAGCGCAAAGTTTCTCCTAAGCATGTAAAATAAGCACATTTAGGACCCGAATTTAGGTCCCTCAACTTGTCTAGACCATTTTCTCTAGGTCACAAGTAATGGCAAGTGGTTTGGGGAATGAACTCTGTAAGGAAACAGGCATTTCTTCAGGTCTGAACACAGCTAAAATAAAAGCATTTTGCATATGTAGACTCCTTTCTGCTTAAATGAGTAGGTCATGTACTGTATTTTCTCTTTCTTACCCCTCCCATAGCAACACAAAGAGATATCAATTCAAACAGACAGTTGACTAGTGTGGATGAGATACAACAAGCAAGAGATGAGGTACAGCAATGCAGAATTTCTCAGAAAATAAGTTAAAAAGTAGACAGAAAGGAGTTTTACTTGGATTCTTCCATGACAAGGATATTATCCAGCCAACTGGATGTTAAGAATATCATAATCTGGAGGAAAAGTACAATAAAAAGAGAGGCTGAGCACAAGCAAGGTGGGAACTGAAGACTGGAGAACACAAAACATGTTATGGCATCCCATTTGTCTTGAGATGGGAAGCCTGGCTAGCAAGGTTGTGAAAAAAAAGCTATTCAACCCCTTTGTAACATAAACTGTTTTGTTAATCTATTCATTCTGGCAGTAAATTAATGCATCCTGTATGACTGAATGGTCTGGGGCCTTACTTATTATTACCGCCCATCCACTGAAAATTTCTGGTGTAACATAGTCCTCTCCCCTGGCAGCGGGAGCATCAGAAGAGCTGCTCCTGGGGTCACTCTTTCAGTCGTTGTCTCGGCATTCCCATTGTATAGCAGGTTGTGATCCGTGGCACAATGCATTTGGAGACCCACAGAAAGCCCACGAGCCACACTGTTAAGTGGAGACATCCTCAGAGCAATTTGGAACAGCACAGAAGATGTAGATTCCCCTGCTTGTCTTCCCTTGCAGCCTAAACCTGCTTGTGCTGGCATCAGAACAGGGTATAGCTTTAAGGTAAATTATATTATGAACTGAGATGTGTTTTTGGAGGTGTGAGCCCTCTTCCACAGAACTTAAATACTATGCACAGTGGAAATAAGGTGCCTTCAATTTTATTCCTGTGTATTTTCCAGCTGAGCTTTGCAGCAGAAAATACAGGATTAAACTGTATAATGAACAATCTCAGGGAAACAGGTGCTGAGAAAAAACAGTAACTCTGAATCTAACTTGGGTTTAAGAGACCCAAATGATAATCCGGGTCATTTTCTTGATGTGTCTGCAATTTACAATCTTTATTTCTTTTGTATAATTGTCAAGTTCTAATTAACTCATACCAGTCTTTGCCCTCTATCATTAAGGAGAGGAAGGGAACAAGAACGGTGAAAGGGGAGGAGAGATTATTTTTTTCTGTGAAAAATTCATGCCTGATTAAAACAAAGCAAACTGGCAGATTATGGGTGTGTTTACATAGCCATCACTTCTGCAGAGAAGCACTCATATTGAGGGCCAAAAAATGCCCACTAATTCCTCAACATCAGGAATCGGGGCTCTAATATTCCATGCTGAATTATTTATCTCAGTGCTGGATCCCACAAACACATCCTCTGTAAACTCAAAGTTTGGTGCTCCCAGTTAATAGAAAGAGCGCACACTTTTTCTCTTTTCTGTACCTATAACATCCTCATTATTGTATTATATATTTAAATATCCAACTGAGTTGCACCACATTTTTAACCGCAAGGCTTCCTCCTTTCACCCCTCCCCAGTTAAACAGATGGTTAGACTTATTTAGCAATTAAAATCAAGGTTTATTTACCCATTCCACCGGAGCAAGGTTAGAGCCAGTGCCATATCATGGAGGCTTAAAGATTTTGCTAATTTACTTTAATCCACTTAAACCTTTAAAGCACAGATAATGGAAAACAGACAAGAAATCTCTTACACTTTCCAAATTAAGAGACAAGAGTTTCCTCCTCTGTGAAGAAGAGTAAAGCTCTCTAGAAGAACCCTGAAAGATCAGCAAGGAAGCCTTTGACTGCTTTCTTCCTGGAAACCCTATCTCAAAGGTCACAAAACCACAACTAAATTGCCTTTAGCAAAGAACCTAACTAGAGACACATTGCAAGGTACTTAATTGCCTTTAGCGAAGAATGTAACTGGAGATGCATTGCAAAGCCTTAAATGGGAACCAAAATCAATATTTCAACATTTAGGAGGAAACCATTTTTAGCAAGGAGATTCAGCAGCTGATGATGCTGGCACACTGAGCTTAACACACTAGTCTGGGATGAATTCAGAAATAATGGTGGTACCACTATAATGGTGTATATATATATATATATATATATATACATACCATTTTAACTGTCATGTGGGTAAGTGGACAGATTGGACAGACAGCAACTTAGGAGTACATGTACACTCATGGAAAATCCAACTGGGATAAGGACAAGAGAAATTCCATGTTGCACGAGAATACTAAAAAGATGATTGCCCACACTTGGCAGGATGCTGCAACACAAAGGCCCCCTCTCACATGCTTGAGACCTTGTCAACTTAAATGCCCAGATGAAAGACAGAGAAACTACTAGCAGAGGTGACAACAAAACCAACCAAACAAAAAAGCAACAAACAAAAAGGCAGCCTCTCCCTGCAATTTTAAAAAAATTTACTTCTCTTGCATTCCAGTATGTCCAAATTCTCTATCACTTTTCACTTATTGTCTGGATCCAGCCAGCCAGGTGAGGTACATAAGCATTACTGAACCCCATTAGAGAAAAGGAAACTGAAACAAAGTTTCAGTGTGGCACAAGATTACAGGAAGCCTGTAGCAGAATTGGAAATGGAGATTCTTAGACCAGTAGTCCCAAAACTGCCTGCATTAAGTGACTGCTGTGAAGCCTCAAAGTTAAAACAATGTAAAGCATCAAAGGGACTACAATTCGTCAGGCCACCTGCACTGGCCTGTGGATGGCAGGTGTAAGGAAAACAGCACAGACTAAACCATCATCCATTACAACACCAGGAAGGACATGGATCATCCTACTGGAACTTGAAACAGAAATAGAAGCTCTTACCTTGAAAAGCAATTGTGGGGTGTTCTTTCCTGACACATTGCTGATGTTCAGCTTCAGAGTATTCAGGTACATTCTGTGATGCTGAGAGATGAAAAGCAAGAAGAAAAAGGCTTGGCAATGACAGGGAAATGGCCTTTAATCTTGAAACAACCATGACTGAAGGGTAGCTGCAGATCTAGCTTCCAAGGTAGGCCCAGGGAGGATACCTGAAATACAAATAATTCCACTTTCAGAAAGATGAATGCTCATCCAAAGTGTGTAACATGGGTAGAGAAGGGTGGAGGTTCCCCTTTCATCCCAACCCCACTTGTGCTAAGTACACAAGATAATATTCCATAAACAGCATCGAAAAAAAATGACCCAATTTACAACTGTATTTGGGCTCCTAACTTCAAAGAGAATGGAAGTGCGCAGCTCCCTAAATATATATCTCTGTGTGCCTTTGGGGTATATGTCCTTACACAGTAGCCGGTGTGCAATGGCCAGCGCTGACATCATGAAATCTCAAATACTCCAGATGTAAGTGTGTCCCCCAGTGTGGACACCTCACTCCTCGGTTTCATGACGTGTCTGTGTTTAAATGTCATGCTACATTCAAGAGATCGCTAAGGAAAGGCCAGCATCAGTCACCACCAGAACACATGTGCAATTAATACTGTTCTAATAGGAGATTTATACATTTTACCACTGCTGTTTTAAATGTCTTGAAACAAGAAAAGCCAATTAAAAGGTGTTGCCAGGAAAGTGCTAATTAAGGTAACATAAAAATTAAAAGAGCTTAATGGGGAGAATGGTGAGAAGTGAGTCAATTGCCTGCGTTATCATGGGATGCTATAGCTCCTAGTCACAAGAGCTAAGGCACAGCTAAAGAGGAGGAGCGCTCACTCTCAGGCTAGGAGACAGGAAAGTCATGCCTTTTCTACGTGAGCAATTTTTAACAATAGCAGCAGAAAAGATAGAGCTCTCAAAAATCCCCTGGGCCTACCAGGCCTGAGGCAGGGGATGGAGGATTAATTAGCTCATGCCACAAGCTCCCCAAGATGCTGCTGCAGCTTAGGAAAATCTGCATTGCCAAATTTAATCTTACTGATGTGCATATGTAACTTTGTTCAATTATTGCAAACACGTGTTTTCAAACAAATGAAGTCTCCTACCCTTAAATCTTATCTAGTGATAAAGCTGATTCTGATTAAATTCACACATAACGAGATTTTCAGTTCCTGCGGGTGTAGTGATTCATAAAGGTAGTGTAACAGTCAACACCTGCAGTGGCCGATACCTCTATATTTTTGTTCGGAGTCTCCAAAACACCTTCAGTGAGCTGAAGTGGCCAGGCTGGAGGCTGGTAACGAGGCACTGATACACAATGACAGGCTCATGGCATGGAGTGAACTCCAATATAGGGGACAATATTGCAACATCAAGGAGCTGGAAGAAGTTCGTAAAGGTTTTTGGGCATCATAGGAGCAACAAGGGACTGCTTAACAGCAGCAATGGGAGACAGCTGATTTGAAAGATGGATCCTATGTTTTATTCTTATCTGTATTTCTCCGTGATTTTAAACACTGGCATAAAGATGAGTTGCCAGTGCATCCATTATGCGTGTCCTCAGCAGCAGCTACGTACCATTGACTGAAAATAGCATTGGCATTCAGGATTTGGGGTAGTTCTAGGGACTTGGTTTCCTAACTAGCGAGAGTGAGAGATTACAGCATTTCACATTTTTTCCAGCCCCATATACATGCAGATTTTAGGCAGGGATGTATAAAATCCCCTTCCAGTTCTCCAAAGGAGGTTCTACAGCACTTCACTATGGAGGAGTTTTTTTTAAACACAGCAAATATCATGTTAAATTAAAAAATGGGACTGGCAGAAGTAAGAGATGTGAAATCATTCAAAGCTAAGGCCAGCACAGCATTTAGTCATTAAGCACAAGCATACTGCAGGGCGTACAGAACTGGGTACTGTGGCATCCCTGATGATGGAGGTGTTGTGCAAGTCACGCTGTAATGAAAATTATTGATGATGAAGCATTGGATTATATTTTCAGCCATTGGTTTAAATGATCTTTTTTTTCAGTACAGATCCAGAAGTAAAACACAGCACAGAGATGTGAACCTCAGGGACATGCATTTTGTTTAGCTCTCGGATCCACTAAGAGTTCCAGAAGAGACAAAGCCAAACTTTCCTTACATAGGTGATGGTTGTTGTGGGAAATGCACAAGAGGCAAAAGGACGACTTCACTGTCAGATGTCCTTGCTGGAAACTGGAAGAGACAGTCATGGAAATCTCACTTTATGCATGCTCTACTCCTCCCAGCGCAGCCATTACTGGCTAATCCTAGAAATAAGGTACTAAGCTAGACATAATGCTGGTCTGAGCCAATATGGCCATTTTCATGTACTAAGCATCCAAACAATGATCTCAAGCTAGGTGAAAAAAATTCTTAAATCAAAGACACACAGTAGGGCCCCATGCTCCTCTAAGGCTCTATGTGGTCTAGAATCAGCAGATGAGTAAATTCAAGTTTCACACTCATCAGGGTCATGAAATGATAAAAAGTTGCATACAGGAAAGCTTCATAACATCCCACAGCCTATTCTGTGCCAATGCAGAGTACATTTACTAGTGTTTTGTCTGGACTAGTTGTAAAATGTGCCAAGTAGCTGGATTTCTGCCACTTTCCCTGGGAGATTTAACCACAGTCCAAGAGACTTCAGTGTTCCTTAGAAAGCTATAACCAGTATTTGGGGTAAAGTTCCATCTTCTTTTTTCTTACTGTCACAGGGAAATCCAGAGTGTACATGAAAATAATGGTTTCAAACTTGATGTGAAGTGGAAAGTAATATATGACCAAACAAAGATGAAAAAGAAACATTATAAAAAATTTGCATCCTTCCCTATATCCCCTATTTCCTACATCCAATTGCATCCATCAAATGTGTGGAGCTCTCATGTGCTGGGAAGTTGAACAAAATCAGTGTCATGTGCAGCCCTGAACTGGTGTTCCATTGACAGAAACCAGAGCCCTAGTGCACCAGCTGAACAAGATTCAGACAGTGGATAGCATTGCAAAAGGTTACTCCTTCAACCTGCCCATTCCCAGGTCGCCTTGCTCATTTTTTTCCTCAGTATTTTAAGAGAGACTCTAATTCAGTAATTGCTATTCCCAGCTGCTGCAACTTTATTTCTGAAAAAAACATACTCCAAATATGAAGCACTGGCACGTGCGAGAGGAGGTCAATTGTATGCCAAGAGCAAACTAGTAACTGCCTGGGAGAATCCAGCAGCTAGTTTTGAAGTGTAAATGTTTTCATTCTACTGGACATGGCCAAATTCAAGCCTCCAATTTTGCCCAAGCTGCAGATTTTTACTGTGAGAGCTGGAGTATGACCAGTGCTTAGGACCAGTCCTCATCCGGACTGCTAAAACACTGCACATCCTAAGCACAGCCCAGGCTAGCGGTGGTTTGCACTGCTGGAACTTGCCCTAGCGTTAAGCCATTTAGATACAGTTAAATGCTATAAAAAGAGCTGTTCTTATTAGACTCTCTGCTCAAAATGGCTTAGGGCTCAAGAAATCAGCTGTCAAGGTTTCAGTGCAGATGAGAGACAAGAGCTCAAATCCCTGGTTAAACTCAAATCTCAGACAGGACATATTGTTTCAATTCTTTATTTGCTCATCTTGATGTATCTTCACTACCTTAGCTATTCCCCTCACCCCTGCCCCCAATGCAGACACGTTAAAAAAAAAAGGATAAAAATGTCCAATAAGAGTATCTGTCCAAGTTTATCTGTCCTCTCCCTCATGAAAGCCTGTCCTCTGTGTCTCTGCACAGCCCCAAGGCCCAGTGATGGGGTGTCTTTCTCCCTTCTCCTGCTCTGCACAGTGAATCCCTCTGGCCCTCTGCCAAAAAAAGGTCAACAAATTCAGGCTCCATTGGATCTGGTGAAATATGCTCCAGAGACAGGTATGTTGTAGAGCACCACTTCTGCCACCATCCTCTTGTCTCTTAAATCAGGCTCTCTTAGCTCGTGGGCCTCCCTGACTGTAGCGGCAGTGGCAGGGGCCGGGCGAAGAGCTGCTGTCTGGGTAAAGCAGGTCTGCACGCTCAGTGCATCCCCGAAGCGGAGATTTGCAACCACAGCACCCATGTGAGCACAGACACCCTGCCACATGCCCATTTCTCACCCAGTCCCTTTCATGGCAGCCCGATAGGGACAGCATATAATTCTGCTTTGCCTTGTGGCTTCACCCCCTCGCACAAGCGCAGCATTCAGGGGATCGCCCGCAGTCCCTCCCTTATTCATTCTCGGGGCATGAGTCTTTTCCAACTCACCCTGTATTGTATCATTGTAACTCCATTGATTTCACAGGAACTAATCCTGATTTACAGAGGGTAACTCAGATCAGGCCCCCTTTGACTAAAGCTCCACGTCTAAAAGAAAAATACCTTCAATCAATCTTCAGGGCTTTAAAACAAAGCACACTTTAAAAATGGCTGTACCAGGAATTCATATCCTGCTTTCCTCTGACTGTAACTATCATTTTGACTTAATAAAACATGACAGTAAAGTTTAAGGATAAAAGAAAATGCTTCATTTTTCATTTTAAAGAAAAGAGATGCCTTTAAAAAAGACTAAAAAAGGAACCTCCTGTAAAAGCATTAATTCTTCTGTTCGGGATCTTTTGTGATTGGCACAGTTATGATTTTATTAGAATGGGACACCAGAGGGAAGAAGAGCAATGGAAAGAGGTGGACATTAAAGTATTCAAAAAAGTACTGGAAGAATAAGGGAAATAAATATAAACATTATAAAGCGAGACAGCTCAGCAATGCGGCTATGACAGGCTGGCACAGGCAGCTCTGCCCTAGAAAACTCCAAGGCCAATAAAACCACGGTCCTTTTTTCATGTGCCGCTCCTTGCCCTCCCCTCCCACCCTCACCAGCTGGAATTCGTCCCACCGGACTGGCTCCAAGGGCCGTTTCACACTATCGAAGAAAAGGCACAACTTTTCCCTCTGCCCCTGGCCACATCCATACACTCAGCCCTCAGTCATGCCTGCACTGGGGAGACAGATCTGTCTCACAGCCGAAACATGGCACGCTGCACTTGCACGTCCACACATCAGTTCTCATGTGCACCCTTAGACCGGGCTCCCACGTAACGAGGTTTTCTCATTTATTTACTTTTCAGGCAAACATATGGGAATGGTCAAACTACTGTTCAGATGAGAATCTGTGAAGAGATCTTGTTTTGCTTTAATTAAATCACCCTACAGTCTCCTGAAGAATCGGCGAGCTCGTCTCTAATTTCACAACGGCAGCTCTTGTTCTGGCTGGGTTTCGTGGTGCTCTTGTGTGCCCACCTTGCTCAGGGCTTCCCAAGGCCTCCACTACAACAGCATCTAAAAGCCTCACACTGAACTCACTCTCACAACACCCCAGGAAGACAGAACCACATTTTCATGCCTATAATCCAAGGGTTATCTTTTAAAAAACCCCTACAATTCAGCAGCAGTGTGGAATGCAAGAGTGTGCAGGTAATATGCTCTCCTGCAGCAAAGCAGAAGCTCGCGCTCCATGCTGCCCACTGAGGCACTCCCACAGCTCCTGCCTCGCACAGTCTGCAAGGCACTGGCTGCAGTATCACAGTAGGCTTCACAGCAGGAATAAACAATCAAGATCTCACAACACAGGCCACTTTATTGCAACCTTTCTGTTATCTATATAAATAATTGAGGTAACTCTTTGCAAAGGAGAAATCAGTTTAACCTAATATACTGTTAGGTTCATGGCTCGTGAAGCCTGTAGCGGAGCTGAATAGTAACAGTCCATAGCGTGATCTTCTTAGGACTACACCCCACTAAAGATTGACAGTGCACTTTGGAGCGTTTTGTTTCTAGAGTGCTCTCTGATTGCTGTTCAGACCCACCCAGGACTGGTCAAGGTCCCAAACCAAGCCCACAAAATGCAATGGAATGTTCTCGTTCAGATCAGGTAACAGAGACAAAACTCTTAATAACGGCTTGGTACAAAATGAATTGGTTGGTGTCAGTCCACTTCTTTATGGACTGGTGTATGCCCTCAATGAGCCATCATCAGCCACCACTTGGTTACTTGGCCTCAGCAGCACAGTCAATGGCTGCATGGTCCTGGAAACTGAACTGTTTCCTCACCTTTAGAGGAGGCCCTCCAGAACAGGAACCTATTATAGAAAGCTCCCATTAAATAAAGCTGATTCAACAATAAAAGCCTGTGTAACAGAGCAAAATATACTGTACTGCTGGGTTCCTGCCAAACCCAGTGGGCATAAATAAATACGTGTTCTGCTGACACTCAGACCTGCTTTTGAATAGCACTAACCTGACCACACATTGAGTGCGTCCCCAAGTGCTTCAAGAGGCTCTCCCTGAAGGGCTCTAGATCTTTTTTTTACTGGCTACACATAATATAAAGACATGAGAAGTTTTGTTAGCGTTTGTTTGGGGTATGAATTTAGCACTTGTGAAAAGGTGCCTTGGAGTCTGAAGTCTTCTGTTTATCCAAAGATCGTATCTGGCAATGAAGGCTTACACTCATTTATTTCCCTGGTGGTATGCCTCCACCGTTCTCTAGACTACCTCTACAGTGAGGATGGAAAGACCTTCTACTTGCTGGTCACAGAATGGCCTCTCTGAGAGGCTGTCAAAGGAGATGTCAAAGTGGAGGCATTTTTGGTAATTCTGGGACCTGGACTGACTACGGAATTATTTTTCATGTGCTCCATCTGTGAAACACGGAGACGAAGGCAGAGACCAACACAACAGCAGAATGCAATGGATGCTATGGTACTCAGCACGACTGCAATTTAGACATGAACTTTACTGCAGCCTAGATTAGAAATCAGGAGCTCCTGGCTCCCAGTCAAAATCTCTGGATGCTCCACCAAAAGGAGAGAATGAGTGAGTGTAACACAGCCCAAGAGAGGAGCCGCCCCAGGGCTCACAGGACAGCAGCAACACAGCCAGAATAACTATTCCAGAGGCCCTGCCTGCAGCAGGGGAGCGCGCCCAGCACTCAGCATTGCTTGCAGTGCAGTCACCTTTCTCGCTGTAGGCGTGATGTAGAGTCCTCTGCATGGGTGCTGTAAATCCAAGGTGCCAGACATGCTGTTTACATGCAGATCAGCGATGTAACACAAGTACAGGAGATTCAGCATCGGACTTACTGCAAATAGTCACCCGGCTGCAAGGGCTCTTTCTGGCTTGAGGTTTGGTACTCAAGCCCATAGACCCACACCTTAAGCCTATAGCTGTTGTAGAAACACTAACACAGCAGCTTTTCCTCAAGTTGCTCCCCTGCACAATGTGGGAATGGTTTGTAAATTTGCAAATTAGCAGAGCCACAGCCCCTGACGCCACACTGCACAGCCAATGTCATTCCAACACACGCTGGTGCCTGACAGTCTGGAGACGCTCCTCTATTTGCAGTGATTTCCAGAGGTGTGGTGCTCCTGCTCACACACCTCCCCACTGCAGCTGTGACACTGCAGCTGGGGCAACGGAGGCATGACACAACTCTGTGACTCGGTCTCTAGTAACTGCAGCTGATCTTTGGTAGAGACAGAAAGAGAAGTGAACTCCTCCTGACTCTTCCAAATGCTTTTGGTACAAGGCTTTCTTTTGTCTCACAGTTTAGTATGAAAACCATAAGCATTCTTGATTTTTTGACTTTGTAGAGTACTAACCATTGTTTTACTGACACTAGTTTTTTATTCAACTCTAATTAGAGGGTCCACTGGAGACATCCCATGGGATTTTTAGTAAGGAAGTTAGCGACAAAGGTTCCAATTTGTATCAGACTTAATATAGGTTGGTAACTTGCAAGGTTTCTCTCTTCAACACTATGAGGGCAAGCCAGGGACAACTGCAGTCCCCAGATTGCATCAAGCAGATAGGCAATCCTGATAAACTATGTAGCAACCACTGTGGTGGCCCTGTGACCATACAGTTGGGAAACAGTAAGAAGATGAAATAAAAAAAAAAAAAACCCAACTTAATTCTCCTTTGACCTGAAGCAATCTCAGAATTTAAGTCTCCAGCAGACGAAAACTGAGCCATGAAATCATCACACCAATCAACCTCCTGCCCAAGAGTCAGCTGTAATATGGGCTTGACTTTCCCTAGAGCCTTGTTTTTCCAGTTTAAAGACTCCAGCGCTAGCACCAGGGCTACAGCTCCTGCCACCCACCCCCCTTCTGCTCCATCCCACAAATCCTCCTGCATCACTCACGCAACCCCATGCACTGGGGTCCAAGGCAGTTGCTGCACGTCACAAACCCATCTCATCCCTCCCAGCACCTCCTTCTTCTACTGCTACATTGCAACAACAGGATAAGAAGAACTTTCTCTTTTAATGCTTGCCCATGCAGGAGACAGAAACCACAGCTTCTGTTTGTTTTTGTCAAAGATTTGTGATTACCCCGTGCCACATAACACATACTCACAGTTTAATTGTAACTCTAGGAGAATAAGCATAAAGCATTGCTGTAGTGCAACTCCAAGTTTCAGCCTGCTTGGAAACAAGAATACGTTTCACTGCAGCGTCTTCTTGGCACTGCACAGCATCATTCATCATATGGAAACCTTTGGCTAGAAGGCATTCAAACGGCCTACATATGCCCTAAATCTGAACAGACAAAATAATAATTGTCAGCCAGACTCTTTTTTCTCCTGCCATACCCAGCTTTTCTCATATTTCTTGCAGCAGCAGTTACCTGTTGGACTCTGTTAACTCTTCCCCTCATTGGAGCAGCAGGGCTGCTTTGGTCTGCCCCGACTCTCGTCTTGCACTTGGGATACTGTAAAGGAGAGCGGCTCTTCCCAGAGCTACCCAGCTACAGGACAGCACTGAAGGGAAGCAGTGCAGAAAATATCCAGCTCACAAACGACAGGTTATTACTGACTGCTGTGTGTAAACAAAATGGGACTGATTCCTCATCTGCTGAAAACAACAGCAACATCAGTTTTCCCCCAAAAAATATCTGGTGATCAACAGTTTCTGAAAAGGCTGAGATGAATTTTCCTCTTCCTCCAAACATCCTACGCAACTTCTCTGATACCAGGAGCACGGTATTGTGTTATCTGCTAACCGAAGCTCACCAGCCTAAGAACACAGGTATTACTATGCTGGGTCACAGCAACATCCTTTTAGAGCTTTTCTCAAACAGGATACTTAGGCAAAGAGAAAGTGAAGCAGGACAGGTGACCTTCAAAAAGCCCCTGGCTGCATTCTTTTAATGAACTGCAGTCATAATTTTCACTGTCCATAGATTTACTTCACCTAAACAGTACACAGTACAGTCCCCATCCTGTAAGGTGTCCCTCTCCCTAAATTCCCAAAGACACCAAGGTGATCCAGGATTTAACACAAACCCTATGATCTATGACTCAGCTAAGCAGCTCCATGCTGGAATGGAAGGGAGGAATATCTGGACTGAAAGCTGGGATCATCCTCCACACTCACTTTTTTGACAGATTCAGGTGTCCAGCCAAAACTGGACATCTGAATCTTCTCCCATCAGGCAGGAGAAGCAGCCTGCCAGCGGACGCCCCAGCCCCGGGGTGCCAGCTCTCCTCCTCAGAAATGCTTTAAAAAGCCCAAACAAGGCCTCGGACAGAAACCTTGTCGTCATCTTCCAGGAGGCAGGGTCTGAGCAAGCATTTGGGGGCTGATATCATTTTAATACACTACGAGGCCAGGCTTTCTGGAGAAGATGAATTATTTGTAATGAATTCCAATCACATGGCGCTCCAGCCCCCACACCTTCATCCTGCATATATAACCAAATTAGTTTAGGAGATGTAAGTTATTCAGGGACTTAGCTGTTCAGTCTGGCCTTGGAGGATTTGCTCTCATTATGGCTTTTATGCAAATTCTGTCCTCCAAATCTCTTCTGAATCAATTATTACTAGATTAATTTAAACATGTCCACCTGGGGTGCCTGTATATCATGTGCCTCATGTTAAAAAGTAAAAAGGATGATAATGAATTCAGGAGGTGACTGAAACAGATTCCTGCTTTGTGGAAATGTGACCTTTTTGCATAATGTCATAAAAGAAAGAAGTTCCCTCAAGAAACATGGCAGATAGGGTCGTTCGTTGGATCAGCTGGGCTTTCAATCACTCTTTGGAAATTAGCATGATACAATAAAAAATTAATAAGAAATTTTTTAAAAATCACTTTAATGCTCCAGACTATTAAAATCTTCGATGGACTACTAATTGAAATGTAATGCTTAATTTTAAGCAATGCCATTTTATTAATGGTAAAAACTTGAATTAATGTCATTAACCAATGTTAATATTACAAATCCCCTGAGGGATAACAAAGCAATTATGTTATTCACAGAACTGAAAGGGGTGAAAAAGTCTGTACACGACTGCACTAAGGTGGAAGAGACTGCTTCCATCTGCATTTCCTCTGCTGAGAAAGGGGGTTTGTTTGTTTTTTTGAGCAAAGAGGAGGGAGAGGAAGAGAAGAATTTGCACTAAGTTAATTACTGCTGATTTTCAGGCACTTAATAGCTAGGAAATTATTCTGTTACTCAAACACCATACTGTGGGGATCCTGGAAAAATAATTTGGGAATGAGAAACTGATTACAAACCCTCCTTCTTGGAGGCCTCCCCTGTGTGCACTTGGATCCTGACACATGCACCAACCACCTTCACCTGATGGAAAAGCCTGATGTAAATAGATGGCCCCCACCTGGCAGTAAATGGCTTTATGGAGCTGTGCTGCTTTGCAACTGCTAGGGGTCACCAAGGAGATCACCTTCGGCGGTACTGAATGCCCTCAAGTCCATGCCAGGGCAGGTGCTTTTGTTTTATACAGTTTAACAAGTTCAGCATCTTGTCAGATCCACTGCTCATACAGCAGGATAGATGGAGTTAGCCTTAATTAAAGAACCAAAACCAACACCCTTGCCAACTGGCAGAAGTCATTGCCCAGAGGGAATAAGAACCTTGTATGGCGCTGATATAATACTGCATTTACCCCAGAATAACCGTGTTTGAGATAAACCCTTGATTAACTATTGTTTTATTGTCTGGCTGATGATTCAGGGACAATGGGGAGATTCAGCAAGCCGGAGCATGAAGATCTCCCCAAGGAGCTACAATTCTTGTTGTTATTCCTCAGAATCCCGAAGACTTTTGCTTTTTATTTACACAAAGTGAAAGTACTCCAATGCACCCAACATGACTAACTCAAATGCCTCTTTCAGTGTGCACTTTTCAAGACAACCAGTCAAACGTGTCACAAATTCACAAACAGTATTAATCCATGGGAACAGATATAAAAATTAGTTTCCTCTGTTTCATGTAACGTGCCAATGCTCTGCTGTAAACCAGCTCTCAGGATGCTCAGGAGATTCTTCTGACACTGTCCAGCCAAGCACTTTTTAAAAATTAAGTTCATCTCCTTCTTAGGGGAAAAAGAAAAAGAAAAGCATTGACACTAATTACTACCAGGCTTCCTATTTATGTTGCACAAGGTGTAAAACCTCAATACTAACCCAAAAGAAATCAACTGAAAAAAGACCAGGGCTTTCATTGGAGTGAGAATCCACTCCTGACTTTTGCTGGGTATAGTAACAGGGACACATACTTGGTGGCTGGGACCAGGGTATCATTCTTTCTTTGTAGCCCAAGCACAGTGCACCCAAGTGCCTCTTTATGTTTCCGTTCAGGATATAGATATAGCTGTAAAACACAATGAGATTTGGGGGTCTACTTAAATTGATACATTACTTAGCAATCTTATTATAAATGGGAGAGTGAGCAAGAGGAAGAATTACTGCAAGGTTTCCATTGCGCTTACCAATGAAGTCCAGCACACAGCAGGCTTCAGTCTATGGAGCCAGTTATGCTCGACAGCGGGATGCCTTTTTCCTGCAAATTTGCAAATCAGTGTATTTTGTCTTCCAGTAAGGGTTTCTCTCCTACCTCTTCTCTCCCCCATTTCCTCAAAGAGCAACATTAAACCTCCTGTGAAGTATCTCCAAAGTCCATTCTGTCACTCTTCCATTTTCTCTCCCAACTCCCCACTCCCAATATGAAAACAGAGGGAGGGGAAGCCACTGAAGACACCAAGGTCAAGGCAGAGTGAGACAAAGTCAAACTCATGCAATCATTTAAAACCGCACGCCATCAGACCATTACAGAGACACAAGACGTTATGGATTGCAGCTTAATAGATCGCAATGGAGGATGATGGGGGAGAGGGGAAGAGAGAAATGTTCCTTCTGGGTTGAGACTTACTGATTAAAGCGCACGAGTGGGCAAGGGACCGCGACAGCATTTGTGTTCATAGAGCCGAGACTTACTTCTCGATATTAATGGACACACCATTGTTGCCAGACACAATGTTTTGTTATTGCATGATTAATTGAAAGTCACACACAATGACATATTACAGGCAGGATAAAGCTGTCACTGGAAAGCAATTCTTCACAGTAATTCCTGCCAGTCTCTACAATCTGAAATTGCATACCCCGTTACAGACGACCCCTCAAGCACAAACGCATTACATATCTTTATATAAATAACAGTGACTAACAACGGCAGTCTGAGGTAATCTCTGTGGGATATGAAACAGAGACAAAGGTAAAACAGAGGAATTGTCTTCAAATATTAGTAAGCTTGTCCGTGCTAATCTCCATCAAATGAGCCATTTCTCTCTTCCTCTAAAATAAAAACTGTTCCTGCTGGAGACATACAAAGTATGATAAAAGGACATGTTGTGGCATAAATGACAACTAGAAGCCTTTCTTCTTCAAAAGGCCACTAGTTCTAAATCTTAAAAACGTATCTTGATCAAGACTAATTAAACTTCGACACAGTCGCTTTATCACTTACTTAGGTCAGTAAGTAAGTATCAGTAACTGGTCCAGCTCACTTTTTTAAAGCCCCCAGATCAAAGACTCTTTCATATTTCTTTTGGCAGCAGCAAGAAGATATCAAACCATTAATTTTCTCCATGCATTTTATTTCAGTCAGAATCACTGCATTCAAAATACAATGTAGAAAAAAAAAATCTACAGTGCTCAAGGGAAAGGACACAGCCCAGGGGAATATAGGCGCCCAGGAAATAGCTCACGTCACTTATATTTTGTGTACGACAAATTCACAGCTGAATTGTCAGTAATGGTACGCAGTTGTCTAATCTTCGATTGGCGTTTAGCGCTCCATTTCCCGTACTGTTGGCTAATGGTTAGACCTGTCACAGTGCTCGATTTATTTTCTTGCTATCCGAACATAAATTGGAGACAATACCCCACTACTCAGATGAGCAATATTTTAAAGACTCACCATCAGATTGGGTGGCATCATCCAAAACCAAACAGTACTCTCTCTTTTGCAACTTCTCCATTAAAGAGCTCCACTTCACACCCCCACAGAGATGGTCAGACGTTTTAAGCCCTTTCAAGCTCACCCACTTGGACTTTCTGTTACCAACCACTTGTAAAATAAGGAAAAGTGACACAAAGGTCTTTACCTGCTTGGAAGACAGTCTCTTGCAGGCTCTTGTAAATCTGCCAGTGACAGGAGCCAAGAGAAATGGGGACAGGAAAGCACAAAGCCTGGGCTGTCCTGTGGCCTGGAGGCAAATAGCAATCTCTGTCTTCACCTAACCCAACCAGAGCCCTGCAAGAGAGTAAATCTGTGTCCACTGGCCTTTTTAACAGTCCCTTAATGACCGTTAACTTTTTTCAGCCAGCCATTGATTCTAATGGCATGTGCATTCACACACAATAATACCTCAGACGGCCTTCATTAATTTACCATGCATAATTTCTCTGAAAGCTTTTGCCAATAGAATACCCCTAAACTGACTCACTAACTCGTGAAGATAAAGCACTTTCTGTGTGAGACCATTATGCAGATTCACAGCATTCTCCTCAAATAAGTTAAAAAGTAGGTATTGTTCGGTGTCTACCCATTTTTTGGACACAGCAAAGTACCAGGGCTCGCAAATGTAAAGCTGCTGCTGGAGTATCCGGTGTGACAATGAATATGTAAGATGCTCCAGGCTGGGGAAGGAACAACAAGAAAAAAAGCAACTTATATGAAAAAGCCTTTCTGCTGTGAAGTTCCTGAAATCTCTTACAAATTTCAACAATAGGAAGTCCTGAAAGTGAAAGGCTGTTAAAATACTAAGGGAAAATGCACCAATATAGATATTCACCAGCCTAGGTCCATTCATCGGGGCATGGGGGAGATCCAGCAAAGGGAGTGGATCAGAAACAAACTATCCCAGAGAACAAGGGTTTGGACCTGTCAGGAACTACAGTGCTGCCCGTTAGCCTTGCAATAAATTACAGAGCTGTCAGCGTTTTCCCATTATAAATCTCTCAAGTCTCCTCTTACGTACGCTGATGCAAGATTCAGACCTTAGTCCCGTGGCGGCAATGAAATTGCAGACAAAAGCACCGTGGCCTCCCTTTGGTGGTATAAGAGCCATAAATATTACCAGTGGTCTTATAAACTTTACAGGATATTGGGTTTAGGGAATAAAAAAAGGATCTTTTTTTAATTACAATTAGTTTGGCTTTAAGCAAAGTCACAGGATGACAGGTGAAAAGCTGATTAAAAAGGTGATCAGGAATAGGCTCCTCTTCTGCACTACACTC
Organism: Mycteria americana; assembly: GCF_035582795.1. Lineage (NCBI taxonomy): Eukaryota > Metazoa > Chordata > Aves > Ciconiiformes > Ciconiidae > Mycteria > Mycteria americana. Next base: position 31,553,112 of record NC_134373.1, read on the forward strand.
AAGTCTTTTATCGACTTGCAAATCTCTTATCCCTTTCCGGAGGATTGATCACAGAGCCTGCAAACACTGCGACTCCACTTCCAAGGTTATAGGTGGCAACCTGACTTATGTAAAAAACACCTTCTGTAGGCACATATGCTTGTTATGCCCTCTAATATTAAACGTGGAGGTAAAACTAAGATTAAAAAAAATCTAAAACTTAATTTAATCTGTCTCAAATTCGTGAGTCGTGGGACTCGGGGGTTTGGGTTCTCGTCAATGAGCAGTGAGCCCCTTGCAGAGAGCACAGGAGCAAACGTAGCTGCAGAGCAGGTGGATTAAGAGCAGAGCTCTTCAAAAAATCTCTGTTAAAAGAAAGCTTCGTATTTTAAAGTGGCTTTTTTGTTGTTATTTCAGAATACAGACTGCAAAAGAGGCTCCGTGTACTTCAGTGAAAAAAAAAAAAAAGATAATGAAGACTGACAGCATATGTGGGGGAAATATGCTCACACGGAGATACTTTTTTAAGTGAAAACCACCAGAAGGATTTTGGAAACATGGATTTAGTACAAAGGATGTAAGCCATTATCAGCATAAAGGTAATGAAAACTCGGGGAAAACACCACTGCCTGGAGTTAGCATCGTTAAAGGCCATTAATATTGCTGCTAATTACACATGCTTAACTACGGCTTTGCCTGCAACTGTAACATCACAAAATTGCCAATGAACTGGTCTGTCTAGGGAGTAACAGACTTCTTCAAAAGCCCCTAAATACGTGTTTACAGATGATATGGGGAAAAGCGATCTAACACACCTGAAGAGGAACGTCTCTCCTCTCTTTTTTTCGTACATTTGACTTGCTCCAAACAACAAACTCTTCCCCCTTGCTCTGACACGAAAGGCTGGTCAGCGATGCGGGCAGCCTGAGCCTGGCCAAACCAGGAGAAACGTGAGCGTGGGCTACAATTCCCCAATTACTCAGTGGTAGTAGTAAATCTTAGCACAACATACATGCCTGTACTAGACATCAAGTAGTGCATATGCTGGAGGATTTGGGACTGGAAGCAGTCTGTCTGCTCCAGGTACAAGTAATGACTCAAACACAAGGCAGGAGACACTCGAGGCTCCCGGTGCGTGCGACAGCCCGGCGGAGTTACAGCCACCCCCAGCCCCCCATGCAGCAGTAACAGCAAATCACTCTTTACATTTTTCTAATGCTTTAACAGTGTTTCCATATAATACTATCCTTTGCTCTTGGCTTGTGTATTAGAGGGAAAAAGTAGGACAATATTTCCCTTTTTAATCCTTGATTTTTACATTAATTTTTTTATTGTTTAGGGTTTTTTACTGAAATCTTGCAGTGTATCTGCTCATAAAGTAAACAGCATAGCACTCTCCTTCAGACAAAATATATAACAGCAGAATAAAATTCTATCCATATGTCCGAAGTACAAGAGGTTCACAGTCAGAGCTGGCAAATGGTGTGATTAATCCTGACTGCATTTCAGCAAAGACAAATCTAGAAATAATGTACAATTTCTCTCTTTGTGAATTACCACTTGAGAAAACTCCCTGCCTGTATCATATACACCCAAAGCAATTTTTGAAGATTGTTTACAATAAATCAAATTTGGGACAGTGCTTGACTGATGAAATTTCAAACACCATCTCTTTATTCTTTGGGTGCTCCTTTTATAATGTCAAGTTAACAGAAAAAACACAGCGGATACACAGACGCCAGACACATTCAAAGGTTTCCATCTGGGCTTTAATTACTATCACAGTTGCCTCACTAAGTTGAATACGTTCCTCCCCCTCCTAAGGGCTTCGCCTTCTATCTGATTTAGCTTACTTTGCCTTGATGAACAAAATCTGGTATAATCATTTTCTGTAATGCACCAGAGGAGCATCATCCGTGTATAAGTCAGCTTTTTACGCTTCTCTATTCAGACATTACTCTAAACTTTACTCAGAGAGATTTTTCTTTCCTTCAGGAAATTATTTTGGAAAAGTCCTAGAGCAGATTTTCTCCAAAGGCCACGTTTAGGTTAGATTAAGTCACTGCCATTATCACAAAGTTAAAGAAGAGGCAACAATGTTTAAACCACTTCTTCCAAATGCAGAAGACAAACAAAACCCTCTTTCTCCCCCTCTGCACAGCATCACCTGTTCCTGACCCCACTGACCAGTTCATTATTGCTTTCAGATGGTAATTAGTGAGCCCAGACAGCCTGATCTTTGCCATTACTCCTGACCTATTAGGCTTGGCCTCCCTGTTATTATCAGTGTCTTTCTATAGGTGTTCTCAGAGAGCAGTAACAAGTACGCCATCTGTTTTAGCTCTCCTGATTTGAGCTGTTAAATAAAAACACGTAACATCATCCACAAAAATACCTTTGTTAGGGTTCTGCAGCGAGCTCTGAACCTTTATAATTAACTGCAGACCTACTTGTTGGTTTCCAATAAGGTCACTCTTTCAGTAATCAGAGGTGGTCCCAGGAGGTAGTACATAAATAGCCTATATTGAAGCCTAAATTAGGCTAACTCAGGACTTCCTGTACTCTCCACTGCAAATAAAGCAAATATTTATAGACTCTTGCAATCTTTGAGGTTCCTGCCTAAGAATTAGGATCAGAGCAGCTCTTCTTGCTCATGGTAAATCAGAACCCAAGTAAATGTCCCAAAGCTTGGACTCCTCAGTGTATCATTTTTGTTTGAAACTCCCCACGCCATTCTTTAGATATCCTTTAAAAAAATAAAAAGACAACCAAAAGATAATTCAAAAGGGAGATGAAAACAGACTTTGAAGGAAAACATCCCTCTGTTAAATTCTTGTTAAGGCATATTGTCACAGACTTGGAACAGCTGGCTTCTATTCTGGGCTCTGCCACTGACTCTCTATGTGGCCTCAGGCAAGTCCTTTCAGCTTTAAGTCACCATCTTTTCTTTCTTTTCAAGCAAATAAGAGTTTTCCTTTCTTCTCCCTTTGCTTTCTGTCTTGACCATCCAGAGACATGCATAATTTTAAAGAAGACAAGTAACAACATCTTCTCACTGGACAGCATCATATAAGCAGACACTTCTCTGAAGGATGGAGGCTTTGGACTGTAAACACTTCAGGGTAAAGACCATCTCCTAATATTTGTCAAGTCTTCTATTTTATAGACTATTTAGAGAAGGCTAATGGTATGCTGTAGGAGTTTCTGGAAGCAGCTGGCTGAATTTCTGCTGGAATCATCACTTTAAACACTGTTGGGATGTCATTGTTTTATTCAGAGGTGTCAGAACGCCTAGAGCTTTGGCCAGCCATCTTTTCTCATTAGTAATTTTCACACAAATCTAAATAAATGTGTTTGTACTGTGCTCAGCGTAATGCAGCTCCTATGTGCCACATTAACACAGCTAATAAATAAAAAATCCTATTCATGATATTCTCACACCAAGCCAGCAGTAGCAAATGGACACTCATCAGGGAAGCGGGAAGCATTCGTGGCTGGGGTGGATGGTGTTAGCAAACAGGCTCCAGCTGGAGGTGTAAGCATTATAAGTAACTTTATCATTTATTTTCAACAGCTAACTCTGCACTTCCTTGCCCCTTTACCACCTCATAGAGAAGGTCTGGTGAAAAGCATGGTACCCATTTATCCTTGGCTAGCTGATGAGCCAGCAAGCCTCTTTGTTACATTTTGGCCTGGAAACCAGGAGCAGACCTGAATGATCAATGCTGTTCAGCTTCTGCCTCTGCACAGCCAATAGTGCAGGAAGAATGATACCAATGGGCAATGAAGAATTACTGCTTCCTAAATAGCTGCCACCAACACGCTAGATGCTTTTCAAATACACAATAGACAGCCTAAAAGTGTTGTCAAAGAGCTTTCAGACACCACTGGAAAACAGAATTAATACACAGGGGAACATCTCTGTGAATACATCTGTGCAACTCCATGCCTCTTGTCTTGACTGCACCCAGCTGTGGTGCAGCTTCCTTACATCTCTTTATCACTATCCATCCATCTTATCTGGAATGATAAAATTATCATGTTTCACAAGAAAGCTTTTTAAGAACCAAGACTTGACTTTGGAGCCAAACATAGCTAATTATCGTGACATGTATACACATTATCCCCCAGAATCTGGAATTTCAGACTAATCAGATTATTTCTTCCAGGTAGCATGGTTAATGGTTTTCCTGATCTACAGAATAAACATATTTGAACAAGCATTCTGCAACCACAGCATCCCATTGAACTGCCCCCAGGCTGTGGACTTACAGAGCAAAGGGTCCCATCTCCTTTAGCCAGGAAACTAGCTCCTCTCCTTTTAGGACCAGGTTCTACCAATACAAATAGTCCTGTATCAGCTTCCTGAGATTCGCTGAGTCTTTGATAGAAGCAATTTCATGGACAGTCTGCAGAAGCTCCCCCTCTCTACAGCCCCAGCCCAGAGGTCTTTCTTTTCACTGCCTTTCTCTTCACCTCTCTTGTTCCTCAGATGAGAAGCCCAGCTCCCAGGCTGAGACAACTACATTTTTCCAGAGCAGTGAAGCTAATGTTACTCCCAGCAAAGTTCAAGAGAGTTACAAGTAATATTCTTGGCCAAGACCCCTCGCCTAGGAAGACACCCGACAGAAGACAAAGCTGAAGCCTTCCTAACCATCAGCCTTGCAAAAATCTAAGACAAGAAATCTGTGCTCATAAATAATAATAATAATACTTTGCTGTTGTGATTCTAGAAATGGAGCTACTGAAACCTATGAGTGCTAAAGGAACAGGAGCCTTTAAAAGCAGCCTTCTGTGAATCCTGAGAATACACTGGGTGGTTCACTATGAAGATGCCAGTTGCCCTAGAAACCTCATAAGCTGGAGTGGCAGATAACTGAAGTAGACGAGATCTGTCAGAAAAAGTTTGGCACCATCAAACCAATGCTTTGAAAGCATAAAAATGACTAATTGTCTGTGTTTTCTTCTCCACATCAGACAATAGGTTCTCCTGGCAATGAGGGACAGCTCTTCGAGTTGTGTTTCGCTATTCACTCATCTGTTTAAATTCAGTGTGTAGGATTTAAAGCTTACTTACATTTTTTTAAAAGCTTATTTCATTTAAATGAAAGCTAAGTAAGTAATGGGCTTGCAATTGTTCCCCTTCTCTTTCAAAGACCAGAGTTCAGACAACCTTCTGAAAAAGACTGGTATCCTGCTGGCCCTGAACCTTACTTAACACCACTATAAAGATGCCACATAACTGGGCACGAGTCTCATTTTCTGGCCAGAAGGCTATCAAGATGAAAAAAAATTTGAAGGTCTGACCTGCAATGCATTGAAGCACAAACACTGTATTTGACCAGGGTCTGATTTGTCATATCAAAGTAGATTAACTACTCAAGGTAGTGGGTGAACACAGAGGCGATAGAAATCAAGGTTTGGTTTACAAAACCAAAGCACCAGAAGACATTGACTTTTGCCAAGCCTACTGATCCAAATCTTTCATCAGCAGTAATAAACAACAACATTGAAAAAGAGAAAGACTAGCTTTAAAAAAAAAAATTAGCTATAATGTGTTTAGACTCATGTTTCCTTATTTGGCCTCTTTGTGTATGTTTCTCATTCCCTCTCCATCCTTTTAACTGGCCAGTTGCCAAAAGAGGAGAAAAGAAGAGAAAAGGAACAAAAATTAATTATAAGCAATAAAAGTAATTCTAAACTTTCTTAAGGACTGGTGCCAGAGCAAGAGGGAAAACTCAGGAACTCTGGATTTGCTACACTCTTCTTCGCGGGTCCCCAGCGATGCCAGAGTATCTGTGTAACCAGCACACAGCAAACAGCACAGCTGTTTGCATTCTCTCTGTGCACAGGGAAGCAATTTTTCTGTTTCATACATTATTCACAACTTGCTGCAGCCATTCTGCAAATTCAGTACATCTCCTTTAACGCAACGATGAGATTGAGATGCAGATTCTTTTCCCTGGTTTTTTTTTCTTGAATACTGAGAACACTGGATATGGGTTTTCTTTCTATTTAAATTTCTCTTCTCAATTTGGAGCTGATTTAAACTATGCATAATGCAGACAGGCAACAAGTAAGGATTTCCTGCTCTGATCCATGCCTTCTCCTCCAGGCAAGCCTGCAGAAATAACCCTCCAAGCTTGGACATAGACACATCCCCTACAGTTTAGAGAAGAGATAGTCCCAACTCCCCCAAACTTTCAAAATTGTTTGGGAATTGAATGTCTTCAGAGAAAATACTCTCTCTTTTTCCTCTCTACAGTGACTAGTACAAATCAAAGTCAACTCCTTTGCAAAAAGCAAACATTTAACACTAATAGCCATTACCATTACCAACTCCCTCCTTTTGAAAAACCCCTAGACTGCAGCCACCACAATTTATTCTCACTTGATGTTAAGATGACAGATTTGCCAACAGACTTGGGAGGTGAAATAACATCACTGGGCCACCTGCTCCCTTGGAGTTTAGCTTTAATAATGTAATGCAATATCATAAGCTGAAGTCATTTGATGCACTTGATGCAGGGGGGAAATGTAGATTTTCTCGCTTTCTCTGAAAGTTTTGGTTTAGGCGCCACAGTAAGCTGTATCGTTCTGCTCCCACATGCCCAGACTGAACAGAGCAAAGAGTCAGATCCATCCCTGGTGTCAGCCTTGGCTTGGCATGAGGCCAAAAAGAAAAAGAAACTGTGATTTTACTGCCATTTCTAAAAGACCTAGTTGAGCACAATGAACACAGATTTCTTTCCACTGTTCAGGTTTGGCAGCCACCTTGCATTTCTTCTCCAGATAAAGTGGAATATCTTTGTTTTGCTTTGAGAAGTTAATCATTTTATCATCGAGGCTTCATAACATACTGCATAGGAGTGTCTCTGGAAAACATCCCACCTTGCGGCTCAGCATGGTTGGTTACCTGTTCACTCACTACAGCATCACTGCAGTATCTATGTTGTCAAGGTTGCTTGACACAAATTGGATTTCATTTCAATATTGCATTGATGCTGTACCCTGAACATGAAACACTAATTTGCACACAATGTTGTAGGAGACAGATTTACCCACTTGTAACTCAGTCCAAGTCCGCTGACAAGAGCAGAAGTGTATCATTCACATCAGCAGATCACCTGGTGCAAGTCTGATGTTGAGGGGCAGGACTGGCCAGCAAGAACTCTGGATTTGAATCTCAGCACAGTCTAGGCAGTTCTTTTAACCTCTCTAAACACTAGCTTGCTTTTTGATAACATGGTGCTTATGTTGCCTGTTCACCTTATTGAAATACCTTAGTTACTTAGGTTTGTGAAATGCTTTGAAATTTTAGGGTGAAATAAGCTGTGGGAATTCAGAGCATTGCTGCAGACATGATCAAATGCACTGTACACTGTGGAGGATGTTACAGTTCTGCTGATGTAGGAACAACAGCGGAGTTCTGCCCCTCGTAGCTTGATACGATTGACTACATGTGATACGAAGGACTAAGTTTAAGAGGAAAAGTAAGCAGTGTAAGCCCCATCATCCCAAGCTTGCTATCCACATGACTGGTGTCAGCTTAGGTGGGTTATTGCAGTAACCAATCTGCAATATTCACACTTCCTAGTGAAGATTATCGCTTCTGTATAGGAAGTACCCCATAAGTAAGTTCACTGTTCCCACTGATGTGAAATCCTTTTAGGAAAAGTTACTAAACTTTAGACTACCTGCGTGCTAACCCAGAAAGCAGGGGACCCTGCTAAAGAGTGTCTAAGCCTGGGTTCTTCGCCATCAGTGAGGCTTAGGGCTCAGATGAAAGCCCTTCTTTTTGTACATAGGCTTACATGTTAAATATGAGGGTCTTGACAGTGAGGTCAGCTCCACGTTTAAATTACAAGGCAGAAAATCCCTGCGTAATTTCAGTAGCTCTGTATTCACTGAGTAAATGCTTACACCAAGTTCAGGTCAAACCAAATGCCACCTGTACAGCCTGGTATGACATGCAATGAGTAAGGGTTTCTCCGCCAGAAGTAGGTGCATGTAGGGTTGTTTCCTACATTTGCAGGGGAACAGGAACCAATCATTTACAGAGTCATAAATACACTTAAGTGTCATCTAAGGCAGAGCCTTTATCAGAACAGAGCGTTACCAGTTACAGGGGCTCATGTTGTTCTTCCTCCTCCATTGAACAGGCTGTTAAATGAACAAAACCAATTCGATCTCACACATCCAACTAGCATATAAAAAAAGCTCCAGAGCAGCTGCTGCCTACCTACAACTCTCTAATTCCAGCCCAAACAATCTGTTTCCCAGTTGTGGGAGAGCAATCCGCAAAAGGACCCAACAATCAGACAGAGTCAGCAGAGACGTGACGTTGTGCCTCCAGCGCTGGCGCACAGCTAATTACGAAGGACAATTATTATAATTAATGCCAGTGGATGTGGCCAAGTCTCCCTGCAACTACTGTGGGGAATTTCTACCCCTGCTTCAACCAAAAACCATCTGTCAGACAGGAAAAGCACAAAATAAAACCCCTCCTTGCTAAATATTCTCAGTAAAATGTGTTATTGCCACCAACCTGGCTGTCACAGGGAGGTCACGCAAGTTTCAAATAGGAACCACACTGTGAAGTGAAAATCCCTGGCTTCACATTCTCCCTCTCATCAGGTAAATAGTCCATTGATTTCTGCACCAAGAGCCTATTGCTGGAGGGGTGTAGGGATGGGTAAGTTACATGCTCCTGTTTGTCCCAAGCTGGTTTGGTTTATATAGTAGGGCTGGCAGCAGGGATCAGCTAGAGAAAATGACTGGAAATGCTGCTACTGCACAGCTCTATCAAGGTAGTGAGTTTTGCAAAAGCTGCTTGTTATTGGCCACTCACACATTTAAATTTTCTTGTCCTTGTACCTCAGTGACCACTTGAAAGGCAACAGGAATAAGGAAAAATTATTAAAGCAGACGTCGTGTTCCTGACTGATCCATGCACAGACTGCTAAGAGGAAAATTTTGCTATGCAGGAAAGTTGTTGGCTATGTCAAACTACTTTCTGTGCAACTAGGAGACAAAGCCCACATAACTGTCTGCCACGGCACACAGATTCCTTCTCATCTCTCCTCCTCTTGCTGCAGCACTGGTGGTGAGCTATCATCACAAAATACCCCTCCATGGACCTCTTTGGTCATTTGCTTCAGGCATCAGACTCTTAATTCTGTGCAGAGACCTTCACTTGCTGAGTATTGGCACCCAGACCACTGCAAGAACGTTGGTGGTGGTACTCAGGGATATCTGAACCAGCTGAGACTGTCAGAGACCCAACCACTTGTCCTCCACTAGAGGAAAAAGCAAATGGTGAAGACAAAACTGTAGCAAAACAGAAGGGGTGTTTTCAAAAATGTTACGCAGTGAATAGTATTGGGACTTTTTTCTTCCCAAAGTGTAGTTCTTACTGGAATACAAAAGTAATAGCTTATAAACTTCCAATACCACCTTTTTCTGGACAGCCGAATCGAGTTCTGCAGTCTAACCAGCTCAGGTGAGGAGTTCCTCACATTTTAGGGCTGATCCACCCTGGAATCCCTGCGCCAGATGCAGTACGCTCACACCATCCTCAAAGCGTGTACTACAGGTATTGTTAGCAACTTAGTCACGGCAGAATGGAGCACGGCTACACAACTTGCCTGAGAATATCTGGGCCATAGAATATTCGGGCTGCTGAAAAGACTCATAGTATATATCTACACATAGACACTGCCTGGTAGACAGGCTCTGAGGAGTTGAAAAGGCAAAACTAGAGACTGCTGAAGAAAGAGACACCTTCAGATGAATCTAAAGCTCAGGTCCATGTCATTCACTCCCATCAAGCTATTACAAGATCAAAGAGGACATTAATTTGGGCTAATATGGCTGGAACACCTGGTTCGGCTCCTAGCTCTGCAGAGGTAACTTACACAATTTAATGCAAGCAGATAGATGACATATAGGCACCATTAAGTGCTACTACGTGCCAAAGCATCTGAGGGTATATTCCTATTCATCCCTGTTACTGCAATAATTATTAAAATAGACATCTGCTGTCTGCAAAGCCTCATGGGTCAGAGTTAAGGTGTCTTCGTAGGATATTTCTGTACAGGTGTAATGAATTATGTACATGTATTGATCTGAGCTGAATGAAGATTTGTTCTTCTTGTAAGTTCCTGTTGATGTACCGCTATGCAACGTTTGACATAAGTTAATTAAAAACTGCTTAGTAGTCTTCACACATAGGCTAACGGTGAATACATCTGTAAAACTGAAACCATTACACAGGACAGTTGTTTTGAGCTGGAATGTACACATGTAGGTTTGTGACATATTAGAGAATGCTGAAATATTACTGTTTAATTTGAACACTTTCATACTCATGACAATTGTATATTTTTCAGCCCATTTAAAACGCTTTCATTATTTCCCATCAATATTTAATTCTTTGCTTGATAATGATTAGCCCCAAAAGAGAATAAAAGGCTCCAGAGGAATAAGGAAAGCAATTCATAACTTTCAAGAATAATCTTCTATGGCTTCCAGCTAAGTAAACCAAGCTCTTGTATGATATAATGTGGGCAAGACAATATATCAATGAAGCATGTTTATTCTAAGGATTTAAATGTAAAAGTGTTCGCAAAAATCTAACTCATTGTTTTACATTTGAAATCACTCTTGCTCAGACTAGTCAGAGAAAATAATCTTCTCAGCTTTCAAAAAAACATTTGAAGTAAAAGGCTTCTCACCATCCTGGTGATTCAAATGTTGGTGTGGTTTTTATAATGTCTAAAATGACTTTAGTTTTGATTTCAATTTCTGAAATAACTATGAGAAAATAATCTTCCTATCAATGGTACGAATCCCCTGGACTACCTGAGCCTGCCAAGAGGAGAAAAATAGAGACATCCAAGCCAAGGAAAGTAGTTTAGTGTAATAAGTAAGAACGTGTTGCAGCAATTGTTTTTAAACCCGCCTTCCTGTCAGATAACATACTCATAAATCCATCAGCACCAGGTCACCGCTGCGTCCCTCTGGGGTGCAAATGTAATTGAAACCTCACAGCCACTTAGAGCTGTTGTTTTTCCATGTTTAAAAGGCTAGAGAGGTTAGACTCAACTGCACTAATAGATCAGATCAGGCTGGCATTTATACCACCACTGTCTAACTGAAAAGCTCCTTATAAGTCTACGGGCAAATGTTTTGCTTCTGATTTGCATTGACTTGCTGTACGCACATCCAGATCGCTCAGCCTGTGAGGGTCGGGGGAGATGAGCCTTTGGAAGAACATAATAAGACAATCAGTTAACGGTGCTTAACATCTGTTGCTTAACTACATTATGTCTCATCAATCAGTTTTCATTCTACTTCCCATTGGTGTTTTTCTTTATCACTTTATCTTCTTTCCATTATTTCTGTTCAATGGAGTAAAGACAGTAGATGAAATGTTAAAATGACTTAGGTTTTTCAACTGCAAGAAGAGTGTATAAGCAACATTAAGAGTCTGATTTCAGTGTAAGAGAGGATATTCGGGTAAATCAGAGATCCCAGAGCAATTCAGCAGCTTGGAATTGCAGAGGAAAGAAAGATTTGGCATTCTCTTCCAAGAACGGTGAAAAATTGTGCATGCAGCTGACCTAGGTATGTTCTTTTTATTTCCTTTCTCTGTTCTTTCCTTTTTCTCTCCTTTTTTGAAAGTTGCCTTTTTATTTTTTATTTTTAAGCATCATTTTGCACCCAAAATAGGTGCTATCATCATCACAGACTCTAATGCAACTGCAAGAGTGTTTGCAGCACAGTGTAGGCAAAAGTGGGCCAGCTCTCATCTAGCTACATCTGGAAAGGAAAGCAGCCAAGCTGGGACGGCGTGGACATCAGTACAGGTTAGCCGCCAAATTCAGGCAATTCAGCACAAGCTGACTTCTGCATTATCACAGCTTTACTGATGCAGATCCCCCAAACGGCAAAGTTCCCAGAAAACCAGAATATAAGAATTCAATGTAGAGGGCAACAAGCATTGCCTCTGTGTTAACAGAGTTTTCAACAGGCGACTATTTTGTATCCAAAAACAGGAGATGTGCTGAAGCTTTGAGACCCAAGAGAAAAAATCCAAACCCCCAAAGTTAAGTTGATTACTTTCTGCAGAGAGCAAGAGGTGGAATCGCAGTGCCTGCGAGTCTGCCTGGGCAGCAACAGCTGCCGTGTCCCTGAGGGCAGCAGTGTGAAATTGGCCGCTACACCACGGGCCAAAGTACTCCACAATTTGCAGTCCTACCCAGTTTCACTCTGCTAATAGTGCTGGATGAAAATGGATTTGTCCACATAACCACAGCTAAAGCTGCTGCAATTCTGCAGCTTGTGCAGGTCTTTCTCCAGCAAATGCCCTCTTAAAAATGCAGGAGCGGAGCCTCGCCACCACGACGGCATCTGTGCCTCCCGCACCTATGAAACCAGCCAGCAACGCCTGGCATCCTTTCATTACGCAGCCAGAGAGCAAGTAACACACAAACCTTATTTGAAAGTTCTTTTTAATAATGTTTTACACAGCTGAGTAAAATTCTTTGGGGTATTTAATCTCTCTTTGTTCCAGGGAACCACCTGCCAGAATAACTGATACAGTGCAGCCTCCCTAGGCAGGTGATGTCAGGGTTGGCAATGCTCACGTCTGACGCTCTCCAGGCAGGATATTTCAGGCTGATGCTGACATCCTATATATTGAGATCTTATGGCCAAGTCATCTGTATCAATTCTGTGTTACTTCTCTGTTCAATAGGTGGTGGGTCAAGAAATTACAGGAAGTCAAGTGGCCCCCGTCTCCCACATCGTTATTAGATCAAAACTGAGTGATCGCTCTGCTGGCTCAAATACACGGGGAAAGAGCAAAATCCCAGTCACTCAAACATATAAAAGCAGTTAAAAGTGAAAGCAGAATTAGGTTAGTTAAGTAATGAGGAAAAAAGCACACCTATTTTTCATTCAAGTTCCATGGTAATTCAGAGGCTCACAAGTCTTCACTGCTTCATGATAGACTGTAAGAACTCATTAGCAAAGCTTATTTTAATTCTGAGCAAATTAAGACACACATTATTGTAATATTTGCCTATGGACTTGCATAAATGATTTACTTAATTCATCCAATTAAACAAAAGGACTAAACTGTATGGATTGTAAGTGATAAAGGTAATGAAAATTGTGAATTTCCACTGTGGTATTTCAATTTACCCTGACCTTCCCTGGCACCACACTTGGCCAAGCCATACTGCTCCAGCTACCTTTGCTTCCATCAGCGCTCTGCTCTGTAACATTGATGACTCACTCTTAACATCATTCACGAGCTAAAAATCACTGTCTATGCTACATCAACACGCTTCCGGGCACCAGCCAGCTCTGATGGGCGTGAGTCAGAGGAAGCTCCTTTACGGCACATCGTAGTTTCTTGCATCTTCCCTAAAGCATCTGGTATCGGATACTGTCACTGGCAGCACATTGGAGAAGAATGATTGCCATTTTCATCTGGGGTGGCAATTCCTAGTCTCCTAACAAGTAATGACAGTTGTAAGCACCTCTTGAAAGCACTGCTTACAATATGCACCCTTAATTGTTCTGCCAGTAGCCTTCTGGAATCCTGTAGGGATGTACTACCCACAAGAAAGATACGGTGTGTCAAATAACCAGCTTCCTGTTGAAAAAGTTATCTTCAGAAATTTATTAAAAAATCATGCTGGATACCAGACACAGCTATGCTCACTTTTTCATCTGCACAGTATTTGCATCATTCGCAAACAAATGCCTAGCACTGCACAATCAAAGTAACGCTGGGGAATAGACTTTGTCCTCTTCAACCCTGTGTATAATGTGCAAAGTTACCAGCCAGCTTCCTAACCCAGCCTCCTTACTGTTACTGCACCCCTTTAAAAAGCAGGAGGAAAACACATTTTCTCCTCTACATAAAAGGAAGAGTTTGCAGTGGTCAGAGACAGAGAAAAAAATGTTCTAACTTGGAAACTGGCTGGCTTGAGTGTGTGAACATTAATCAGAAATAAATAAGAAATATCAAGGTATGTATTGCACTGTTGGCCTGGACCATGCTCTGATGTTTATTACTGCCAAACATAATCACTAAAATAGGAAATGCCTCAAAGCTGAGGATCTCTCAGTGCCAAAAGAAGGAGTCGAGGCAACAAGGATAAAAGGCTGTGATGGGAGGGAAAAAACCAACCATAAAGAAAATGCAAGGGTATGAAAAAAAGTGGTAATTTACTTCAGAGAATAAGGGAAGAGGGAACCAGAGTGCACTCAGGGTCTGTGACGAAAGAGCTTCAGCGACTCCCCCTTCCTTTCCACTCATCCAGTCCTGACAGGCAGGGACAAAATGAATAAAAATCAAATCCACTGAAGGAAAAGGACAAACAACATTTTTCATTAGCTTTCATATCTGACAATATGGTGGGAATCCCTGGAGAAGGGGTGCAGCGTGCAATAGCCCAGACGCTGAGCTGCAGTCCGTGCCCACAGACTGGATGAAAGTCATTTAGAGGTGGGACAGAGTGAGCAACCCATTAAATGGAAAACCAAAAGATCAAATAAATAGGCAAGTGCTAGAACCTTAAAAATCAACCGTCTGCTTTATTGGGAATCAATTTTGCTCCCTTAGAAAAGAAATAAGATAATGGAAAGACTTAGATCCAGAAAAGAGCCCTGCTCCTGAATTCTGTACAGGAGGCCAGCATTAAAGGACACCCTTCGGCAGTGACTCAGAATAAAAATGGCCAAAACCAGATTGAGATGGAATAAAAGCAGACAGCACATTTCTGTGCTACCACTGAAATGAATAGCCTTAATTCATGTGACCAGTTCGTCTGCCTCTCAGAGATGGTATTTCTCTTTAACATCACCCTCTGCTTCAAATCAGATCATTTTGCTTCCTTCTTTGCAAAAAAGGTAGGTTCTGCCTTTCTACTGCTTCTATCAAGCCTTGTCCCAATGCTTTTCTAGGCCAGTTCCTCCACTATCACCCCTGGCCATGATCTTCTCACAGGTTTCCCTCCAACAGCAATTATCTAACTAATGTTCCTTTAGAATTAGCCATAAACAACACAGCAAGCAAAACAGTGACTTCCAGATGTGTGAAGCTACATCCTTCCTCCTTCCCCCTTCCTTGCCTGCTTCCGTGCCCCATCCTGTCTGCTGGATCTCCACCACATGCCCACTTGGTCCATATCTTTTCCAGGCTGGAGCGTCCTGGTCTGTTCTATTCAATCACCAAAAGATACAGAGACACCTGGTGATAAACTTCACTTGTTTCTTACAACTGAGGTCAGTACTTTGTCTCCTCAAGATCAAGTCTGAAATGCACTGAAGGCTGAAAACAACACTCCCTAGCCTCCCAGATTAGAGTTTGTCCACAAGTAGCCAAGACTTCACTGCACATGATGCCCTACAAACACCCCCCAGCCCAGCTCAGCTCCAGGGGCGACGGTATCCATCAGCAACATGTCAAAAGTACTGGTATATCCTGAAAGGGTCAAAGCAAAGATGATAAAGGTTTTATGCTCAAGACTCTAGCGTATTATTTTGACCCTCTTTGCAGCACGCATCAGCCAGGAGAGATCTCCTTCCAAGGCCCAGTCTCGTTAAACTGCAACAGAATTTCACTGAACATTCATTTGGTTCTCTGTGCTTTTTGCCCTTTTGGCAGGAAAAGGCACTTTTGATAGCTCGCCTGTTTAATAAGAAAATTCCTCAGAGGGTCTTTGCTGAGAACATACAAAAATCCATTGACAGCTGCTGCGTCGGTTGCTCATTTTTGGGTTAGTGCACAGTATTTAGACAGGAAGCAGTTGAGGAAAAGGTACAATTTATTAAAAACAGGCCCAGTTCCAAAACTCACATTATGGTACAACACATGGCACAGAGACAGCACACTCTCACCACAGCTACCTGCACGGAAGGGCAACCCCAAATCCCCGCAATTGTGTGAGCCAGGCGCAGCAGCTGCAGTTACACCAGGGGAGAATAGGACCCACACCACTTGCAGTCCTTCAAAACTACAAGGCTGTGATAAATTCCTTTTTTGAATGACACATCCTGCTTTTCCACATGGTGCAAAATGAAGCCAAATCTTTGCATTTCTTTTTACATCTTTAAAGCAGCTGTCAGACAGAAAGCTGTCTCTCTGAAGGACTCACACGGTCCCTCACACCACAGCATCGCTGTAACGTAATCATTTTTACAGTGTCTTTGGGAAAGATCTCCTCCAATTTACAGGAGGGGAAACTGAGTCAGAAAGGCACTCAGTGATTTTGCACAGCACGCCCCACTGCAGAGCAGGATGACGATCGCTCCGGCTCTTACAGACCCCCCAGCACTTACCTCACAGGAAAAGGTCGTCGCACATCGTCCCGTCCACTCCACCAGCGTGGTGGAGGTGGGATTTTGCTCCCCTGCCCACATGGTGGCTGCAGCCCCTGCCATGGGCAGCCTCCCCCATTCCACTCTTCTTTTACCCCCATGGTGTTGCTTCAGTGGGACGTTTTCTGTGTGTTACAGCCTACGAAACCCCATCAGGCCTCTCACTGAGAGCGCTGTAAAATGCACATCTCCCTTCAGGCAGAGAAACGACCCCGTCTGCCCTGCCAAGCAACTCCACTGCCAGGCAGCCGCAGTTCACACCAGCACAAGGTTTGTGCTCTGGTCACAGGGCCCCGCTCTCTTCAAACAGCCAGCAAAGAAAACCTCTGAAACGGGGTTCATAAAGCACCTGATGTCAGCCTAAATGAAACAGCAACAACACGACTGCTTCCAAAAAATGGTTGCTACAAAAAAAAAAAGATGAGATTTTGCCATCCACTTCAGAAATTCCCACTACCCGCATGGTGACTATTTTACTTGCTTTACAAAAGCACAGAAACTCCCATCTCCCCCCTCCGCACCCATGTCAGCAGGCTTGCCTGGATGTTTTCATGTACACCCACATTTGTCTTTCCTCACATAGTATTACAGAAACATTTTGTTTTGCTCTTTTCATACGCTATGTTCCAAAGCGTTTCTGTCAAGCGTTTCTGTGAGTTGCATCCCCGGCATAAGCTCATGTGTGTAGTCAACTGGTAGGCAGTCATCAAATCCCACATACAGCCAGAGCCTGGTCATAAAGAGGATCAGCGCAAAGCAATGACACACACAAGCACACAGACACACACGTGCCTTTCCTGCCCTCACTGCTGAGGCTTTTTGCCCACTTTAAGCCTCACATAAACCCTTAATGTGTATAATAAAATTTCAATGAAATTTCATAAAGGTTCACGCAAAGATGTGCGCACGAACAGCTTGGTCGTGCAGACCTTGGAGTGGCTGGCTGCTGTACCCACCAGCGCCATGCACACTGATAATTAACATTAATGTATAGGTGGAGGAACTGGACACAGCTGACATGAAAGTCAGAGGTTTCATGCACTTACGAACCAAGCCCTGGCTGCTGCACTGAACACAAGACCTTCAGCAGGGGCACCAAACCACGAGGGGGAAGAGAAGCAGTGCTTGCCTGGAAGAGGTAGTACTTTGCATTTTTTCACAATTAGAAAACTCAGCAGTGGCTGAATGGATTATATCTGAAGTATCAAAAAGAGTATTTTTTTCTGCCTCTAGAGAAAATAGCATCCCAAGCGCTAATTTTTATTTAAGCAACTGTAGAGAGCAGTCTAGAATGAAATTGCCATCTGAATCTTAATTATACCTTCACACTGAAACACTGAGCGAATTACATGTAAGATTAAAAAAAAGGAGTGATATTAACATATAATGAGCCTCATCAATTACTATGGATCAGGAAAAGTAGCCCTCATATTATTGAAATAGTTTAATTTGCATGACTGGATGATTCAGATTCTTCTTGCTCATTCATTCAAATCTCTCCAGAAGTCATAGCCACAGACAAATGTCCCGTAACAGGCTTGGCCTTAAATAACTAAATTAAATACACTGTTAGTTACCCTCTCGTTTTGCAGCAGGGAAATTGAAAAGATTTCCTACAGTAAGTCTAGGGAGGAACACAGATCTCTAGCCATTACTGAGCTAACTTTATATGTATATAAAATTAGTATGATTTTTATAGTGCAGCAGTACGTAAAATGACTTGCATATTTGAGTTTAGCTTCTCATGGACAAAGGTTCAGCCCCATGCTGCAAGCAGGAAATGTATTCTAGCAGTATAGCAAGGGATGGACTTCAGGACAGGGATCTGCATTCCCATCATTTGTACGGGAGCCCAACAACTACTAAACCACCCAGAAAACAAATAAACTATACTCAGAACTAAGGCTGTGCGTGCACTCGGGTTTAGTCCCGATTCAGCCACTGGTGATGAGCAGTTGACCAATCTGGGACTAGAAAAGCACATAAAGGGGAAGCCACTTTGAGATGTTTCCTCCGATTTTGCCAAACCCTAGCTTTTCTTGACCATCCTTGGGAGTTTTCCCTAGCTGTAACTGCATCGGTTGATGATGACAAACAGCAGGATGACAGGTACAAAGATACAAGTCAGGAGCTACTCGGCATTGCTTTGGACATCACATTTATCCTCTCTGCTTTAATATTCCTGCTCAAGAGTTACATTATTTCCCCGCTTTGCAGGGACATTGGGAAAATCCATTTAATACTGTTGAGCAGATTAAGATGTTGGATGAATATCGATCACTGAGCTCATTCTGACTTTAGTACCGTATACATATATAGGCCAATCTTCAAGACACTTTTGATGATCAGCACTGACCGATTATATTTAATGAAAACTATTTTAGAAACACATTTGAGTCAGGTATCATTCATTCATTTCCAGATTCAATCAGCAAAGGAGCGGGGTAAAGTTTGTTTCCTTTTCTGCAGATTAAAGGTTGTGGCTGCTTTGAAAATTAATCACTTTCTGCTGTCATAAAGTGCTCCAAGAGGCAAACTGATGGATTGGCATGAGGTTGACTCACAATAAACAGATACCCACATGCCTGCAAGCGCTTGTAAAGATTAAGGATGGAAAGGGATTTTTTAGAGGTACACGGAGATACCATCATGACTAATGAAATAAGGAAAACAAAGGCAAAATCTTAATTTTAAAAGGCACTGTGGAGTGTTTATTAGAGAATGGGGCAAGGATAAACTTCCAAAGTAAGGTCCAAAAATTTCGTCACTTGCAACCGGATGTAAATGAACTGGACAAAGTACCTGAGAACATACTGTCAGGTGTGCTCATGTTTTGGCACGCAGATGACCTAAAAAGCTCCTTTTCCACCTGATATTCCACGAAGGCCCATAGCTAGAATTATTACAAGCCCCTGGTCCAGCGAGGCCCCCCACTGCGCCTGGGCTGTTAGCGGGGGAGAGAAGAGGGGAGGAAGGACCGGCGTGTCCCTGGAACACTGCCATTTCTCACAAGCACAACCCAGCCATGCACCATGCCCTCCCTTTCCCGCCTCAGTCGCCCTGCACAGAAAAGAGCCTGCAGTCATTTATCGCTTTTAAAAACTATCTATCTGACAAAGTGACTGCCTGTCCATGTCCTGGCTTTAAATCAGAAAGATGGCAGGACATTCACTACATCCCTATGTATCCCTTGTGGTCCACAGGCATCCTTCTGCCCTACCCATGTCACCGCTGTCCCAGCAATGCCCTTGTTGTGGGCAGCATGATAACGAAGTACAGGTAATGACTCCAATTAGGAGGGGTGAATGTCATTCCACTCCCCCTGTTCTCTTACAGGTCACTATGAATGTGTTTGAAAACTACTGGCACAGCAATTTAACGATAATTCAGATTTAATTTGCACTCTGTCATCTCTGTTTTTTCTATAGGCTTTAATAGTTTAATTTAACAGTCTTAAGCACTGTCTGTATTACTGAGACATAATGTATATTTCAGATTTGAGCAGCTGCATGGCACAAAATAATATTTCACATTTATATTGTGACTTTCATGCCGAAGATGCTTAAAAATGCCTTGATTACTATATCCAAACAAGAATCAACTCATCCGTCACTGAAATGCAGCCACTTCTAGGCTGGAAACCTCATCAGTCTTTAATAATTCAGGCAAAATAGAGCAGAATATTCCACTGGAATGAGGAGGCAAGTTGAGCAGGTAAAATTAAGTTATCCAAAACCGCATTTGGGCAGGGCTGTCTGATAGGCTCGCTCTTGTAACAGGAAGTTTTTTATGACTCTCAGATATCTAATCAAAAGGCAGTACTTGCGGGAACAGTTTCCCTTAGACCAGCCTCAGTTTATTACCGGTTGAGAGGACGAAGGCTCTACCACCTACTGCACGGCTCAGCAGCACAGCTCTGTGCAGTGCCCTGCCTCTCCCTCTGCCACCTCCCCTCCAGGTCAGTAAGTCTCAATCTGATGACAGAACTAACCCTCGAAAAGATAAAGAAGCAGTGAAACGATTGTCAAAGTTCCTCGCTCCAGCACCGCCCAGGCCAGATCCTTCAAGCCAGTGAGAAGGCACCCACTGCTGTCAATATGCTCTGAATCAGGCCCTAAAGAAGCACGGCTCAGCTCTGCCCATCAGCCCCAACGCCTGCTAGCATCACCAGCTGCCAATTTCCTAACTGAAAGGCTGTCCAGCGAGAGCAACTTGCATGTCTCAGTGAGCTGTCTACTTAATCTTTCAACGATTGGCGTAGGAGAGATCTCTTACACACGTAGATGGAAACCATATGGCGATGAATTTGGCTCCTGAAGCAGAGTCCCACCTGCTTTAGCCACCCCACAACTCCTGCTCCGATCAGCAGGAATCCATGGTGTTGCAGCCTTTCCCCAAAATGTCATGTTCTCCAGGCCCTGGCAGCCATGGAAGGTGGTACTTTCCCATGTAGTTTCCCAGCTAAAGTTTTGCTTCCCTGGTGCATTTTTGTGATAGTGATCCAGGGACCAAGTAAAGTAGCAGGGAAGTGGGTGGGTGGAGAACAAATGTGTCAAACTTAATAAAGATTCTCTCTATTTTCAAGTGCATTATCATCCATGTTCATCACTTATTAAAAGCCTTTCATTTATAAAGTCTTTAAAGCCTAGTTTAATAACCTGCAATCATTACTTGAATCACAAAATTTGCTTTTTATTATATTGTGTAAATGAAGCACTGTAGCATTTAATGTGAATTATTTTTTCCTCTCCCTCTTTTATCACTGTTTTTAAAGCTATTATCATCAGGTGCTTTTCTCAACCCACCCTAAAAATGCACAGCACAATATCTATGGCCCAAAGTAATGTTGTTCCTGGGATTTGAGTACAGCAACAAAAGAACAAAGATAATAAACCAGCCTTTCCTGTGTGCTTGCTGCCTCTGAGGTTTCTAACTGGGCTGTTCAGACCGTTCTCTCTCCCCAGGGAGAGGCTCGAGGTCCCCTTATATCCAGGAGACATAAAAAGGAATTTGTTCATTATTAATACACTGTCTCCAACAGGCTTTTCTTTTTAATCAAAGCATAAATTCTGCGATGGAATTGAAATACGTGCAAACTGAGAACACTGCACTGTCGATGGGGTCTTCTGGCATTACAGGCGAAGGCATGGTAACAAACATCCTTCCTTCAGATTTGCGGCCGGGGGACGGGTCAAGAGTCGTGGCTGTTTCAGGCCAGAGAGAAAGACATTTGCCATTTAACTGAAGGAGGACTTCCCATTTTACTGAGCTGCCAGAATGCCAATAGGGACAGCCACCTGCCTGCATAGATGGCACAGAAATGTTTGTCAACCCAAAGTCTAGTACACGCTCCCCCGGCGTGTACCAGTGCATCCTGCTACCGAATTACACCTCTGCAGCCCCAGTGGGACTTGTGGCAGCAGGTCTCACGTCCGCCACCGAGGCCAGTCTTTCACAGAGACAAAATGAAAGCATTAAAACACCTGGAGTAAAACCAGAAGGAAAAATAAAACGGGAACAGAGTTAAACACTGGAAACTGGTCCAAACTGCAAAGCTGAGGGATGTGGATCCAAAATCTGGAGCAATTCTAATCAGGGTTTTGGTTCTGGCTCATCTGTAATTAAAATGAAGTACAAATCTGCCTGAGACAGTCAACAATCTCAGCTGTTTCCGAGATCTGGCTTTCATTAATTTCATTAACATCTTAAATGCATTCTTATTGCTTGTTCTTATGCTGAAGAGCAAGCGAAATAACAACACACCATGAACCAGTTTATCTTTGTCTTCGCAGAGGAGCAGATGCGGTATCAGTCTCAGGGGCATGCAGGCCCTTTGCATGGAAAATGGCAGCGAAGGGAATTGTGGAAGTGTGGAAATCTTTGGCCTGCAAAATAAATAAATTGAAACTAGCACTTTCATCAGTGTCTCATGCACGTTGGGGAGCTGCACCAGCATTATTAGTATTAATCAGCATGACAATCTCAAGCTATAATTTGCCAGTCTTGTTCCAGAGAAACAGTTAAAAAGTCAGAACTTGTATGGAGCCCTCCCAAGTACCTGTGGTCCAGGAGGCCGGATCTGGTGATCCTGCAGGAGGCTCAGAGCCCTTCCTGATGCTCGTGGAGGGAGAAATACCACAGACCGAGTTCCTGGTCAGCGGTATGCCTTAAACACACTACAGTTAGGTGCATGACCCAGGGTATAATGGCACTTCTGTCCCTTACTTCAGTTCAGATATTTAAGATTAGGGTGAAAATGGGAATTGGGAGGCTGGTTCCGCATCTCCATGAAACAAAGCTGCAGCAGCCAACAAGATTAATTTCCCACGAGCTCCCCGCTGCTTTGCGGGCATTACGACCTCAGCCCGGGCAGCAGAACAGGTAGCATGTGGACACAGCCCGCTTCGTCCCCAGCAATCTCAATGGCAAACGGCACCCCATCGGCAAGCTTTGCCATGGCAGCAGGACAGGCAGTGGCAAGAGAAACCCTGCACTCATCAAAGCCAAATCCAGCAAGGTTCCAGGGCACACACCACTGTTTGGGAGGGGGAAGGAAGCCATTTTCAACCTATATAGATAGTATATCAGGACACAGAAACTCTGGACAAACTTTTAATCAACTTTCATTTGATCTCAATTCTTTTGCCAGACTTCATCTCTCCTCTAGAGTGAGACAAGTTACCAACGGAGCGACTAGAGGGTGCTACAACACATATGGGCCTCGGACTCTGACCGCCTGGCGTTCAGAAATTCCTGGCATAAATTAACTGTTCAGCTCTGTGATGATGCTGATTTGCTCCGCTTGGCATATGCAGATATTTTGACACAAGAGAGACAATACTTTCTGAGACCTGTCATCCTCAGGTTTTCAAATCCACTGGCATGTTTAATAGCAAAAAAGATGAAAGACAAAAATAGCCTTGTACAAATAAAGACCTCCGTACCACAAATGAGAATTCAGTTTAATTAAGCCAACTCACATAGATTATATTCCACCCATAAAACTTAATATCACCTAAAAATTCCCATCAAATGCAAATTTTCTCACTGATTTATTTGTGCAATTGTGAGACGGGGAGAAAGCACACAAAGCAGTGGGAGCTGCAGGCTGAAGTAAACAGTGTTGTCAGAATATGCAAAACAAGGGAAGAAAACAAAAAAGAGAGAGAGAAGGAAGGGACAAACATTCTCTGGCTGGAAAGTTATTGAGTGTTTAGAGCCAAAGAGGAGTGGAAAGCTTGGAGAGGAATTTCTACACGTAACCTATAGACTCTACCCTATTTCCACACCCAGCATCTCTCCCGTTTAGCTAACAGATGAAAAATCTTTTTTGGGGTAGATGTAGGGTTAGGTTTGTGGTTTTAAAGGTCATCATTGCCTAAAATCAGCACTGCAGTGAGCAGAAAGAAGCTTTGCAGTTGGGTCGGCTTCGGCGTATCCCACACTTTGAGGAGCGCTGGCAGTGAGGTAATCCCCTAGGAATGTGTGTGCGGTTGGATGGCTGTGAAAAGAGAGCGGTCAGCTACCAAAGCTCTGCGCTGAATATTCACGTCACACACACACAATCATTTTTCTTGTTAAGTATTGAGAAGAATGGGAACATTATAAATGCAGCATCTTTTTTGGCTACAAGTTTAGCTGCTTTAAAAAGATCTGCTCCCTCCCTGCTCCTCCACTCCACCAGCTGTGCTCCACCTCCATCCCCAAACCAAATCTGCACACACTGAACTTTATAAGACATAAAAAAACAGGGGGAAAATTAAATACAACTGAACTAAAGCTAAAGAGCAAGAAGTTTAAAAAGTGATGATGCAGCAAACTGGTATAAGCATTTTAAGGTCACTTGTTTATCTAAAAATAACATCTTATTGAACACATAACCCCATGCCACGTGCTTGGGTTATATCCACATCCGTACCCATATCCATATCCATATCCATGTCATATTACTCAAAGCAACTGTTTTCCTCTCTACATGTTGAAGAGTCACTACAGCCACAGCAGATTAAGTTTGCTTTGCCAGTGCCAGGTAGTGTTGGTAGGCTGTTGAAAATATCTTTCTTTGCCCGAGGCACTTAGCAATTTGTTGCAGTGAGACAGAGAAAGAGTAAGTGAGGATCAGGTGCCCCAGCCCAAAGCTCAAGCACATCATGGAAAGCTTCCCACTCATTTTGGTGAGTTTTGGATCAAGCCCTAAGCAAGAAAAAATGCAATATAATACTTCCAGTCGCTTTTCTGATTATTTGCCAATAAGGCTAGACATCTTCTCTCTCTCTTTTTTTTTTTTTTTTTTTTTTTTGCCTGTTTCAAATGCCCCTGCATTGGCATTTATCTGTCCACTTCCATATGTACTTGCTCATCCTGTGCTTAGCTCAGTGGGCTCATGCTCATGCCATTTGCCTGCACGGAAGCAAGACAACAGCACTGCACAGAAGTAATTTTCAAATTAATGATATCTACAAAAGAAGAGAGAATTAGACCAATGACATCCCTCATTTGAAAATAATATTTTTTCTGTTTTCTCAAAAAATTGCACATACTTGTACTCACAAGACTACATTAAGTTTCTAGGTCACTAGGTTCCTGATTATGAGATGATTAGCTTGAATGGCACATTTAATTGCCAATCTCTGTTCTCTTGCAGGAAACAACTAGTTCAAACATGCAATTCTTGACCCACTCTAGTACTTTTAAACTTATTGTTTAATAAAAAGAAAGAAAGAAGGGTGGTGAAAAGTTGCCAATCCACTTCAAAGCTTCTACTATATTTGTGGGTAAGCAAAGTCCAAAGAGCATTAATGCATGTGCTCAGAGAGATGAAAACTCATTGGGAACAAAGTTTCTAGAACTAAGCAGCAAAAGACTCAAACAGGTGCTCTGTACCAGGGGCCAGAATGCAAATTTACTGCAAATTTATTACAAATTTTAGCCTTCAACTTCTAAACATGCATATAGAAATGTCCTTACAGCTGTAACTAACTCCAGCACAGAGGTCTTCAACAAGGGATAGCATTGGGAAAGGTCCTGGACAGTGTCTGGTACTGCTTACTTCCAGCTGAGGATTGCCGCACAGTGTACCACCTCTCCCTCAGAAGATATTAACTGACCAAGCCTGAAAACTACTGTCTTCCATTAATTCAAAGCCCTCCACTTTACCAGTGGGAAAAGTGAGATACAGTTCTGCCAAGGAACTTGTCAGGGTCCTTCCACAAATCTGTGACTAGAAGGTACAATTCCCTTGTCTGTTGGGGAATTTAACTCCTATATGAGACCATATCTGAACGCTGTCTCCAAGTACTTCACAACAGGATGTGAACTGCCCACTTCATACACGGAGGACCACTTTTTCACACCATGTTAATGAAGGTCATTAACTCACACAGACGAAAGGTGCTTTCTGGGTTTCTATCATAACTGCCATGATTACAGCAAAGTCTGCTCATGCTTCAACTTCCAGAATGGCTGCCCCCACTGGAATTTCTGCAGATGGACCATCTCCCATGCAAGGCATCCAGAAAGCTGATTAAAAAAATGTCCATATTAAAGATGTTCATAATTTCGAAACTGCCCCAATTACACATGTTTGGAAGGAGACAATCAGGGGCTATGGTTAAAAAAATTACACTACTAAAAAGTTATTTTCCTTTCAACTATCTTATCAAGTTTGTTAATACCTTCTGCTGTCGGTGAAATGATCCCACATTAACATTTCAATTTATTATTGCTGTTCCATTAATGAGACCACAAAAAATGGAAATGAGGCCTATAAATATGCTAAGAGTTAAAGTCAGGAATCGTAACAGTGTGTGCACTTTATGAGTAATGTTTCAGTACCGCTAGCATTCAAAACAGCATGGAAGGATGGCTCTGCGGCATAAGCATCTGGCTTAACAAACAAAACCCCCAAAAGCCCAAACAAAAAAACACCACAATTCCTGAAACTAAAGGTTAAATAAAATATCAGCAGAGTCAACTCAGTCTTAACCTCTGCTGCAGCAGATGGGTGAACTCCATGCAGTTCACCATTAAAATGTCTTTGGAGAAGGACTTTCCCAGTGAAGGTCACTGGGACTGTTAAACTTCACAAAGCAAATTCTGCAGGAGGAAGGATTTGTCTCCATGTCCTTTGTCAAAAAACCCTCTCTCCATGCTAATGTCTGCCACCACACCCAGCACTGGGGGGAATTTATTCTCTTGATAGTATCTCAGGTCCTCCAGGAAAAAGGGCATGCTATAAATAGTGAACTCCAGTCTTGGGAACCACATGAAGATTCATTTGAGAAATAGGTTTATTGCCAGGTAGCCTTTTAGAACCATCAGGCTCCCACAGCTCCTCTGCTGATCTTTTCTCCAACAAACAGTGAATATCCTCCATGGGTCAAGAAACATCCTTATGCAAATGGCATTACTGCAACTTGCATTTTCAATTATTAATATTTCACTTCTTGTCTTACAAACTTTTTCAGAGAAGGAGGAAAGTAGCAGCTTGTTCCCCTGGGAACAAAAACACAAAATGCAGTACCTCGCTGAGCCATGAAAGGAACGGTCCCTTCAGCACAGGGATGTCATATCATGCTAGCAACATTTTTGTTTCTGCATTTTATTTCTCTCTAGTGATTAAAAATGATCGATCCTACCCCATTTTCTGTGCATAGCTGACGGCACTAGGCTTATGCTAAATGAAATGTGTAGCCACACTTCCACTAGCACTATCATCTTGCAAGGAACAAACTTATAATTATTACATTGATTTTATAATTTATTTTCCAGGAAGCTCAGATTTCATGACAGGGATTGGCTTTGCTCTGATGTCCCACTACGTCAGCGAGAAGAGAACGCTGCAGTCCATGCTTCTTTTAAGCATTAACAGAAGAAATGATCTAAATTAGCCAGTTTGCCATGGCAGTAATAGTAGGTTTGAAAAAAAACCCAGACACCTTCAGTAAGATGAAATAAAACGAAAACATAAAAAGCAAACTATTTAATGAAAGCACAGGCTATTTCAATAAATCTAGTTATTTGATAAGCAGACTGCCACTGTCAGCCTTTTATCATCTGTGAAAACACATGATGGATCTTCTCTGTTTGCTCACAATTTCAAACCTTCCCCTTCTGATCAGCATAAGCATTTTTGCTCTAGTGCCTCTAATGGATTGCTAGCAACCAGCCCAGATTCCACCTTTCAGGGAGCATCTAAGCACTGACAACCCAGGCATGGCTCAGTGGCACATACATATGGCACACAGACTGGGTGGTTTGAGGCTGTTAAATGTTCTTCCTCCTCTGAATTTGCCTAAAGGGAAGGAAAACGGCCCCTGCTGAGAGTGTACGTACATAAAGCTGTAACAAACATTTAATTTTAGCTGCTCTGAAAGAGAATTAGTCTGTGCATTCTGCACTGCCAGTTCCTACTGCAGCTGCTTAAAAGAGGTGGCTTTGGAGGGTTATTAATTCCCATATTAACGGTCAGCCTCCTCCTCGTTACTGAAATATAGGCTCCCGAGTGTGTTTCAGTCTTACTTTCCCACATCTCTTTCAGTTCTTCCATTGTAAGCAGATAAAGTCATTATTTGGCTGAAAAGGACCTCAATCCAACACAGGCTCACAATACTTTATCTAGCTTTATGATTCAACTACACACTTTTCCTTCTGTGTAAAAAAAGCTCGTTCAAAAAAAAAAGAAAGAAAAGAATTAAAAACGTACAGCAAGTTCCAGGGAAACTGCTGAAATGGCTACTGCCTGTGTCCATTGTTTTTGCTAAACCAGTTAGCAGCCACAGGAGGGAAAGACTCAGATACCATTTTTAAACTAGGCGAGTGAAAAGCATTTCACTCTCCATCAGAGCTGATTTGAAAGGATTATTTCTGCTACACTTTGAGAGGGCAATGTTGCCAGATGTCATGAATCTAAAAGCACTTTATGCAAAACATAAGGCATCATATGAGAGCATGTGTACCTTACATACTGTGCAGCCTCCTTCTGTCCCTTTGCTGAGGTTTAGGTACTAAGCTTAGGGGTACTACTGGAACAACCCCCAAAAACTCCACGGAGATTTGACTCTGCTTGAACTGGAGCAAAGCCGAAGTTACTCCATCAAAATCAGCTCTTCAGCACTGAAGTTTAGCTCATTTATGCTGGCTAAGGATCTAACTCTACTATCTACAGATTGAAAGATGCTAAAAAAGGGCTATTTTTATGTGCTTTACCAAATATAAAACATGTGATTAAAATGTAGGCAGAGATTCATCTCACCCTACTTTATTCACCTGAAAGCTGGGCTAGGCTAGGCAGCGAGGCGCTTGGTATGTCAGCAGGAGGAGATCGGCTTTCCCAAAGGTCGGCTCTTGTTGCCTGCGGGAACGCCCAACAAAACTGGATTATGATAGATCGTCCCAATCGGTTGTAACAAAATAATCTGATAGTTATGCAAAATCCTGATCCTTCTCCTTTTCTCCCCCACTGTTTTTGTGCCAGTATGAACCCACTGACTTTTGGACTGAAAGCTGCTGAGGGCACTGAATTCAATTGTGATAACTTCTTCAGAAAAGGTGTCCAAAAAGCAAGAGGCTCACAGATTGTCCTTTACATAAGGCCCTTCATTTTCTTCATCCAGGTTTTGCCTCAAGAACAAGCTCTCACAACAAGTTTGGTCTGACACAAGACAACTCTACCACAAAAGAACTGAGAAATATAAATCGCTGTAACAGCCCCTCACCACAGGATTAATTCCCCTGGATGTTGAGCAAAAGTAGATATTGTTCACACTTCACTGCATCACTTCCAGTGAATTTTGCCGAAGTTTTTGAGAGTTAATAAGCTGCCTGCTTCTCTTTCAGTCTTCAACAGTGTCAAGGCTGTATACAGAGAGATGTATGGAACCAGTATCTGATCTAAAGCTAGAAACAAAAGAGCTTATTTCCCCTTATCTGGTGAAAAATCCAGTAAGCCTCTTGGGTAGTTGAAACCACAGTAAGGACAGTAAAATCCTTCCTGGAATTGAAGGATTAGGAAGAAAGCAAGAAACAAGAGGAAAATGAGTTGTTAAATAGAGTATACTTGAGGAGAGCTTTAATCAAAGGTGACGCATGGTGTAGGTTCCTTAGCAGACACTCCAGCCCTCACTAGCAGGAGACACTTAGGACAGGGAACAGACTGGGACTGTTCCTGTTCTTGACTCAACTGGGGCTGCGTTTCCACCTTTGGGCACGTCTCTCTTCCCTACTTGCAAAATGGTGATAACTCCTTATGAATAAAACTTAGTAGATGAGAGCTAAGCCTTATTAGTAATAGGGGCCACATCCTCCGTGTCTTCAGGCAGGCAACACCCCAGGGAAATCAGTGTGGGATTTCCCAGCCAAAGGGTTAGAGGACAGAGCCCAAAGTTATGGGACAAAGCCTGTATAAGGAAGAAGAGATGACCAAGTGCCGTGCCCTTCACATATCTCCAGAGTGGTGCAAAGTAATCCCCAAGTTTATTGTTGCAAAGCTGAGATATATTGCTCCTTTACAAACACAGACATTTCATCAGAGGACATCAAGACAAGTTTTGCCTTTGTTTTGCCCTTCATAACTAAAAAAGGCATCCCACAAAATAAACAAAATCCCTTCTTCTTTCATTATCTCCAAACACACTGCTTCCACCAGGAGCCAGCCTCTGCAGCAGCTATCATTTTGCTCCAATCTGGTAAACGTCCTCTCCTCCCTTCCCCCTCCTCTCCCCTTTCCTACCTGGGGAATTCAGCTGCTTGCAGAGAAACTTGAAAAGAGAAAAAAGGAATAAAAAAGTTGGCTTGCATGGCCCAGAAATAAGAACTGAAAAAAAAGTGAAACCGTATGCCTTGCCCCTGGTGGCTCTGGGACTTGGAGGCAAACCAAGGCCATGAAAACAGAATATTGCTCTTTGTTAACCATAAATAAATAAATAAAGGACTACTCACTCTTGCCCTTCGGGATACGTTTGCTAAGGAGGAAGAAATTCCCTGTGGAGTTTATTATGTGTAGACGGGAAGTGTGCTTCCTAGGGAAAAGCAATGGGGGTAGTTTTTCCCTTGGTGATTTCTTTCCCGCCTTTCCGTCACTCCTTTATTCATTTTGCAAGTCTCCCTCCCCTCCCTTCTGCAATAAGTGAAGCCACACAAAGGAACATGCAGGTAATTCAGCCACTCAAAACTACACAGCATCTCCTTTCCTATATAAACGATCAGTGTGTGGCCTGGGTTTCATTTGCAACTGTAAATGAAACAGGCCTACAGCTGTGTTCATAATCCTCCTTAATTGAATTTCTATGACAAAACCCAGACAAAATTATTACCCTCAAGTTAACAGTTTGCGCGAAGTAGCCAAGGGTTCCTGGGAAGCTTTAAAACGAATGCAGGACAAAACTGGATACCACAAAGCGGTTATTTGGTGTTGGTACCACTTGTTTGAATGGGGGGAGGTTTCCTGGAGGAACAAGGTCATTTTAATATGAGGGACAGCCTAGGAATTCAACAAAGGCCAAAAAAAAGTGAGAAATACGCAGCGGAAGAGCTTGTATGTAAACTAGCACACGCTGCTCACACCACAGCTACTGGAAGGAGGTGTTGGGCTGTCCTGGCTTTTGAAAGGGCAGCATCATTCACAACTTGGTGTGGCTAACCAAGAGAGTTTCTCAAATCCAGGAGGACTTGAAGCAACCGTTTGGTTTGTGTTGAAGTTCACACCCCATTGAAAGGGGTATGTCCTTTAAAATCCTCCATGTAATCATTTCCTTCAACTAGATCACCAGTTATATGGTAAATACGCAGAGCGTTAGTAATGATGTCAGGATGCTGGTAAAATATCCAGACATTTTTAAAATGTGAGAACCACTGCTAAATGGAAGCAGGGATACAAAAAAGGCACTGCCCTGCAGGGCACTCCCATTGCTTGCGGAAGAAGAGAATTAAAGCTTTCCTATTACCAAAATTTAGTGTTTATTATTCTTTCAGATGATACAGATGTTTTCTTGAAGGATTGGGCAAAGCTGGTGCAAACAGAGATGTCTGTTTGCAACAGCTAATTTTGTGTGTCATATGCCATTTACTTGGACAGTCACCCTATTTTACCCCAAAGTACCATGCTTTAGTCATCTCTGTATCAGCTGGTAACTAAAGCAAACTAGGAAAGCTATTAGGGATCAAAGCAGACTCTTTATGCTTCAGTTTACACAGAGCTGATCAGAGCAGGGAAAACCATGTCATCCCAAGGCAATGCCTGCCTGGGTTACCGCCCCACATGCTCATAGAAGTTAATATCCTTTGCAATTTAAGCAGAAGGCAAGGCTATGAGGGAATGGGGAAGGCTGAGGTAATGGAAAGAGAAATCCTGTAGTTCCTCACCATGCACCCATGTCCTGTGTCACCCAGCCCTCTTGCAGGCAGAGAGTCGACGGAAATTTAGGGGTAGAGGAGGCTGTCAGGGCCTTGTATTCCAATTCCCTCCAATTTAATTATTCCTAATGGAATTAAAATATCACTAGAGGTGATTTAATGAGCAATACTGTTCAGAGACAGGCAGGCAGAGACCAGACCTAATTTCCACAGACCTCCACGCTGCTGCAGGACAATGTGTCCCTGTCCCCACCCTCACTTGCAAGGCAAAGTTGGCATAATGAGGGACCTCAGAAGAGTTTCCAGGAGACATTTCCTCTCCCAGGGATGCAGTGGGGTAACAACCAGGTGCTACTGCTTTCCTCAACGTCTCTGCTGCACCAAATGTTTCAGCAGTTGCATTAACACCTGGTTTTGAGAGATTGCTCATTAGCCCTTGGGTCCTGTGCCACTTTAAGTAACCTTTTAAGAACACCTTTTTATAGCTTGTGTGCTCTGTTTTTCCTCAGGCCACAAGTCAAACGTACTGAACAACACGAGGGGCAAAGTGAGACAGAAATAAATAGGTGCCTATGCACATGCCTATAATCCCCCACATACATACACACAATCCAGGCCAGAGATCAATGTCTTCAGGAAAAGGCATGAGGGGATAAATTCATCACAGTGCTTTGTCACTAGTGGCAAAGGAAAGAAAAAGGAACATTTAAAAGGGTGATGAAATGTTTCAAGAAAAAGCAATATATTTTTATGTACTTGTGAAATCCATTGGCAATGACTTTTCTGGTTAATTGGTTTCATCTTATTAAACTAAAAACCTATTTGTAAAATCCAGACATATTCAAGCATAAGTCCAATTTCTCCACCAAAAGCCAATACGCCATTTCAAAGAAGAAAATTAAGCAATACAAACTAGTTTCCATTAGTCTGAAAGCACAGCACTTGGTATGGGGAAGAGAAATGGAATAGAGTGCTTGACTTTTCTAAAATGCACTTTGGAAGACTCATGTTACTCATTTACCCCAAAACTGCAGCCCCCTTCTTCCCTGGCCCTGTGAAAACAGATTCATATTTTGGCCCAATTATGCAGTGATTTATAAATCAGTCTTCTGCTATCTTTCCCTGCACTTGTCATGTTCAACTTCTTCCCCTTATTAGACCACTCTTCTTCTCATTAAATAGTCCCTCTGTCTCACTTGCCAAAGAACTGCCAATGGGCCCCTCATTTTACAGAAGAATAGACCCAGCTTTACCAATGGGAAAGGGCCTCTAATGTACCATGGACACAGCACAGTGAAGCATGGTAATTTGCCTGTGTTAATGATGCTACTTTACAATGATCAGGAAAACAAGAATCTTTAATAGCTAAATAACACCCAGTCCTTCGACAGCCTGTTGAATTCACAAACAGTAGAAGCAAAACTCAATGTCCTTTAAGAGATGAGCTAAAAGTGGCTGCAATGTTCTTTTTTTTCCAAATTCCTAATCTGCGTGGGATCACTAAAATGGGTGATTTGGTGCTGGGAGCAGGACAGAAAAGCCCATCCAAGTGTTTCAAAATGTTTTAGCAGCTTAAAAGCAAGGGATATTATGGGAAAAAAAGTAATGAACATATATGTTAACATTTTTGGACGTACTATACACATGCATGATTCTCAGTCCCCCAGTTACTCTGCTCCGTGGGAGGGATTTTGTGCAAAATACCACTGAAAAGTGGGACTAAAGCATAATTACCTATTTTCTCCTTTTTAGGTGAAAGGAGGAAGTCATTACTGTGGGAAAGTCTGCATTGTGGGTAGTCTGCACGTGCCATTGCTTATTTCTGAAGATGCTCCAATTCCACAAAGCACTGAGCTCTTGAGTGCTAAATCAACCCCGAGAAATGCTTTCAACCTCAGCTCTCATCAGCAGCTTTTCATTTCTTACAGCTGGGTTCCCCAGGCTGCCTGGCTAGGCAAAACACTGATTGCTTTGGCCAGTCAAAGTCTGGTTGCTCCAAAAAGTCAATCTTCAAATACAGCACATTAAGCTACTCAGTGGGAGAAATTCTCCTGTCATATTTGGCCAAACATGACAGGCACAACGGCACTGACTATTTGGTGTGCACCAGAAGGAACCAGGGATCATAAGCAATCATATGGTGCATGTTTGGTAATCCTTTGGCACTGTTGAAAGGTTGGGGAATAGACTTAAACGTAGGTTTATGAAAAAAAGATTAACCAATATTTACAATATTGCCCATAAAAGAAAAGGCTTCTATGATATTTTCCAAGGGCATAGGGAGTGATTTGTCAGAAGTTGGCCAGTTGCAGTTTTGTAGATTTTGTAGCCATCTGATTGGCACACTTCACACATTCCTTGTCCAAAACTTTCTGGTACAGCTGTACAAAACAGGAGCAGGACTTGAATTCAAGAGTGCTGCAGGAAGGCAGAATTGCTGAGAAATTAGGACCAAGCCATTTCAATGCAGCACTTGTCCAGGCATTCTTCAATTCACGATTTTGAACACTCAACAAACCTTGAGGTAAGTCCCCATCACAATTAAGCGATAGCTTCTGCTGTAGTGTTTGGGGTGGGTTTTTTTAAGATTATTCACTGTAGTGTTCATCAGTTGATTGTCTTATTGTCTTATGAAATTATGTGCTTACCACAGGAAAAGTTTGTCAACCCAGGTTGAAAATAAGCACCTAAAGACTCTCTAAATACCTGTTTACTCAATCTGAAGTAGCACTCAAGGGGAGTACTAAAATCTTCGAGACAAATGCCACACACTGCATGTTAAAAATTCCCCAAAATGTTGTATTCTTAAGTCTTTCTTTACTAATGTGCCTGCTTCAATTAAAAAACATGTCCTAAAAATCCCCCAAGGTGCATGTTTCAATGGCTGGGTCAACAGTTCATTTCCAGAAAATGTGGCTACAGCGCTAGCAACAGGGCTTTGGGAGGGGCATAAGCAAATCAGCATTTTGATGTCCTTTAAAGACCAAATGATTTACTGTAATTTTAAATCTTAGCATTTTTTGAATGAAGAATTCTGATACCTTTCATCTTGAGTTCTGTGGACCTTGCCAAGTTGAGACCATAATACTTATCAGCAATTTATCAGCAAAACCGTGACTGATGCTTCAGAGGCCTGATATTTGAGACCTGTCCAGGCAATCTCCCTCTGAAGTCAAGGAGCCAAGGAAAGATTCCCAGCTGTGACCCAGCACAAGTACTTCTCCACTGGGGCATTGAATCTCCCTCCCAGGCCTTGTTCAAAGCTGCTTGGCAGTGTGAAAAAGGCATGTTGCCTTCCAGATGCTGAGAGCAAAATAAACCTTCACCCTTGGGACAAAATTCACTTCTGCAGCAGAACTCGCAGAGATGCTCTTCTGGACACTGCACTTCTCGAATTAGCCAGGGCATGAAACCAAGGGAGCTCTCACTACTAGTAACGAATAGCCATCCCCTGCCAAGCCAGCGCAGTACCACCGCCTCCTTTGGGGCAGCAGAAGCAGTGGAAGCAAACACAGAGGCAAGGGACAGAGCAGGTACACAGGCCACAGCCACCTTTTACTGAGGCCAGGGAGATCCCTGTGCTGCAAAGCCCTGAGCCGTTCAGTGAGCACATCAAGAGTGGCCTGATGCCGTGGCTACTCCCTCCTCTGCCCTCATCTAAAGCAACAGCAATGCAACAAAGGCATGTGAACAGAAAGGTTGGAGGATCTCACATAGCAGAGAGTTTCATCTCTTGGTGTCTCTCTTGATATCAAACTGCTAGTATGAACACTACTGCTCAAGTACAGGGTTGCTAACACCATTCAGTGTGGTGGAGTTGATACAAAGTACTTGTGGTAGCAACTTAAGTAACGTCCATGATTTTCCCTCTAGATTTTGCAAGATGAGTGCGTATGTGTAATCATTAGATTCATTAATTCTAAAATAGTGGTATCTCTTTTTCTTGCTACTTGCCAGGCAGATATAGCCACCAGGGTGTGCAGCTATTAAGCGCAAACCACAGTTCCTATCACCCTTTTTTGTTCTTCACCTTCCTTTTACCGTGCATTTTCCTTGAGCTCTTTCTCTTTTGATCTCCTTGAGAAAAATGGCCTCCTCTATTGATTAAATTACAAATTCCAATGGCAGATGATTGAGTTATATGATAACACCTGACGAAAGCCATCAACTACAATTGAAATAAAAGGAAAAATTAGCGCTCTCTTTATTACAAAAGGTTTGGATGTTGAGTAGCTGACTGAATTAAATGGAGATTGAGCAGATATGAGAGAACTGATTAGGAAAAAAAATGCAGAATTCAGAAAAGAGCTACCAAAATTAACAGCTCACTAATTCACCTTAGAAAAAGATGGGAAAAGTTGAGGAAGAGAAGGAAATTGTATTTTTTTCAAGCATTCAGAACCAGGAATTGTACAAAAGCTTGCCTCTGTGGTAAGACTCCTCAGATACCCAACTCTGACACCAAGTTACCAAAGGCCAACAAATACATGACCAGGGCAGCAGCCCCTCGGGTTCATTCATTCAGCTTCTAGTAGGCCTTTTTAATTAGTGGTATCACAAACAAAATAAGGTTCTTGGCCTTTGTTCTGTGCCTGGGAACCAAATGCATGCCAGCTTTTGCTAATGTATCATTGCATTTTATTCACTGCTCATCTACGTTAATGAGGTATTTTTATTTTTGTCTGCTTGTGGCATTTTCTGTAATACTGACAAATGTCTTCAGCTTTCCTCCTGCAGATTAAGCAACCATTATTGGAGTTCTTAAATGAGACAAGAAGCTGATAAAGCAAAGTGTCTAAAATGGCATGATCCACTTAAGAACCATGTCATCTTCCAGTCACTTCCTTGCAAGCTCATTGCAAGGTAGAGTCTAGCAAAGATGAGTTCTAGCAAAGCTCTGGAAAGAGTGTAAACACAGCTGTTAAAGAAGGGTTGCAAGCATTATATTATTCACTTACAGCCTCTGCATTACTGAAGTGTCATATTCGAAGTCATGCTCCAGGGAAAATCCTTAGTAACCTGTGGAAACATCAGAAAAAGAGTCTTCAGTGGATATTTCTCACTACATCTTCTATCCGATGGGGAAGAGAATTTCACATCAAATTTTGACATTATTTTGGAAACAAAATGTAAAGAACATATTATTTAAGTTTAACCACAAAACAGTGTAAAAATTTTCCTTAATGCTCATCTGAAGGTTGCTTCAAAACTTGCTTCAGCTGCAGTCTTTTTTCTTGATATTTGCTTTCTGCAAAAATCCTACCCTACAGATTTGCTAGCAGCAAATGTTTGTAGAAACGATAAATATTTTAACACACTCAATCTAACTTAGAAATTATGCAGCCCGGGTTGAACTTTTCACAATCCTGAATGCTTCATCCTCATGGAAGAGACAAGGAATCGCTCTTGTCCCAGTTTCCAAGTGGAAGACTTGCCCCAGTGAGAAATGTAGGCTGTGAACACACATCTTATTCCTTCTGCAGTGCTCTGCTTGGGGACATTCCTGTCCCCACCACCCCTCACCCTGCCTCATCATTCACCCCTGCCGGAGTTCATTCTGTCAGCAGAACTACTCACAAATGCAGTCAGATATGGGTTAGTAAAGACCTATTTAAACTCTTCCAGTCAATCCAGGAGCTGCAGCCAGATGAAGACGTGTGAACGCAGCCTACACGATTTGCCCCAGGTCTCACAGCAAGCCTGTCAGGGCAGACAGCTAGCATGCTAGCTGTGAGCTCCTATCCCCCCTCTTTCAAACACTGAGGGTACTGATCCCAAAGCAAAGCACAGAATGAACAAATCTGCTCAAGAAACCCACACCTCAAAGGTTATTTTCATTATTTTCATCCTTCTGTCTTATCCAAAACCCCCAATTCCACCAAAACCTGATGAAAGAGGCAAAAATGGTAACAAATTATAACAAATTCTAAATTATTTTCTAATAATTTATTCTTTAGCTTCACATGATGGCAGGACCCCAAAGCCCACCCTATGCCTGAACTCTTTGTGCTAGGTAATGTGCAGATGTTGGCCATGGTAGTCTCTGCTCCCTGGAGCCTACCGGCAAGAGATGAAGGAGCTAAATGTGTAGGCAGGGAAAAGACAGAGACAGAAAAAAATCAGAGGACACTTCTGCACAATGGCTTGTGAGCACAAATCCCACTCAGCCAGTAAGAAATGATTCACTGTGAAGAGATTCTGACCTTGCTACCTATTATGCTCGACAGACGATCTCACAGAAATCATTTATCTAGTTATTTACATGGCTTCCATTAGAGCAATGTCTGAGCATTCACAAACCAGATGGGATTTTCCTCACTGTACTCCTGAGAAGGAGCACATGCTGTTAACTCTGCATCACAGACAAGGAATGGAGATACTAAAAAGACAAAATGTTTTTTCCAGGGAAACTAAAATCTGATCTGCTAAAACCCTGTATCATGCCAGAGGGCTCCTGTGGGTTAAGGTGCCACACACAGGGACAGGCCATCACTTTAGCCATAGGCAGACCTCTCACCACCCTGGTAATTCTTCCTTGAAAAATAGCTTCTAAATAGTGTGAATCAGGAAAAGGCAAAGGAAAAGGGAAAAAGGGAAAGGGGAAAGGGAAAATAAAAATAAAAAAGAATAAAGAAAAAGTAATAATAAATGTAGCAACATCTGAAAAAAGCAAACTGCAGCAACAGAGGAACCAGTCACCCAGTTCACTGAGAGGACTGAAGCAATTGTTTTCTACAAGAAGCCTCATTTATCACATTTCCATAACCCAGAAAATGCTCCCACAGTCTCTTCTTTCAACAGTTTAAGACTAACATGCATACGCACTCTCACATTTCCTTCCTTCTCCTATCAGTCTTCCCTTGTGGAAGAAATCATAGGAAGGGGACGAAGATGTGAAAATTTCTGCAGCTGTTCTGCCAGGGCTGAATCCTGAAGGTGGGAAACCCAAGGAAACCTGGGGGTGACAGACCACCTGACAAAAGGACTCAGTCTTCACTGCCAGTTGACTCTTGCTCTTTAAAATGATAACAGTGGAAATGCTTTTTTGGTGATATCCCAGGAGGCAGTTCAGAGACCAGCATACCAGGTTGTAAGAAAATAAGATGCATCTGTTAGCTCAAACCTCCAGGACTGGTAGTCTTTTGTAAAAAGTAAGCCACTGGTCAGCACAAACTCTTGGCTTTGATCACCAGGAGGATTTTTGGTCTGCAAACTGCCTAACTCTATAAACATAATAGCTCCCTTCTGGCCAGAGAATAGAGGATTCCCTAAACTCACCCTTTGATCTGCAAGAAACTGTGCCTTCACCTGAAATTACTTCTCAGATGTTTGAATTCCCTCTCAGGTTACAGCATGAGACCTTTCCTATCTCTCCATTAAAGCAGTAGATAGACAGATGGGATAGTCTTCATATTTCAGGACTCTGGAAGTTTGTTTTACATTGATTTTAACAGGAACGGGATGCTCAGAGCTCCTGTTGAGGTTAAAAGAATCAGACCTGTAGACTGTGCCCAGTCAAAGCCAGGAAAATCCCAAGCCTGGTAGTCCCTCCATAGTGCTGTCATCAATTAAAAGGAAGCAGGATAATATAAGCAGCATACGATAATGGTCAAACTTCCCCTACACACACCCCTCCAAATCCATGCTGTCTTAGCCAAAAGCAGGGAATTCCAAAATTAAAAGAATAAACTGCCCACCCTGAGGCAAGGAACTTGTGGGACTAGTGCAATAGCTGGCTCACAACCTTTGCGGAGCAGGAGAAAGCAGGCACCTCCGCTCTCCCCAAGGCTATGCTTGTATCTCCAGGGCTGCCAGCTGAGCTCTGCTAAGTGGGATGGGCAGGAGCATGACTGCTACCTTGTCACTGACTGCTCCCCAACCCTGGGCAAGCCACATTGCCTTCCTCTGACCATGCACAAGAAGAGTATAAAAATGCTCACAACCCTTTTTGAAAAATCTTCAAGCACTGCAGATAAAAACCCTGGTGACTGCTGTAGTGGAGGTGGAGCTGTACCAGAACCACAGGATCTGAATGTCTTCTCTTTATTCATGGGTTTTATCCTGGGTTTTATCCTCTCTTCATCCTTAGTCTAAGGTGGGAGGCATTATTGCCCTTTTACAAGCTATTAAAAACCCAGCACAGTGGATGGATTAAACACCTCGCCCAAGATCCCTCGGGACATGCACATCTGCACTGCAAACTGATCTCAAACTGCCACAAACCCTACTGCCCTTCCCTCTAGCCCAGCCTAATTCTCTGAATTTCACGATGATTCAAAGCTCTATTTAAAGCCCCTACAGCTATGGGTGTGTGCAAGTAATTACAGCTGAGCCAAAAAGTTTGAATTTAGCAGCTCCGGTTGGGATTCTTTTTGGTAATAGTGACACGCACAGTTGTGAGGTTTTAACATGAAACAGACAAAAAGGTGGTATATGTTATTTGGGTTATGATGTAAACCCCGAAGAAGATACAGTAACAATGCCAATGTCTTCTCCTTCCAAATTAACAGGTCTCCTAAACAGTGGCCACCCAGCCTAGCACAGCTTTCCCAAGCCTGCCACTTGCTTACATAGCAAGGGCTGCTATGAAACAGGAAAAAAAGATACAGAAGAGCTACTAACATCTCTTGCAGTCTCCCAGTGTAAGGGAAGTGGCCAGGCACAGTTACACGCTGAAATGAAGGGCAGCCAGGATAGCTGACAAGGTTCAGAGACACACAGCCATAGTTTACTACTCAAACCATGCTAAGCTCTTTAGGTAAGCTTTATTATTACAGATGGTATTGCTTGCCCTAGATCTGATGACCAAAATGGGGTTGCTCTCCATAATCCTTCAGAGGCTGCTTATAAATCAGAGAACAGTTCACCTCTGGACACATGGCACTAATAGATAATAATGTAAATGGTCCAATGTTTTAACCTTAACAGGCATTTGCTTGGGTTATGGTGGACAAAAATGAGGTCAGGAACTCTGGTCACGAGCCTGAAGTTAGAAAAGTCTCAGTCTGGGGTCATCTGGACCACCCTGGCCTTTACAGCACTGTGCGCATAGCTGACACATAACAGCAACCTATAGGCTGGAGTTGCAAAGGTGAGAGTGGGCTATACTGTTCCTTACCCCTACACAGCTGCACCCCACAGGCTCCAGTTGCCTCTGCCTCCTGGACCCCACCGAAGTAATTACGTCTATTAAGAAATAGCAACAGCAGTAAGCTGTGAAAATAATTTTGAAGACATCAACCCCTAAACATACGCAGGAAATAAAATCTGATTCTATATGAGCCTCTCCACTTTTCTCAGGCATCTGAGGGATGTCCTTTATAAAATATGAGATAAGAGCAGACTTGTTGTTCAGACTGCATATCTGTATGGTTCCTTAGATACCAACGAAAGCCCAAAGGCAGGGCTTGGCATCTCATCCCCTTCTTATAAACTCTTTCAGAAAGTTAGAGCTGACTTTGACATGAACATGATGAGAAATGGGCAGCTATCTGTGCCATTCTGGGGAACATGCCAAACCCTATATTAACACCCCCCCCACCCCATTAAAAACAAAACAAAGCAAAAAACAGCAAAAAACAACCCTCCTGTTTGCTGCTGATTAGGCAGCCGAATTAAAACTGATGAAGTGATTGGACAGGATCCAAAGCTGTTTATCTGCACATAAATCACAGACATGCTTTACTCAGCCAGTATGGATTTACTGAGCTAGGGGAAAGACCTCTTATTTAGAATGCTGATTATTACAGCAATTAAAATATCAATGAAGCAAACATTTGGGGTAGAAAGCTGTTAGGGGCTCCTGGAGAAATCATTCCATTAAATATGAATTCAAACAAATTTCTAATTAAAAAAAAAATAAAAGGAAGTTTTAATAGAGAGTTGGTTTGTTGCTTCTGGTTATGTATATGATGTTAGAAAAATCAAATTCTAAAGGAGGAAAGAAAGACGTAAATTAACTAGCTGGACATGCCAAAGGAGATTAAAAAGGAAGGCTGATACATATTTTATGATTGCAAGGGAATAAAAAAAAAATTAAGAGAGATGTACTGTCAAACCAGACACAGTGTTAATAGCTAAAGTATATGGCAATAAGAACTGCTGTTCCCACAGCTATTAATGTAAACTGAAAATTGGGAGCAGGCTGCAGCAAAAGAAAATAAATCACACTTTTTTTTTTCAGTTTGAAAATATGCGTAAAATAAATCCCTGCCCCCAGCATTCACTTTCTGCATCCCAACCCCCCAACAGCAAGACAAGGACTGTCATTTCAGCAAGCTACAACTTCCAGGCAAGTGAGACAAGTGACAATTTCTGACTATTAATCATGGCTAATTTATTTATGCAGTTTTTCTACTTATCAGAATCATTGGCCTGGAGATTATCTCCCCCTTCCCCTTTGAGTCCTGAGAAACTATTTAACATGGGAAGTGGCTAAGGGGGGCAAAGAGGGGAGAGTGTCATGTAGCCAAGTTATGCATCCCAGCTGGAATTTGGGATGATGTCTTGCAGTTCTGACTCCTTCAGCCAAGTTTCATACAGGAAGCACGAATGCGCCAAGGGCGCAGTGAAATACACTGGAGCCAATAAATAGCACTTGTCCATTAACACACTCATGCTATGGATCCCATCACGAAACCCTTAGTCACCTTGCAACATGTTAGCTCACGAGGTAGCCAACGACTTGCACAAGGGAAAGGTTCAGCAGCCAAGAAGATCCTCTGATGAAGCCTTACAGATGCAGAGTGTGTATGTATGTGGGATGTGTATGCAGAGCCCTTCCAGAAGAGGCAAATGCTGCTCATATAGAAGGCTTATATGGAAATACTGGCCATGAAAGGTCATGGTGTCACCAGTGAGGTAAAGGGCAAATTGCTGTGAGGAACATCACCAGCCGCGGGAAGACAAGCCACTCTTGGCACAGAGGCTCCTCTCCAAGCCTGGGAGGGGTAAAGGGGTAGCAGAGAGGAGCAGGCATCTCCATCCGTTTATGCAGTTTTCGCCCATACATAACAATCTGCTCCAGCTGTGCCGCAGAACAGGGATTTGTCACCACGTGACTGTCACAAGAGGATCTTTCTAAAGGCCCTAGTTTTGTGTTCATTGTTGTATTATTTATCTTTTTTTTCCCCGGTTACCCACAGCACACACGCAGTGCTGATCCTCTCCTGCTCAGCACACCTTGTGCACCAGTTCCCCCCTGGCCTCACTAGAACAAGAAGGTGGCTTCATGATTAATTAAATCCCCTTAGACAACCAGGAAAAAGTTTCTAAAATTCTTAGATTAAAATTTTGTAATGCACACATGTCTGATGGTTACTTTAAAAAGCTGTTAGTCGCAAGAATAATTTCACACAGCATAGAAATACTTCCATTTCTGTGCTGGAGTAAGAGATAACTTTTGAGGAAAGTAGCTGACAAATTACTTGACAAATTTGTCAACTACCTTGGAGCCATCAAGATGAAAGGCGTTATATAAATGTTGTATGATTTTTTATGTATATATATAAAACACTTTTATTGGACTGTTGATAAAAGGCTGAGCTACAAAGGAACTCTTTCCCCCAGTTGAGAAAAGGCAAGCTGCTAGACAAATCAGTTCAATCTCTGCCTTTCAAACAATATAAAGCAGTATAACTTTCAGGAGCAACACCTCATCTGTTTTTTTTCTAGACTGCCTATCAGGAATCAAGCAGTAAGTAAACATTTGAAAAGTGTTCCTCTGAGAGCAAAGGTTTAGATTTGAGTCACAGGATCCATTGAAAAGAAAAATTGCTTCTGTGCATTGGGACAGTGCCTTCCCTTCTGAAAACTTTATAAAAAGAATAAATGGAGATAATCTTTTTACAAGGTATAGCCCATATGGAAATTCATTATTGCTTCCCTTTAAAAAAAGTCAAGATAGTTCAGAAAGTGAGAATGGGGTCACTTTTAAAAAAACCCCAATGTATGCAGAAGATTTCCTAACGACTATACCCAGTAAAAGTATGGTTAAAAAGCTTTATCATAGTCTAAACTCCTAGCTTCATAGTCTGAAGCTCCTGTTGATGAGAACATGAGATAAACAAAAGAGGGAAAGACATAATAAAACCCTAAATCACTGAAAGTATTTAATGCAGAAGTGGGTATATATATACCCAGAGATTGTTGATTAAATATTTTAAGGATCCATTCTTCTCCTACTACAAAACACTCACTAGAGTAGCTTCAGTGCTGCCGCTCCCTGAAGACTGCATTACTGCTTGTTAGCCCTGCTCAATCACTGCTGTGGAGGCGCAGCTGAAAGGAATCATTGTTCCTGCTTTACAAAACCAAAACTGAACCTCCAGAGAAGGTGAGTGATTTGCAAAAGATTTTGCAGCAAGCCAGTGGCACAGCTGGGGAAAGGGAGGAACCCCAACTTATGGGCCAGTGCCTCCCAAACGCTAGTCCCCATTGCTTGCGATGTTTCTACTGAGAATACCATGGAGTTAGGCACTATTTTCATTCCTGCCTATGCCACATACAGCCATTATTATTAATTTAAGGCTGTCACTAAAAGCATGTATATATACATGGAAGGTCACAGAGGCAGGGCCTGGGATACTGCTTGAAGACAACATTTAGGTCTAGATTCTACTTTCAACAGATGTGCATCTAAATAAACTCTTTCCTTCAGTGGATTTACATTGGAGATGAAAATTTGATCCTAAAAGGCCTAAATTAAAATTACAGCTGCTTGGAAATAGTTTTCCGTTGTAGCCAGCATTCATCCCGAATTCAGTTTGATTACATAGTGTAAGCGTGGCAGGCACCTGGGGACAGAGCGTAATCCTGCACCATACGCACACTGTGATACCCAGACAAAGCAACGTGACTCATGGAGCCAGACAGAGCGCCCTGGGTGGCCACACCAAGCTGCACACTTTTCTTTAACACTGATTAATTTAGGTGATTAGATGAGTCAAAGACTCAGAGGGAGCTTTAGTTCATTACTTTTTTTGTCTTTGGCTATTCCAAGAGAAGTTTTAAGGGACAGAGGATCTTTTTAGCATATAGTCATGATTCTCATTAGCATTGAAAATATGAATACAAATATGAAAAGAGTTGAAGGGGAGACAGAAAATAAC
This sequence comes from Mycteria americana, assembly GCF_035582795.1. Taxonomy (NCBI): domain Eukaryota; kingdom Metazoa; phylum Chordata; class Aves; order Ciconiiformes; family Ciconiidae; genus Mycteria; species Mycteria americana. The sequence goes on from NC_134373.1 coordinate 31,597,949, forward strand.
TGCAAACATCTTTAGTCAAAGAAAATGCCTTTCCTCCTCCAAAGAGTACAGTTGCTGAGCACCATTCCGGGCAATTAAGATCAGAGAAGTAAAACCCATTGAGCAAAGTTCACTCGTTGCAATTGTTTCTACACCAGACCCAGGATGCAGTAAGTAGATCCACCCAGGAAATTCCCAACACAACTCTCTTCTGACAGTAAAGCTTGATTTGTCAACATTGACACATCCAGTCTTTTGGTTTCACCAGGTTTATCAAAAAAGAGGTGTGAGGGGACTAAGCTTGTTTTGTTGGTCTCTATCAGCACCCTGCACCTGCACGGCTCCCCCCAGTTCACACTGCAGGACACCAGGGAAACAGCTTACAGGGTCTGTGCTTTTACAGCACTGACAGCTCCAGGCCAGCAACCCCAAGCTTGCAGCAGCCATGCCACAAACCAAAGTACTGGAAGCCCAAGCAGATTTTAAGATGAAACTCACAGGGCTTCTAGGATCCCCAATAAGCAGTCAAGCAGCTCTCACTAAGACAATGTTCCTCTGCCTCTAGGCTGCCCACAGTCCAGGAGGGACTTGCCTGAGCAGGCCTCCAGAGCATAAGGAGCACACAACTATTCCTTTTTCTCTAGGGACAGTGGCACTCGGTCCCTCTGGCTGTGTATCTTTTTCCAGCAGCAGGATTGGGCAATATGGGCCTGTCCTCCCTTGTCAGATGACCAAACCTATGCTCAGCATATCACCCTGCAAATGAACAGTGCATCTGGGATTTCTGGGGCTTACTGAACACCTTTCTGCAGACTGTTCTCTGCAAATGGCATGACCTGATCAATTCCTGATGCCTCCTTCACACCTCCTCTTTACAGAGGACTCCCAGGCTAGGAGGACCTGCAGGACCAATACTGCCACTTTCCCTGGAATAACTTTGTGCGGACCCCTATCTCTTTGCCAGACTGTCCAAAGGGAAATGAATCACCAGGATGGGACCAGATTGGTTATTCTGGCAAACTCTGTGTTCAGTCGATCATTCTACAAAACCAGAGAGAAACATTTTATATTTCTGTCAAAATAAAAAATTAATTTTCCATAAGGAACTTAAAAATGTTTTTCTATTTTCCAAACAGAAGCTCCAGCCTTTCCAAAGTAGAAACTTTTCCTAGTTTCAGAGAGCACAAACTGGGCACAATCTGTAAATAGTATCTTCTTGTAATGCTACAGTGGAAAAGCAGTATTACAAAGCTAATCCCTTGCAATGCTATTAGCTGAGTCTGGGATATATTCTAAGACCAAACCAATCAATTTCCATTCACCATTCCCGTGCCCATACTGCATCACATGTACCTATGCTGAGTGATTGTGAAGTAGTGGGTATTTGTGTAACGATGAATTCTGGCTAAACACACCAACAACATTAGTTTGGATTTGAACTGGTATAACTAGGGCCTGAATGTGACCTACATTTTTAGTTAAACTGTGCTTCCCCTGCCCACTAAACAGCATCTACAAAAGTTGCATCGGTTCCCTGCGCTGCAGCAGACACGCATTTTTTGTATCCAAATGATTACAGAAACCCACCTACTTCACACACAGTCTGAAATATAAGGTCCTTGTTCCCAACAGGCAGGGGAGAAAGTCCCATTGACTCCAATGACAGCAGAGTTTGACTCCAATGACAGCCCTGAGCCATTTGGAAAACCCTACATCTAACGGCTGTCATTCTTCGCCTTGTCCAAAATCACAAATAGGCTGTGGCAGCCTCAGAAACAGAGGCCAAGTTTTCCAGCTCCCAGATTTGTGCTTTAACTAGTTGACACATCCTCTCATCAGTGGAGCAGGAGAAACAGAACGATCAGAGACCAAAACCTCTCACGCTGAGCAATCTGAAAACATCATGTTTCAGCACAACAGAGACGTGTGTCATTCCATGACTAACTCACCAGCCCAGAGGCCAAGTCCAAGACAAATGTCCCGGCAGCAGTCCAAGGTCGGAGTCCCAGAAGGTAAACTCGTCAAGAATTAGTGATGTAAACGCTCCCTCTCAGAGGCAGTCCCACTGCAGTCTTCTCTGAACCCCTCGGACTCTGCAAACTTCCTTCTCTGGCATGCCTCTTTGGCCTTCTTCCTTCTATTTTTCTTATACGCTTGTTTGTGGATGATTTATCTAAAAAAAAAAAAGGCATTTTTTTCGTTCATTAAAAAAGAAGTGTGCCTCCATTTGGCCAATACAATAATGATGTTATAAAGTCCTCTTTGAGGAAGGCGCTCTCTACTTCTGTCAGGTCCTTCCTCTTTCCTGAGTTATGTGACTAAGATCTTGGGAAAATAGCTCATAGCCATCATGGTAAGCATCACCTCCCCTTCTCCCTTCTCCCTCCTCACAACATTTTTTGAAAAAACTTAAATGATCCCATGCCTGGTCTGAGCATCAAGTCTGATATAATCATCATCTCCAAAGGCCCTACTTTTCATCCATCACTGACCAGGACACAGAATCCCTATTCAGTGTAAACGTGACTCAGTTTAATTTTTCCAAAGACTATTTGTTTACTTTCTGGTAGAGACTAATGAGTAAATATTATTTGGTAGGCTAGAATTTCATGAAGCCCAACTAAAATGAGGGCTCCAGATCACTAGATGCAGCATAAACATATGGTAAAAAGTTTGTAATCATCCCCAAGACTACAGAAGCATCCTGTGAGGCAGCCAGGAAAGGAACTGAAGTCAACTTTCTGAGTCCCAGTGTAGAGTCTTAAACATAAAGCCATCCTTCCTCCATATCTCTGCTCTCAGAAAACACTTATTTTCTGAGTTTCTGCCTAGCTAGCAAATATCTAAAGCTAGCAGTTATCCATCTCCAGTATCAACCCAGTTACAATTTTAATTGCAATTGGTTTTCTAAGTCATCGTCTCTTCTCGTAGTAAATTTTGCTGAAGATATACCTCCTGTTGTTGCACAGGCTCCATTGTAATCAAGCTACGCTGTTCTCTCTACACGTTTGGCACTGCATTTAAAAATCAAAGTGCCAAATTCCTCTGTGAACTGCTCAGATGCAGCACTTGTATACGCCTATCAAATTCAGAGAGAAGCCAAACTTTGACCCTAAATAAGTCGATATATGAAAACATGACAGTGTTTCTTTGGCTAGAGGAAAAGAGAGATTACTTATAATGCCTTTACTTAATTCTTTGTGGCTGTATTACAAAACAAGCAATTGTAAATCTCCTCAGATTGTTCTAAACAGTACAAGTAAACTTAACAAAATGAGATACACATGCCAGCATCATAAATGCTTTTCCAAACAGCAATGTTAGGCACAGTTACAGCACCGCTTCAGGTCAGTCCAGTCCAGCAGTAATTACAAGTGTTAAGAACATATAAAGCGAAGACCAGATTCAGAGCAGAACCCAGCCTTTTTCACCTATAAAGAAAATAAAGTTCAAAGAAAACCCAAGAAAGAGTGAACAAAACTTCAGAGAAGTAATGAAATCCCTGAGCCTGCCCTATATGCAGAGCTAATGACGGCTCTGTTAGTGAGCTGAAGAGGAATGGCGTAAAGGATGGAGAATCTGCCAGACACTGACAAGCCGAGGTAAAATGAAGAGAAACAGTTATAAAGAAAGACTTGTTTTCCCTTGGTGATGAACTACTCTGTTCAACTACAGACCCAGAGCAGAGACAGGAATTAGTCTATGATAGTGAACCAAAAAAAGGCGACTGACACTACTTAAAGGAGGGAAGATACTGGAAATAAGTCCTTAGTTTAACCACGCAGGAAAGAGTTTTCTCATCGCACAAAGCTTCTCCCATTTTACATGGGGATAAAAATGAGACCTTCTAGGGAAAGACCGCCTGGCATCTGCACCCTAAGGAACAACCCAATGCCCCAGCATAAAAGACTGAAGTTTAAACCTCTACACAGCCCAATTTAACCAGACCCTCTAACATTTGTCTTTCACTTCTCAGCCAAAAGTCTAAGCCACAAAGTTACTGGCTATTCAGAGAAATGTATATACCTGTATCTTAAATAGTTAGCACATTCCCAGCCAACTCTGCTTTCTAATAACATATGACACCAGCCTGCCTATGCTATATAAAATATCCCAACAAATTCAGAAATGGTCGTGCTCTCACCTTTTAACAACACAGAGGACTGTCTGCATGAAGGCATGCTTTAATGCTACTCACACAGCTTTCTGCAGCTCCATGCTTCCTCTGCTCAGTGCAAACACACACATGCTTGTGGGCATTAATAGGGGCATCTAGGACCATTATTCAGAGAAGTGAAGGCAAGAAGGAACCAACAGATCATTTTCTCTGACCTCCTGCTGACAACTCAACTTCCCCACTTACACAGCCGAGTCCAGTAAGTGCTACGTATTAGTTGATGAACACTGGTAATGTGCTATGTAGGTCCAAAAAATATTCCCACGAAACACCCAGGGAGCATTACCTTTCCTAGGGTCCTGGAACAACTCTACTAGTATAAATTTTATAGGTTATTATTCAACAACTTCCACAACTCATATGAGGGATGGATTAAAACTGTGATTGTTTTCTCTGACTCCAGCCAAAAAGATGATTTTTTTTCAGAAAAATGTTTTGCACTTACTCTTCATAATTTGCATCTACTTTCCTCAGCCTTTACAGCTTCTTTCTTTGACATTTACTGCCAGTGCAACTGCTGCCATTGCTTTCACTGAACATCATAAACACTTTATTACTAATTTTCATCTCGTCTGCAAAGAGTAGAGAAGATCTGAGAGCAACTGGGAGGACAAGCCCTCAGAGCACCTTACAACCTTACAACTGGATCAGAAACTTAGAAACCAAAACTTAGAAATTCACAACTGGAATAAGGAGCTAGCACCTAAGGCAGCCCGTACATTCCATAGGGGATGTAACAGAACCAAGAGACAAAACAGAATAGATTGCAAAAATTTCTGCTGTAGAGGAAATGATGTCCACACCAGTAAAGATGGCTACTCCTGCAAGCATTTATGTGTTGCACTGGGGAAGAAAAACTTGACCAGAAATGAGGTTTCCATCTGAAACTTTCTGGTAGCTGGAAACTGATAATATTCAATTTTTTGAAATGAAAATCTCAAAGCTTAAAGAAAGACTTCTATAAAAGCAATGTTTTTACAGGAATAAATTAATTTTCCAACCAGCTCTCCAACATACACATCTCTAGTAGCATGTCACAACCAATGCTAGTACTTAGGCTGACCTATTTTCCTCGCAAAAAGCAATGCTGCTTTATTTCTCTTTGGGACACCACCCATTTTAATCTCAGATAAATTATGAAATAAAATCTACTGTCTTCTCCACTTCCATTGCTGCTGGCAGCCACCAGTGCCTTAAGATTTTTTTTCTTTTTCAGTATACAGTTAGGTCCCTAGAAAGCTCTGCCCATCAGATTATTCCATTAACTTTCCAAATGACATGAGATCACAGTTTTACATTCACTTCCTGATCATTATCAAGGTCCTGGAAAAATTGCATTAATTTTTGAGCAGCTCAAATCCTTATGAGAATTCTGTTACTTAAACACAGTAATCATCTGCTGTGTTGGACAATACCAGCCATTTCCATGCACCGAATGCTATCATTTAATTTCATTTTCAGACATTGCAAAAACCAGCAGTTGGTGACTGTTAGCTGTTAACTGAGATCCCTACAAAACCTCATTAATTAGGTACTTTGTGCCCATCGATATATTTAAAATAAAGCAAGAAACATCAACTGTATATCTGTGCCACAAAGAGATAAACGTTTTTGTTAATCACTTCTCTTCATCATATTAGAATCACTAATTTAAATATCAGTATCAGTTCTTGCATTGTTCACTAATTCCAGTAATTTACACTGGAAATACATTTGGTCCACTTTTACTCAGATGTGAGGTTCTGGCAGTATGCATTCATAGTCTTTTTTTCATAAAGCCTTCTTGGCAACACAGATACGAGGCTGTTTTCAGACATGGCCCTTAAAAGTGCTGTAGCAGGCAGGAGACTAAGAGCCCATTTGGAGCAGCGAGACCTGTAGGTGGTTAATTAAGATCAACCATTGCATTACTAACAGCCGTCAGGTCAGCTCTGCTTCAAGGAAACAGTGGAAGTGGAATACAAGAGTAGGATTTTGAACAGGTACCTCTGGGGTGTCCAGTTGTCTCCACAACACAGTGAAGAGCGAAGCACCCAAGTCCCACACAACCCTAGGAAAAATCCCCACCAGCCTTTCTATAACACGGTTCTGACCAGACACAAACGCTATGAGGCTGTAAATCTCCATGCGGTCTATAAATCTCAGCTCGTACAACCACAGCACACTTAACTTTTTGTTTCATATTGTGAAGCCACAAAAAAACGGATTTCTTCCTTCACTGTTAGAGATGAAAGAAGGATTCTCAACATGTACTGATGCTCCTGCAGTGTCTTTATTCAAATACGGATTATTAATGCAACTAATGGTCATGATGGACAAGGCTGACAAAACACCGCTGGGCTTCCCGGTCGAACCCACTGCATCAGGCAGGAAAGATTCAACTCTGCACTTGCTGAATTTGGAAACCAGAATATTTCTACCTAGTTTGTCATAACTACCTCATTAAGCAAGCGATTTCCCTTTCTGCTTGCCTTTAACCATCTAAAAGTTTAGCCTCATTTCCAGTTTGAATTTGCCCTTTATTAAATCGAATTCATTGTTCTTTGTGTTACTACTTGCGTTATGTGTCATTTCCTTTTCCTGGTATTAAATGACCCTTCAGATGATCATCCTGCCATTAAACATTTCTTTAGATGAAATTGGCTAAATTCATTCCCACTCTCGTATCTCCTTTAATGTCACGGTCTTCCTTTGGAGACTGGTTTCTGAAGTTAAGAGCATGATCTTGGTGCATGATAGTATGGGTATGATCTTAGCAACAGCATAATAACAGATTTGTAAATTCTCTTATCCTGACAAAGCTGTTTTTCAACCTTCAGGCCTTATGAGTGATTTTGTTCTCAAACACATCACTCTAAAATGGGAGGTGTTTTCTTAACTTCCGTGAACAAATCCTTCTTTCCCTGACTGCTTTCATTTTGCATTGCTCGGGATACATTTGCTGAAGGCTCTGGTTCAGACCAGACTCTCCCCCTGTAGCACTGCAAACGTCTATACATGGAATTACCTGCCATTAAAAATCCGTGGGGTCTCAGCGCTGCCCCAAGCCTCATGAGAGTTGGCAACCAGGTTCACAGTGGTGCAACAGGCACTGGATCATGCTGCCAAACAGGGATGAGGTTAAGAACTTGTATGTTTTCCTGAATCTGAATCTTGAACTTTGGTGTATGGGATTTATTGTGGGCAGGCACTATCCAACATCAGTAAGGTTAATGCAGTTGTGAGTTTCAATTGAATTACCTCTCCCTTCATTTGTGTATTTTTTTAACTCAGCTTTATTCTTTCATACGCATACTACCTTCTCACTTTTCACATGGAATTTGACACAGTCATTCCTCAGTTGTGATCTTTTCCTGTATGTCTTTCTCTGGGTCTGGACCAAAACCCAGCTTTTGTTACAGAAAACCGGTGGGTAACAACCCATTTTTCAATGCATGTGTGTGAACAAATGCAGCAAGTGCTGAGGGGAGCAGATTTTGAAGTGAATCAAGGAATCAAATAAGTGTGGGAACCAGGGCTCAAAAGCCATTTTGGAAAGACATTTCTGAGCTACCTTAATAGGATCAGCCTGCCATATTTCAAAACACCATCGATGGACAGAAGTAAGAAAACTTGTCTGATCAGTTTAAGCATAGGCATCCCTCAGAGTCGCTTTCTGCATGCATGCACATGCACTCACACAAACACACACTTCTTCACCCGTAGGATCAAACCTCCTAAATTTCTTCTGTGATTAATTTGCAAATAGCTTATAACACAACTGGAGACCCACCTAGAAGACTGTGTTACAGTATGTACGTTCTGCCCTCTGAAGGTGCTCATTTCTAAGGTTTTTTTTAAAACAAAAATGTATATGGATATAAATATAATCTGAACATCTAAATCATCTAAATGTATATGTACACAGACACTTGCTTATTTATAATTTTGGCCTCATATGCCCCCAGAGAGCAAAACACTTGGAAATTATTCTTCCAGTGGGGCTGTGGCAGCATGGTGAAAATCTCTCCGCTCTTAATTAGTCAAAGGCTCTTAAACTCATGGAGATATAAACTGCCAGAAGTAGAAATCTATTGAATGTAAGAAATGTGCTTTAGATAAACAGCAGGGAATAAAGTACAAGATGGCCCAGTGTTACTTGGCTTGATGAAGTTTTACTTTCTCTGGATCAGCAGCAGAGCTTTTAGTGTTCCTCCTTTACTTTTAATGAAACTTTACCACAGAATCTCCCCTGTATCATGACCTGGGACTCATAAAAACAATGCAACAGCCTATATATTTTTCTGATTATATTTTCTAGAGCCAATTTTACACAGGCCGTTTATAAGTCACTCACCAGAAAGCAGAAGAGAAGAAAAGAATGATTTCCATCTCTTTACTAAAAAGCAAAAAGCCTCAAACCAAACAAAAAGCAAAAAGCAGCAACTCCATTTCCTGCATTGTACACAGCTGTGTGACACCAGCAGTGACTTTTATGATACCATATGCCCTGCTGAATGGTGTTTCACTCAGCTGATGTAGCCTTATTGGAAGGTTAATAAAGAGGCATGATCTTTGGCTAATAAAGGCTGAGTTTGTTATAAAGGAGATACATTTCAACTTGCAGGGAGGAAGAGGGGGGATAAAAAAGATAGGCAGGAGAAATCTCCGCTGAGGGCACTGCTGGCATGCCGTAATTTGCAAAGCAGGGACGAGGGGCCTTTTATGGGGTTTCGCTACGACAGCACGTGGGGCAAGAAAAGCCAGGACTTGCTCCAAAGCCCCCTGCAAGTTTCCTTCCCCAGAGCCACATGACAAACCCAGAGCTTGTTTGTCAGCTTGAGGATAACAGAAACCAATGTCCCAGCTCTCATCTGCTTCTGTATTTGATGCTACTTACCACTTTGATGGACTGTGTTGCAATTAAAAAGACAAGAGGGTGTTGCCAGGTTGGGGGGCTTTTTTTCCTCCAGGATGCGAAAGCAGGAAGGTCTCAGATGCAAACCACCTCTGAAGCACATATGTGGAAGTGTGAGCTGTACCATCCCTGAAAGATGGGGCTGGGCCACCCCCAGGCACCAAAGAGCCTCCTCACCTGCTCTTTCTACCACTGCTCAGAAAGTGGGAAGCAAAGTTTGTTTTTATTGATGCAAGCCTTCCTTTCACATATGTGCCCATTTCTGCAGAGCCTAAGCCTGGCAGGCTTCTTCCAGCCTCCCAGGAAAGCATTTCCAGCATACTCTGTCCCAAGACCCTCCCTTCCGCTGTTCCCCACACACACACACTCAAATCCCATCGAAGTAAACAAGTGATAAGACTTCAGGACTAGGTCTACTGACCTCAGAAGGAATTTTGCTCAAACAAGAATTAAGCCTGGAAGGATTTTGTCCTTACTGAGAGGCTTCTAAAGGTTTCCCACATAAGAGCTTGAGGAAAATGACTTGTGGAATTTACATCCCGCCTTGCTCCCTCAGTCACTTTGGCAGCTTATCCTGGAGGGCACCAGAGCTGGCACTCAGACAAGCCGTCAGCTCACAGCCTAACAAATTATTGATTCTCTCCTCACTTTGAAGCAGACAACAACAAACTCCTAAATGTACTGCATCCTTCAATATCTCCCTCTGGAGAAATACCCGTTTGTAACATTGGCAGTAAGGAGGCATTTCCATCTCTCAGGCCATGACGGGTAGATGGAGCACTGTGCTTTATGTATTTTGTTCTTCTGCCTTCAACCAAGGATTGGTGACTAGGGGAGATTTTGCACAGAGCATGTCTTTCAAATCCACACTCAGACACAGCGAGACATATGTACAAACGTTCAAGTGCACATATATAAAATTGATTGAATTTGGAATGCAGAAGGTGTCCAACAGAAAATGGGGTTAAGAGCTTGTTTTCCCCAGTATTACATTATTAAGAGGCAAACACAGTTTTCCATGCGTCATGCACTTAATGAGCTCCAGATTGCAGGATACAAAAAGATCTTGACATTGGCTTGAAGAAACAAAATGTTCAAAATGATCTGGATAGCATTGAGGCAATTCATCATAAATGGCACATCACCACACTGAGTATCAGTTTTGCGAATTCCTATTATTTTTCTGCAACTCATAGCAATGTGTCTCAAGCTTGCTTGTTTTCCTCCTGCCTTGTCCACTGCCCACTCAATAGGGATGTAGGTTCTCCCTTGACCCACTGCTCTGGAGGGGCTGAGCCTTCTGCTGCTCATAGTATCCCAACTCTGCAGCCTCCAAATGCTGAAACCAGCATGCAGCGGCCAAAAAGTGCTGGGAACTCATCACTAGACTCATGTCAAGACCAGCATGAAGAGTAGCATCTACTTCTACCTCTCCGCTTGTAGTCATGGGAGCAGCTCTCCCTCTCGTCAAGGGCTAGAAATGAGGGCATTAGACAGAGTCCATCACAGACTGCCTCACTGGGGTATATGGAACAGACCCAGGAGCTGAACCCAGGAGCTGCAGCTCAGTCTTTCGTTACATCTCAAATGCAATGCCTCCCACTGCCTTGCGCCGTCTCACATTAGGACTACAAGGGGTCCCCTGGGCAAAATTCTGCCTGCTCCCGGCTTTGAATACATATAAATCCAGCAGCCATCTATCCTGCATTGAAATGCTTCCTCTGCACCTGAAATTGGTACGGTTTTCATGCAACTTTTTACTACATGTGCTGCACCGATTCTAAACATTCATTCAGTCTACACACCTAAATAACGCTGAAGAAGATATTATGGCTTATCAGGTCAATGATCTACAATTTTATGTCTCCCTAAACACATATTTGTAAACAGCACTATAAACATTGTTAAGGTTATTGTGTGAAACTCTTATACCATTTCTAAGTGTATTTTTTGCAAATGCTAATTTTATCAGAAACATTAAACAGCAAAAAAATTACTTTTTGCTTCAGCCACGCCGCTTCTGATTAAGATTGACATAACAGAGATTTTAAATGTGCAAGAAATACTCTGTACCACAAATACTTTTCATTGTCCCTGTGTATTGCAGTATGTCCCAATTTCAAGAGTCTGCTTTGCTTTAGATAACGTTGCCAAGTTACTAAAAAAACCCTCCGCGATGGGCTGTTTGCATCCAGGGTCATAATAATGTATCCTGGTGACACTGAAACATCAGGATGTAAACAATAAAGGGACAGAAGGATGTTGATCCGAGTGGCTAAGTCTAAAAAACTGCAATTCCGAAGCAATGTGGTATTTAGACCATTGGATACATTATCAGTACAGGTACTTGCAGAACTAGGTGCCAATTTTAGCATTTCTCAGATGAATTTGCAAACTGAGTTCATACGTTGGGCTCACTGCAGACCAGAGACCTCTAAGAGATGCAGATTCACATACCCTGAAGAGGCTGAAATAATCACTCCTAGCTCCAGGGCAGAGAAATAGGAGAACATTTGTTTTCAATATTTAAATCGACTAATGCTACACGATAGCTCATCATTAATACAAACATATATAATAACAGGCAGAGGACAGCACTGAGACAGACATCTATCCTGGCTGGATGGTTTTGCAGCCTTAAAATACAGTGGATACAAATCAAATATGAGCCACCATTAGCTGCAGCAACATTTTAGGTGATGGACTGATAGTGAGACAAGGTAGATCACGTGTATCTTTTATCGGACTAATATATAAGCTGTTACACATGAGCCTTCAGGCCAAAAAAGTCTTCTGGGGGCTGGCAGCAGAAAGAACACGTCTGGCCTGAAAGCATCTCACTGTTTCGAGCCAACACAAAGCCTCCACCTCTGTCCATTTTATCTCAAGCAGCTGAAAATATTTTTGCAGCCTGTTTGTGACAAACAGTCACAATGACAACTTGCACAAACCCAGCAGGCCCAACAGAAAAGTCCTTACCACTTAAGTGCTCTGTTTGGTTTGTGCACTGTCTCTATCCATCCAGGTTATTTATAGAGCACAGTCACTGGGATGTTCACAGCCCAATCGTGGTGACTTGGCAAGTTTTGCAAGAAGCACAGTCACGAAAGGAGCAATTTTCTGTGAAAACACACAAATACTTTCACCTGTCACTAGTACTTGGGTGTCCCTGGAACTGATGACTGCAAATCTCTTGGGATTACAGTGCAGCTTAGGGAAAGAAAAATACTGTTGTCAAGGTGTTTCTCAGAGACAGCCAAGTGTGGATTTGGTCTGGAGTGACTTCCATGGCTCTTTTGATAATGTTTCCATACAAACATAAGGGCCACTTAGCAGTGACTTGAACAAGGTGTTTCCAAACTAAAAGACTGAAGGGGTGTTGGCTGAGTTGAAAAGCAGGGACTCTGAAATTAGGGACTGCAGTAACTCGGACCCTGCCTAGACAATCATAGAACCCAAAAAGAAAAACTTTATTCTTGTTTACATAATATCAAGAAACATGTGCACCACAGAGAGTTTAAGTGATATAGCCACCAGGATCAGGAGCTTAACAGTGATCTCTTGCATTTGAGAAACACCTTCTGTACCAGACCATGGGCTGAATTTTTCAAGTCTCTGGAAGCACATGAATACCGAAATGGGGTTTTCAGCAGCACCAAGACTGAAGTGGTCTGAAAATCTTTGGAAGCTTTTTTCCTTGAGCCAAAATAATTTGGAAAGTCATATCAGTTCTGCTGAAATTGTGTCTGAAAGGAAAAAAAGGAAGACAACTGGAAAAGTTCTGAAAATGGGAAAATCAGACATGGAAAACTTTGAGAAGCATAAAATATTCTGAAATAAGATTTTGGTTCAGCATGTTCTGTATTATGCATCTGAAGAGAAACATTTCTTAAAACAAAGCTTTTCTGTGAACCCCAAACAAAGCTATTTTCCCCCTCAGAATTTCCTTTCCAGTTTTGAAGTTTTCTGGGTTTGTTCCTACTTAGAGTAAGTGCAAATGCTAAAATCCTACATATAACGTAACTTTTGTCCATTCTACAGTGTACACCTGAAACTGCATTCCTCTCTATAGGGACAACGTACCTGAGCACTTCACAAAAAACTCTGTTCTGTGCCTCATGGTATTGTTAGGCATCTAAATATTTTTTAAAATGTAAACCCAGCTGGTTCACAAGAAATGAAGCCAGGTAGCCCTAGAGCGTACACCAAACTGCATTTCCAGACAAGCCAGTTAGAAGCATAAGGCTATGAATAATCTGAGCACAACTCTCCCAAAAAAAGGAAAAATAATAAAGGCAAAGGGGAGAGGGGAGGAATTCAAACAAGCAGCGTCCCTATGATAACGACAGTGCCGGAGCATCGCTGTAGTGTGGACAGGCTGTGGCAGGCGATAACATTCTTTCCCCAGAGGAACCTTTAGGTTTATGACAAATCAGGGATGATGCTCAACAGCTATTTGATGAGCTCCGCAACAGCTGCTGAGGTCTGCGTGCCACTGCAACACAGCTGGAAATGCACAGTGCCGCAGCATTAACTGGATAATAACTCAGGGCTTGCCAAGCACTGAGTATCGCTAACTTTTTCTGATGAGTTATTTGTGTCCATAATCAGCTGTGAAACTCTTTAAGAAAGATGTTCTCTGAAAAGGAGGATTTATCTGAAAAGGAACCCACTGTCGTTAATAAAGTTGTCTGGCCTCAAAGCCTCAACAAATCAGACTCAAACCCATGGTGCGGTCTTAAGGTAGTTAAATGTTTTCCCAGTGATGAAAATTTAAGGAGTTTTTAAAAGAGAGAAAAAATGGCAAATAAATGAATCGGTGAACCTTTGTCTATCAGAAAGGATGATTTGCTGGGGGAGCAGAAGAACTACCACATGCCTATCACAGTATGATCAGGGATGAAAAATTTTACATTATTGGAGAGCCATTTTTGACTTGGAAAAAAATCCTAATAGTGCAATCACTTACATCTTGATTGTAAGACATCATCTGCTCTGAGTAAAGGCTGGCACCAGCTCTCCCAGTGAGCAGGACCCAGGGAACAAATTGTGGCACAGGCAGTTCCAGTTCCTTCAGTCCTGCCAGAGAAAAGCTGTATCCACTTCACTGCAAGAAACATTAAACATCAGGCTGTGTGCAGCCACCCTACAGAGAAAACAAGGGGCAGAACCAAGCTTGTTGCTTCCCCTTGCTCTGTCATGGTGAAATGAGTCAGAGTAGGAGGAAATACTGCGTAGGGCGCAGTGGGGGACTAGACTCTACTCCTCCTTGCACAGGGACACGTCAGGCCAACCTAGCTCTTCTAGTTCGGCTTTTTTGTGTATAGTACAATAAAGTCCCTAGCAGAGCTCTCAGCCAAAAGACCTCTCCTTTCACTGAGTGATTGCTCTGGCCAGTTATGGGAGCGTCTCTCAGCTGGTGGTGGAGCAGCATCGCAGTTGTCGTCACCATTTCTGGAACCGGGATGCTCTGCAGCTGCTATGTTCTTGGTGAGCCCATGAATCACTGCTCACAAAGAGGCGACAAGGGAGGGTACGGCAGGTGAGGGCGATGTGCGGAAGGAAGGCAGGGGGTACATTCCTGTCTTTGCCTAAATAAATGAAAGATCAGCCCTCAATCCAGACTTACTCATTCACACGTTGCCACACTGACCAGTCTTCTCCCGTCCCACACATGCCAAAGGCATCTGCCTTAAAGAATGTAAATTAAGTAAGAATCATTGCATTCTCCTTCATTATACTAATGCCTAGAGCATGAAAAGGGGGGAAAAACCCATCAGAATCTTACTCTGATTTACATCAAATGCCATTTGTATTTTTCACTGGCTGCCTGAGGGGGAGGGAATCCACAGAATGAATATGGGGGGTCTTTGTCATCACCAAAGGAACAGAAACACAAGAAAAGAGCAGATGGGAGAGGATGAAAAGAGGGAAAGAAAGTATTTCAGAGAAGTGAGTTTATAGCTGTTGTTTCTTGGGCATTTGACAGGTTCACACTGAGCACGTATGTTGAGGAAGGAGAGGAGGTTTCTACAGCCGACAGCAAAGCCTGTGATTTTCTTCCAGAGGTTTTTAGTGCTCCACAGCTGTCCTGTGCACTGCTCCATAACAGCCTTTTAGGCATGATGACGGCAAGATTCTCCTTTTAGCAGCGCTGATTTTGCCAGCATTAGAGGAAAAGGACTCATTTTAATGGATCTCAGCATGTTTGACATGCCTAGTCTTTTACTGAGGGTAGGGACAGAGCCCACATAGGCTGCAAAGACAAAGAAAGGCAGGGTATCCCCTATAGACTCCTGCTCATATAGTTGTATCAGTGAGTGACTGCAAGGAGCCTGTTGGTGTAGAAGACTCCCCCAGCAGGAGCTACAATGCTGAGAAGAGCTGTATTAGCCATATTCTCCATGGACAACCTGATAATGACTACACAGAGCACAAACTCCTCTTACTCTCCTCACATGACACCCCAGACATGCCACACTGAGCTCACAAGGAGAAGGCAGCAATCAAGTAGAACAAAACAACATCCAGCCCGGTTGTATTGTCTCCCCAAGCAGCTCAGTGGTAATCATCAGGCCTTTTATTCCCTTGCGCATGATGACCGATCAGGAGAGACCATCATTTTCAACTCTCAATTTTATCCCAATTCTTGCACTGGCCAGTCATTTCTTTAAAGCGCTAGTTCCTATAGTTACACAAAAATCAGTGCTGTTCCTGGTTCCTAAGGAAATGAGACCCAACATGCAGTCTGAGTGTGTCTTCTTCCTAATAACTTGGGAACTCATGGACTAGTTTTAATCCAGATCAGAGAAAAGTGGAAGTTTCTGGGATAAGTAAGTTCTGACAAACTTCATGAACACAAGCTCTGGAGAGGACATAGATCTAGCAGCTCCAGGAAAGGCTGAAATGTGAACTCATGCCTTATTAAACTAAACCACATAGGAAATAGCCTTATATATGAGACCTAACTACATTCATCAGGGTTCACAACCAACCACAAGACACAAATGTCCAGGAAACCAGGCTTAACTTCTTCCACTATTCATTTGGAACTAAAGATGGAGAGAGAAGACTGAAAATCTGAACAATAAAAGATTAGCCTCCATCCCTATAAAGTCAAAACAAAAAGAAGCTCTAGTCACTTTTTCAGTTTTCAGGCTCTATCAGACAAATCAAACCTCTCCAGGCCTGATCTCACAAGGTCTGAAAACCAGTCTGGCAATATGACACTTGGTTCAATGTCTGCAGCTTAACTGTAATTAAAACATGAGACTTAAGAGTCTAAACTAGGGTAGACACAGCTCTGCCTAGGTTACAGAAAGCAAAGCCAAAAAAACCAAATCAGCCAATTTAATTGCAGAGAGACTCCCCTCCCCTAACATAAGGTTTAGAAAGCATTTGTTTCTAAGGATCGTTAAATTAATAATCATGAAAAACAATTATTTTTCCAAAAGCTATTTTACTTCCCATCATTAATTCAGCTTCTTTGAACTGCTGAAGAGATGTGGATAGGAATGGCGAACCTCACGTGTCCTACATGTGCCACATCAAGATGGTGCTATTGTAGAGCACCCTCCGTCCCCTCACTAAATCTGCCTCGGGGACACATCCGTCCCATACTGTTGGGATTCAGCCAGAACCACCACTGCAGACCACAACAGTGATAACCCTGGCATTTCTGGTACTGCGTTAACTAACATGGTTTAAGATGCTGGTATTTCAGGCTTCCTGAGCAGATCTATCATTCGGCTCCCATTTATGCTGTCATTGATGGAGGGGTCACCCGCAGGGAATTAGAGCTCTGAAAATATCTCCATGCAGACAGGGCCAGCGAGGCCTTGTCCTCATGGTGATTTACTTCACTGCAGCAATGAAAATTCCTGTCTGGAACCAAGTGCCTGACTGCAAACTTACCACAGCTCCAGGGCTAGCAGAGTCAAAAGGTCACAGTATTTATTTGTTGCTCTTCCAAGATCACTTTCCCATGAACTTGATGGATTCTCAAATGCCTTCTATTGCACAGAAGACTTGTGATTAATCTAAGTCTTGGTTCAGTTTGGGACCAGCAGTGTTTTCTTCGGAAAACTCATTCTTAAATTCACTCCTCAGATTCTTAGCAGTTTTAAAAGTGAACAATTAGTTTTCAACAAAAATATATAAAGGTCTTCTTTTTCTAAGCAAGTATAATGACTGCAGAAAATAAATTACTCTGGTTCTTAATGTAATACTTTGCCCCGCAGAGGAAGAATTCCACGCTCAGGATCTTCAGCCGCTCTCTTTTTTCCCCTTTCTGTGTTAAGACATGGAAGAAGTCGGTTATGCTCCCAGCCCTGCTACCCACCTTTTGTGCTGTTGCATGTAAAACTTGAATTTCATGTGTGTTTTCTCAGCTAATAAAAGCGCTTCTCTCTGTCTCTGAAGTATGGTATTGTTTAATTTTTGTGTAATATAATAGAACATGGTGATTTTACACAGTCTCTCTTAACTTTCTCTTCTTTATAAAGCTGCAGTTCCTGGAGCCATGTTGTTACATGAAATTCTCATTACACCAAAAAAAAAAAGCTTTTAGCGCTCAGGGTAAGAAAGAGGAGATTGCAAAGGTGAATACTATAGGTTCAAAAAGGAGATGAGCCCTAGCTAATCATGTTACAGC
The DNA here is from genome assembly GCF_035582795.1 of Mycteria americana. Classification (NCBI taxonomy): domain Eukaryota; kingdom Metazoa; phylum Chordata; class Aves; order Ciconiiformes; family Ciconiidae; genus Mycteria; species Mycteria americana. The sequence continues at coordinate 31,615,655 of NC_134373.1, forward strand.
AGTTTAAGGCATCACCATCCCCAGATGTCTGCCTCAACCATTTGCCAGAGGTTACCACTGCTTGAAGCCACGGGCAGAGTAGAACATGTGTCTGCACTTAAACACAACAGCGTACAGCCAGAGAGCTCAGTTCATGCCCATCATCCTCACCGGTTTGAGCTGAAAGATGGCTTTTGCACAGCAGCTGGAGGCAACACAAGCTTATCCACCCCTCTGCTTATTCTGCTGTGAAACAGGGGCCCCAACAGATGGGGCGGGGCAGACAGCTGAGGCCATGTCTCCGGCCCCAGGTTCATCAGCCCTCCTTTTGGACCCCATCATTTCAACCAAGCTGTTTTGGAAGCAGTAATGCTAATGCTGCCATGGGATCCAGGTCAGGTATCGCTCCCTGCCTGGCCACCCCTGTAACCCCAGTTCTCTTGCGTCCCTTGTAATCCCACCCTGGCCTTCCAACATCCCTCTTCCAAATCTCCTGACATCCCCACATCACAAACTCTCTCCCAGACCCCCAGCCAGGACCCTGACTTTCACCCCATATACCCTCACTAGCGGCCGGACGTTTGCCGGGCTGAATGCTGCCCATCTGCAGTGCTGATTGTCCAGCCAACAGTCAGCCACTGCGGGCCTAAGGTGACTGCTTCTCCATGGAGGCACTGTCCTCCACCCACCCATAGTATCTTCATTTGCCAGCGGCAGTAATGCTTTTTGTCCCTTTTCATGGGAGTATCTGTTCATCAGGAACCCTCGACAGCAATGGTGCAGCATGTCTCCAATTGCTCTGCAAAAGGAGCAAGGGAATACAGATGTTTGCTACAGATAATCTAGCCACAATTTAAACTCATGACCTTTGGGTTTTACCCCCCCCCCAAATACAACACTTAACGTCTAGTCCTGAGATTGCCTTTCCACCACAAATGCTCATCAAAATTAATAAGGCATGAGGTCTTATATGCTAAAACAGGCACATTCCCGGTGGGAAAACAGCCATCCCAGAAGTCTCAAGCCTGGCAGGAAACTCCGGCTTTCCAAGAGCCCAGGGTTATGTGGGACAAGCTAAATGATGCTACTCAGCAACTGTTTCCCAGAGAAATACAGTGAGGGCCATGACGAGGCCAACAAAGACTAAAAATATCCCAGAGTTTAGCCCATGCTCTACATACTGTTTCATTTAACGTGCCATAATTAAGGCTTTTTGTACACACACAGCGATGTATGAAGTACAACACCATCACACAACCAGGAACAGCGATGCCTAAGAGACACAAAGACAAGGGGATAGCAGTGCTGTTCAGCGCGGAAGACAGACCGGAGTCTCGGGGATAAGAGCAAATTGAGAGGAATACCTCAGAAGGAAAAGGTCTGCTCAAGGGATGATGGGAAGCTGGAGTAAAAATTCATCTGTTTAGCTGGATCCCAGCAATTTAGTCAATGTAGCTGCCTTCAACATTTAAATTTCTCTCCAAGTTATGTCTACAAATTATACTTATTTGAGACTGCAAAGCATCTGTTTAAAGTAAGCTCTAACTTGAGACCTTTTTCCTTTTGATAAGATGACGGCATCAAATTCCAAAGTGCTAAAGACCAGACAAAAATCAAGAGCTGAGATGCTGCAAGATTTGACATTTTTCATGTAGCAGCAAGCCAGTCTGACACTCTCTCATGGATCGCAGCATGCTGTTACTACGTGAAGCTCTAATGCCATTGATAATAGTTAAAGGATGGCAGTTATGTTTCAGGAGCCAAAAATAAAAAAAAAACTTGAAGTGCCTTTAAACAAACGTTATTGAAACCTCTCCTTTTGGTCCTTGAATTCCCATCGGGTAGACACGATACCCTTCATGTAACCCCTGGCTGCTGATTAATGAAACTTGGCAATGGGTAGCAAAGCCATGCCAAAGGCAGCACAAAATCTCAAGTTTCAACAAATCCCAGAGGTGAAAATGCACAGACAACAACAGCACCCCCCAATCGGCTCCTGACTTCGCTTAGCCACAAGTTTGAGATAAGAGTGCTCAAATAGGCTATGCTTTTCCCTCTGTGTTCCTGACAATGGCTCCGCATTCAAAGCAATCATCACAGCCATCTCCTGTGTACAATTACTGGCCTTTTACAGTCTCACCTTGTCTAACTTCCCACTACGGACCACAGCTCTAGTCAGACACTACGTGCATTTGCAGTAACTTTTCATGTAGTTGCCTGGATCTCTGGCTCCTGTAGGAAACCTGCTGTCTGCAAAGTTAACAGGCATGAAAACATTGGATACAATTCTCACGTAAGCTAAAACTGAACTTTTTGGATCATTAATGTTCATAGCACCTAATCATGCTACTGCTAGAATAACTAACCCTTTATGTTCTGCAGATACTGCCTTGAGCTGCAAAAGCCGAACATCCAGACTTGCTGGGTGTTCATGTTCAACATCACATCTCAGTTTTCATGCTTTGTTTCATTTATGATTAAAAAGTAATAATCCACATGCCATGTGATCAGAGAATCTATGTTCTGGATGGCTCCCAAACCAAAGCAGCATCCCGCCTAGGGTCCAGACACCTCTCAGCAGCAAGATTCAAAAAACAATATACAGCAAGCAGCAGCATCCCGGCTTCTTGCCTACAAACCAGCAGCTTGGGACCACTGGCACACAGGCAGGTCAGAGCAACACACTGCAGCAACGATCAGAAATATCCAAGGTGACCTTAAACAGGCTAGCCCAGGTCCCAGGTCTCTTCCCAGAACAAGGAGGAATGCTTGTTCAGCCACGGCACTGTAGCTCTCGAGATACCCCCAACATACCCTACACAGCGGAGAAGAGAGGCAAGCCGGTGTCGGGGAGGGAGCGTAACACGCTGCCTGCAGCCATGGGCAGAGCTGGTCCTGGTCTGCTGCTGCACTGTGGTGGTGTTTCCAGAGAGGCAAAGCCCAGGAAAGCACAGTTGTGCCTTGTCACCTGGCCAGTCAGGAACATCGAGATGGGTTTGCACACACCATGACAAATGAGCCCTAAAAATGATCCACATGGATTTCCCACCCTGTGCACAGCCACTATGCTTCATATCAACCCTGGGGTGCGAGGGGAAACAGCCTGATGACTATCTTACAGCAATTTACTTTTATACTGTTTGGCTGTTTGCAAACAGAAAGACTTTCAAGCAGGAATCTCGAATGCACGTAATTGATTTTTTAGTCAGCTAAAAGGGACATTTCACAAAATGTATCCTATGTGTCATGTATCATAATATGTACCATGTATCATAATAAACCCATGCTTCTCCCAAACCCTTGCCTCAGTCCTACTGCTCCTCCTGCATCAAAGTTTGTTAGCGGTCCATGCCTGGTGGCAGTTCTTATTGCATGTGGTAGAGGGTAAGTGGTGTGCATGCACCAGGGCAGCAGAAGACCTGTCGAAGACCTTCCAAGAACATGCCTGGAGGCACCAGTGCAAAAATCCCAATCCCAGTTCTGCTTTTGATTTCCTCCCGTGATCCTGGTTAAGTGACTGTGTGCCAGCTTTCCTATCTGTGCAAGACCCCAGTCCCCAGGGCTCTGGTGAAGATTAGCTTCTGTAAGGCTCTTAGGAGAAGAAAAATAAAGTATTTCCCTTGTGGTTGCACAGATGTCCTTGTGGAAGAGTCCTAGGCTTCTCAACAGAAATGCAGCCAATGTCTTCTGCAGCACTACAATCATGTTCTACAGAAGAGACCCAAAAAATATATTTAAGAAGAATGAAGGGCTTCTGGGAATGTTTTTTTAGCCAGCATCTAGAATGCTGCTGCTGGGAGCTTGTGCTCTGCTCAGCTTTACAAGATGATTTAGAAAGACTCCAAACTCCATTTTGCTGCATAAAAGAGTGAGACTGAAAAACCAAAAAAACAAGACCGAGAACAAAATGCAGAGAGAAAATATCAGACAGGGACTATAAATGAAATGTAAAGTGTTAAGTGTCTAGGGAGGATAGGGCAAGAGGGAAAATAATATTCCAGGTATGAAAACCAGAGAAAGCCAGGGGATAAGAAATGCTTATATATCAGTGAGCAAGCAGTAGCTCCTCTGGGATGAGGTCTGAAATAATGAATTCAACAGTGAAGTGGGGAAAAGGTAATGAAGAAGGGTCTGGTGTGGCATTTACAGACTGCTCAGAAAAGTCATGGCGGAAGTGCTAATTAAGTGTACATTGTTAATTACTGCTGAGCCAGCCCCCCACCACACCAAGGTGCAGGAGCACAGAGCCTGAGCAGATGGGTTTGTTGACCATCTCATCACAAGCTGTGGGTGGAGAGCAGAAAATCCAGGGGGCTCATAGGGCAGGTGGTGAAAAAGGCAGCTCTTGGGCTGGGTGATGGGGAGAGAAAGAAGGATGTGTAAGCTGCTCGGAGGAGGTGATGAGACGCCAAACCTCTTCTCCCCATGGAGCTACATGCTGTCCTTGCCACGATGGCTCCATGTGCCACCAATGCACCAGGCTAAAAAGTAACAGTGCAGATCCAGGTGTCACATTCAGCACCAGTGACACAGACCCACAGTTTCTCAGTTGTCTCATGTTCAGCACATGGGCATAGCAGGAAGCTGGCCACGCAGCACCCCACAGACCGAGCTCTAAGCAGCCAGACGTCAGGAAACGCTGATCATTCAGACAGCAGAATAACAATATATGGCACTGACAGAATACCTGTGATTACCAAAGCACTTTGTAAGTATGAACGCAACCTCTCTCTGTCACTAGGAGACAAATTAATATTTGTCCTCATTATACGGAAAGGAACTGAGACACAGAAAGGTTATGTGATTTGTTCTACACAGCCAAAGTGAAGAGCAGAGCAAGGAAGATGATGACTGACAGACAGTTAGCCGCTGATTTTCCTCCACACTCCCTGTTTTTCCTCCACTATTGGTTTTCCCAGACTGCAATGCACTTGTACTGGCAGCTATGGGGAGAAAGTACAAAACACAAAGTTGGGACTGGGCATTCATATTGGTAACAAGTCTATCCAGCATTGTGATAGCAAACTGTAGCTGCTGAGAGGCAAAAGCTTTTGACAAAATACTACACATTTCAGAGCCAATCTCTGGATATTAGGAGCTAGGACAAGACATTCACAAAGGACAGCTTATTGCACACACAGATCCCACACAGCAGCAGGTTTTGGCCAGTGTCAGACACAGCAGATACACAGCCCAGTTAGGAATCCCAGTCGAGGCTGCCTTTCCCAAAATTCCCACCAAAATCAGAAAAGAGACAGAAGTGCAGAGTGGACTTGTTACTAGCTGATACATATGAACAGGCAACTTGAGACAATTCAGTTCCTGGCTGACATATCCTGCTTAGGGGCTATTTTCAAACCAGCGAGAAAAAGAGAATAAAAATATTTCCTCCATGGATCTCGACTTCTCTCCCTTCCTGTAATAGTTTCGTTGTGCTTGCCAGATTGGAAACTGCTTCTGGCCAAAAAGTCCCCGCCAGGAACAGAACAGAAAATGAGCTGTCTGCTAATAGATATCACCTAATAACAGGGAAAGGAGTTATTTCACTTACAGTCCATGCTGATATCTCTGAAGGACCTGGAGAGCAATGCATTCAGAAGGTGAATTCACAAACCCTAAATACTGGTTTGAACTTCTGACATCTCCTTCACTGCTGAGCATTAGCCTCACTGCTGGCTAACACTGGGTGCCCCATTCACATTGGCCTTGCACCCTGTGAATTCACTAAGCCTGTGCTGCCCACCAGCAGCTTTTTAGCTGCACACTCATAACCAGTTCAAACACAGCCCCCATGCTGAGCTGGTTACATTATTAGCAGTGCAGCAGGTATAGGCATAAGTCACTGCTGTAGGGGAAGTGAGCTGATGAAGGTCATTAACTTCTCACCCTGAAACCCTGTTGCATGCCCAGCCCAGCCTCATCTCGCAGCAGAACAGTTGCTCCTTTGCAGAGCTTGTCTCTTCTCCCATCTCTGAATTAGGCTCGGTTCCCCCTCCAGCTCCCCAAGGGATGCTGTATACATTTCATGGCCTTCAGCCACATGGAGAGTTTAGACTGCCCAGAACTTGTAGGGTCAGGAATCTTGGCCATCTCTACGTTCAGCTAATGAAAAGGAAAGGAGCAACGCTAGATCTGGAGACAGCTGCGCTGCTCTGGAAGGGAACTGCACAGAAGCGCAGCTGCTCCTTCCCCACGTGACAGTGGCAGCAGGCAGGGACCTGCAGCCCCCTCAGGCTGCCCACAAGTCCCTGCCCATTTTGATCCGCTCACACCTCATATCCTTTTTGCATTGGTATAATCAACTGCAGAAAGCAAGCAGCAAAAGAGGATCCCACCCCAAGGGATAATAAAGCTTTTCAACGAAAAAAAGCTGCAAAAATGTCGGGGTACGTATTAGGGGACAGGGAAGCACACACAGGTGGCTACTATTTTAAAAGTCAGCATTTGCAAACTCAGTGCCGCTGACCTTATTTTGTTGCTGTCTCTCCTCTTCCCCTCTGCCCACAGTGAATTCTGAATGGGAAATATGCACCGCACTCGCTGGGAGAGCCTGACAACCTATAAAACCAGTTCAATTCCCAAGGAACAGCAGTTTTGTAATCATTTGTGCAAGTCAGGTAGAGGTTTACAGTGCTGGACAGGAGGAACTCCCAGAGCACCTGAGAAGCAAAAACGATTCAACCCTCATGTCTAGAGCAAGCTCCAGAAAATTCACACACATTTCCCCTGCTGAAAACCAGTCCCCATCACCGGGCTCCCGCAGGGCAACTGCTCCAGCCTCCAGCCCTCCCCATGGTCACCCACAAAAGGGGTGAAAACCTCGGGGAAATACCAGTGGGCCAGCTCAGAGTGTGGAGGCAGCCCCGTGAAAATCGGCAAGGAAGGAGCTCTGCAGCTGCTGGTGGGGTTTTGCTAGCCACGCTCCCCGGGCGGGGGGAGAGGCTGTGGGAAGCACAAGCCTGAGGGCCGGAAGGGGAGAAAAGGCAAGTTCCCTGATGGTTAATGTGTCTCCAAGCAGGGCAAAATCCACCTCCCTCTATGGGGCAAAGGTGAAATGTGGCTCCACGCAGCTCCACGCAGCCCTGCGCGGCGGTGAGAATGCTGTCTCAGCACAGACACTTCTACCTCTCCTCTGAGCATGTGAAAACCATTGCACCTTATCGGCTCTCCTCTGCTGGAAACCTCCTGCAATCCCGTGCTGGGGGCTTAGGAAGAGGTCAGGGAGGGAGAGTTTTACACGCTGAATCATTCCCAGACAAATCGTTTCCTTATTATACATGGCAGCCTCCCACGGACAGATTGCCAGAGGGCTCTCTGAAATTGTATTAGGTGCCTTTCCCTCGCTGCTCTTTATCCCCCCTGTCATCCCTCTCTCACTTGAAACATTATAGCTTACAGTCCCACCGGAGAGGGTCCGGGGGTCACAAGCACTGAAACAGTCCAAGGGGCCCGAGGAAGGGAGCGGCACGAGGGCCCGGTGTGAATCGCTCCAGGCTCAGCAACTCCCGCCCCGCTCTCCGCTTGGGGCGGCCACGCTCCCAGCTCGCGCTCCCAGCCCTTTGCAGGACTTGCAGCCAGATCTCGGGATCCGGCGAGCCCTGCGGCAGAACTGCTTTCCGGGCCCAGGAGGCCATTGCTGTGGCACGCTGCAGGTTAGGTGTGCACGCTCCTACCACGTCTACCCGCGCCCTGGGCTCGCTGGATGCAAACCAGGAGCCACAGAACTGTTTTTGCAGAGAGCATCAAAGAGGAGTTGATAAGCCCCGAGGAGGCACTTAGCTCCACGCCATGCCAAGGCTCCAGTTACAGCCTCCGGGCTGGAGCTGACTTGCACCCAGCCAGCCAGGAGCACAGAGGGATGAGGGTAATTCCCCCCCACCAAACCACACTGGCTCATGTGGGGGATGACTTGTGCTGGGAGGCACAGGGCTTCGTGCTGGAAGGGCTGCGTGCCTGTGCCTCCCGCGCTGCGGCTGCTGGCTGCCTGCAAGAGGAGGGCGGGCGATGAAGGAGCACGAGCTGCGGCTGCAAGCCCCTCCGTGAGGCCTGGGGTGATTAACAAGACACTGAAACTTCACACAGGCGGTTTCTGATGTCAGCAGAGTGCCTTGATGGAATTACAGCAGCATTATTGTGCGCGGCTGGGGGCAAATTATTCCTTATGTAACTTTTATTTAACATAGTAACTTCCCTTGTAAATCATGCTGCTTGGGTCGCTGCAGGGACGTGGCTGATCGAGGCTGTGACAGAAGTAATGCCAGATCTGAATCAAACACACAAACCCTTCCGAGGTTCCTCAAATCACGCTCAAGGGCTTTTCAGCAGGGCTGGGTCCGACGGCTCACAGCATGTGCTTGGACCACTTCTGGTTTGTTACTCAGATGTAGTGATTCCCCTGCAGAAGAAGGGCTGGGGCTATCACACAGCAGTACAAGGTTTCCATTTATTCCTGCAGAACTGAATAGCAGTTCTGATGGTGCCTCTCCACTCAAATGACTCGGAGCCACAAGAATCATTAGGGTGTCAGGGAAAACAAATCTTCTCTACACACTCACAATTTCCTAAAAATCGTATCATCAAACCTGGCCACTGGCCATCTCTGTCGTCGTTTGTTTTCTCCTACCCTCTGTGCTCCGCTTTATCTTACTGGTGAGCAGCCGCCCTGTAGAGCTTTCTTCTGTTTCAGAAGTGTTCACCAGCAAATTACTGACAGCCCCACGATGTCGTAACAGGTACAACAACATGTAAGGGTGACCTAGCATCACTGGACCATTTAAAATTCAGCCACAGCAGGACATAGGGATTTGTGACAAACTATTTCAGGTTCCAGCTTGGGGGTGACTTGTCCCCTTAAGGACCCACAGCCTCTTGGTGTGGTGTCCAGCACGAGGTTGAACTCAAATGGTGACTGTCCTACAGAATTACAAATCCCATCTTAGCCTCTAGGTTTCTCCGAACCTTACTAGAGGTGCTGTGAACCTCAGGTAAGTAAACCAAGTCCCAGGTCTGGGAAACGAAACAAGAACTGCAAGTAGAATTTTATTGCTTTGAAATTACTCTGGTATCAGGACCCACAGGAATTTGCACAGCACACGCATAGTTTCTCCTATCAGCAGAGAACCTCGTTATCCCTCATGGCAGACATGGCACTGCAGCGTCACCGTGCAGAGTCCTCGTCTCCAGCACACATCAGTACAGAAGCATTTCGCACAGCTGTGAGAGCTCTCCCAAGAGATGTGAGTGCCCTGCTCCGCAGGCACCCACAAGGCACAGCCCTGCTCCCAAACCCGGCAAGCACCAGCCCTCCACCCTCCAATTTAGTTTGCCCCAGGCCCGATTCAGCTCAGGGTGGCCTGGGTTATTGTTTTATTTTTCCTGCAGCCCATGGAGTCCCACTGTCCAGTTACTGCATTAGACAAAAGAAAAGGAGACCGCAATTGCCCTGAACAGCACATACACTAGACAAGAAAGGAAAAGGCTGGGGGAGGATTATCCTACAACTGCAGCACTGAAAGGACATGGAGATTAACTGACTTGCTCAGGGTTATGCAAGTGGTCTGTGGCAGAGGCAAGAATTAAACCAAAATCCTCCAAGTCCCATGCTAGTGCCTTTACTACAGGCCTGTCCTTTCTGCCTGTGACAGAATGTCTTCGCCTTTCAAGGGCAAAGCAGAGAAAATGGCAATGCTGCTTTGTTTCCTTCCTGCAGCACAAGCAGAAAATGAGAGTTACAGCATAGCCAGGTGGGACTGAAGACAGAGACTTGGAGCAGCAGTGTCAAGTGGGTAATCTTTTTTGGCAATTAATGAAGATGTGCTACAGCCAGAAACCTCCTTTCCCCCAGCTGCGAGCTGCTTCCACCTCCTGAACTGTTCGGATCACTTTCCCACTCCCTTCCTGCAGCGTATCTGGCAGAGTTACGGAGAAGTGGACACTTGGGCTAGCAGAGCTGATTTACCTTCACTTGCTTTGCTTCTCACCAATGCCTGCATCACCACAGAACATCTGCTTCATGTTTTATAGCAGCTTTAATTGGGAGCAATGCTGAATGCTCAGTAACTGTCTCTTTCTTTGGGTACCACAGTCAGGCTCCAACGTTATTTTTTATTCCTAATTGGACAATTCTGCAGGGCAAATCCAAAAGCACAACGAAAGCAAGTAACTGCTGAGACTCTGCATGTGTTTTGAGAGAGAGTCCCCATGCAATCCTTACCTCTCAGTTTCCTGCTTAAGCAGTGGGACAAACAGGAGAAGATGCATTTGACCTTCCTAAATTGGGAGGCTATGATGATTTGTGACTACTTCTCTCCAGCAGAATGGGCCAACCTTATTCTTAAAATCAGACTTGAAATATCAAATCAAGAAAATCAAGTCATAAAATCAGAGCAGAAACTGACCTATGCATCCCTGAGTAACTTTTGTCAGGGCCAGATATTTCAGATGACAACCACTCTGCTGACAGAATTAAGCTGCCATATCTCGATGTTTCTCAAATGTAAACCCCACATGAACAAGCCTACTCTAATAGTCTGGAAATGAAACAAAACTTCTCCAATTTCTGTTTTGATTTCCATCCTGAAACATAAAGGTTACTGAAAGACCAGTGCAGGCTCAGCATAGCATGATCATAATGTCCATTTTCAGAATCCTGAAAACCTGATAATAAAAATAAATAAGCCAATTTCTCTGTGAAGTGGTAAAGAACAATACTTGACTAAAGAAACAAAGAAATTGGCATCCTGCATTCTCCACCCAGCCTCAGACTGTCTTTCTACAGAAAACAGACTGTTTCCAAACAAAACCACTTTCCAAGCCTGCCACAACAGCCCTGCTTCGTGCTTTAAAAAAATTCTACATGACTCCAAGCCTCCTTATGCACTGTGGTGGAAATCCTATACTGCTCATCATATAGACTGAACTTGAAACCAAGCAAGTTTTCAAACTTTGTTTTGAGATACCAGCTTCATACAATACCAGGGTTCCAGGCAACGGCCCCTCCAAGTGTAAGCCAACCAGATCTAAGACTGGTTATCACCCTTTATAGGAGGCCAAGCACAGCAGAAAAACGAGCTTTGATTTAAAAACAGAGAAACGATCATGGCAGTGAAAATCTGAAATGCGATCAGAGTCATCGGTACAGTTTTTCATATGTCACTATGTTACTAAATCACAGTTTGGTGTACAGGAGATGGGTTGAGGACTGAGTCTAATTCCAGTTCTAACTCTCCCTCTTTGGACTGAATTCAGTCTTCATTTAAGGAGCTGCAGTTTTAATGATTTATATTCAAGTATGCCAAGTCTCTATTTGGCTTTTTATGTGGCTTGAGGCATATGTTAAATAGGATCATAATATTTACTTACCTCACCAAAGTGGTAGGAGACTTAATGCACCGACTTGCATTTTAATGTAATACAAAAAGATATTGTCTGAAGTAGTTTCAGGCACTATCTTGAACCTCCTCGTTCAGTTTTTAAGGCTCTAAAAATCACATATTTTTGTGATGTTCTCTCTACTTTGTTCTGTGCAAAAAGGTGATAAACAAAAGGTAAAAGCGTTAGAATCCGAACAGCCCAAATTTCCAATACTGCAAATTCACAGCAGAAGCAGGCTGGTAGGAAGGTAGCTAATATTTTTTCTTGTTCTTTTGTGATTCATTCCAGTTAATAAAGAAAAAAGGAATTAAAACTTCATAAATCACAGCTTTGACCAGAAAAAGAAGACAGAAAGAAACCCATGAAATTTTCCTTTCCTTGTTCTATGAGCAGCATTTATGACAACATTCAGGTGTTTCTGTAACATAATAAGTTAAAAATCAAAAAGACAAAACTGTGATTTCTTGGTTGACGACGATTCTTCAATTCGCTTGTGTAGGCAAAGAGCTTTGAAGATGTAAATGATTATTGTAAGTATTAAAACATTATTTACTGACTTTGCTGGGACAGAACTTCAGCACAGGTGATCCACCGGGGAGGAACAAAACAAACTGGCTGGTAGTTCTGAAAAGCCATAACCCAAGAAGCGCCCATGATGTGCCCTGAACCTGCACATAAGTGGATCTTCTACAGAGACTGTATTACTTCAAGCAGTAACTTGATGCACATCCACAGTAAGCAGGCTTAACTCTTATACAGCCATTTTCATCCTCATACTTACAAGCAATATTTACCCAGAGCTCTGCATTACTAGATCTGTTTTCCATGATGGGAGATGGACAGGAAAAACACAGAAAGCACACAGTCATCCAGGCAAAAGAGTTAAGGCTGTAACTGGGTGACCCAAGTCCCTCAAGTCCCAGATCAACACTGCAAGCATGTAGCTGTGCTGCCTCCCCTGGGTCACACCAGAGAGTTCAAACACGCAGAAGGCCTCGGCAGAATCACGGAGCATTTGAGCTCCGTTACTCAATAGGAACAAGCTCTACAGGAAAACCAGGAAACTGTCTTCTGCTCAACAAGGAGACAAGACTAGGAGGACCATGCCCCATCAGCAACTTTGACTTGGATGGGAAAACATGTCTCAGGCTGCCTGAACCAATCCATCCCTGAGTGTTCATGAATCCTTTCACCCACCTCTATCTCACCACCTGCCCCAAAGCTCTTTGCCTGTTCTTTAATATCACCAGTAAAACATTAACGTAGGAGCACTCAGAACAGAAGTCAATCAAACAGGAACCATTCACTCCTCTCCATGCCTTCTCAACAACAAACAACTTTTCCCCAATGCTCAGTCAACATCCCAAACTCTCCTCCCTTTCTTCAGGGAACACCTGAGTAAACAGGTGTGTCTAACAGACTGCTCTCAAGTTCAGCAAATCCTCTGGGAAGCAGCTCATGGCTAAGCTGTCCTGTCTAATTGATGGTCCCTTCTTCCATCCTTGGGTAAAGATAAGATTCATGGGATACCCGGCAGGCAGTGTGGTCTTGTGGCTCAGACAAAAGGCTGTGTGGACCAGAAGCTCTGGTTTCATTTTCAGATCTGGTTTGTTGACCTGGGATGCATTAGCACAGGTCTGTCAGGCTCCACCTCCCAAAGTGCATTCAGCATTTAAACAGTAAGGTCTTGGGAGAGATACCACTGCTGCCTAAATGGGGCAGAAGAAGCTGTGACTACATCAGGTGATTTAGGAGCACAGTGTTGAAGTGCAGGAAGGCCAGGAGAGCTACTAATGCCTTTTTAGCTTTCTCCCATCCTGGAAAATCTGCAACTGTCTTAAGCCACCTTCCAGGACATGTTTGTAGCCTGCTTATTACAACAGGTCCCTGATCTCTGCTGGACCTTCCTGGATGTTGCTGAAAGAAGCATAAATGCTAGAAAGGCCAAGAGCCACCTGCTAAGCCCAAATCATTTCCATCCATGACTCAACAGAGTATTTGAACCCAAAGCTATTGAAATGAATGGCTGGTATCAGCCACTCGCTGCACGACCTGCATTGCTCTCCCACACTGCTTTGACCTCAACTGAGACCATTTGCATTTTTACTCCTTCCGCAGTGGCATGAATTAATGATTGATCATGGACCTTCACCATGAATCTCCAGGCTTCTGTCAGCCAGTGTCACAAACTTAACATTATCTAATTGTAAGTTTTCCCATTTAATTGCAATATACACCTGCTCAATGTCCCTCTGTGTGTGGAAAAGCATCATACTTCATTTAAAAAGCCCTCATTTAAATTCAACAGCTAGCTGCACAGATTTAACCATTAAACTGATTTATGTTGCATAAAAGATCAAACCAGATCGCACCTTGTGGCCAAATAACCATAAAAGGTTTCTGTAAAGATCATTAATTCACCTCCCTGGGCAGTTAGTTTAGCAGTAAATATGACTTAGATGACTTTATCCAGTTAACCTTAATCAATTTGTTATTATGATTAGTCACCCTAAATAATACAAATGTGAGAGGGGAAGGTGCTACAGTTCAGACCCTGGTAATGAACAGTCCGGTGGTGTGCTGACCCTGGATTCCCACACTCCTGGGAAACAGGCATCCATCCTCTGCCTGTGCCCTGGGGAACCGCAGCTGGCCTGTGCCAAGGAGAGTACTCCAGAGGCTGGGCTTTGCCTGATCCTTTTCAGTGGCCCGCAGGTAAGCAGCTCCTGCCACCGCAACACGAGAAAGGGAGGAAGATGAGGGCAGAGCGGAACAGAAGGCAAGGACAGCCCATTCGCCCCATGCTAGAAGGAAAGCTGGCCCAGCCATCCACATATCAGCTGGAGATCTGGCAAGGTTTTATTTGGCAGACCCTGCTCTGTCACAGACTTCCAGAGCGACCTTGGCCAAGGTATTTCATCTCACTGTATCTCAGCTCCCCAGCTGTTAAGCAGAGATGACACTGCTTCCCTCTCTCACAGGAGTGGTCTTAAAGTTTGTGAAGCATTCAAACATCACAGCCCTGGGAGTCATAAAAACTCCTTAAGCAGGCAGATCCATCACGCTCGATGCTCCATTCTCCTCTCACCCCGGCACAGCTCCATTGACTTCAACCCATTTACCCTGTCACGGAGGACATGAAATCAGAGTCAGGCCCTTGATCTGGCAAAGGGATTGCCTCTTCCTTGGCATCGCTGCAATAACCAGCAGAATGGGACCCAGCGGGGGCTATAGGAACGTAAGTGATCATCAGTGCTGAAGGAAATAGGCCCATATCTCGGCCACCAAAGTCATTCACACCTGAGCAAAGCACATTACGCTGACAGCCCAGCACTCCCTATGCAAACTGCTGATATCACCTTACAGCTTTTTACACCAGTTTGGAAATAGAAGGAAGAGAAGATGAGAAGGGGCTTAAACCTTAGCATACATACTGGTATAGGTCAGCAGTAAATTCATGCAGTCAGTGGAACAATATTGGTGTAAAGACGAAAACAGGATTCAAGGTGTTTGGGTGTTAGCCCCCCCGGCCTCCCGAGGGGCAGAGCCTTGCTCCTGTCACATGGCTGCACTTGGTATGCAGTCAGCGCATCAGTAAATCATGACTCCCCGCATGAAAGGGCTCATTCTGTCTGTGTGCATTTCTCTGTCTGTGTGTTCAGTCTCTCCAGGGCAAGGAAAGCACTTTATCCTTCATTTCTATGCTCAGCCACATGCTTCTCCAGCCTTCCCACATTGTGTACGTGACTGTAAGAATGTGGAATACTTCTCTTTCCAAAATGCATACATCTCCACCTCCCAGGAAAGGGCTTCAAACCCACACCTACATTCAGCATGAAGCACTGGACATTCTCTCCTAAACCCAGCTCCTACTTCAGGAGGCGTTTGATCTGAACAGAAAACAAGGGCATGATCAAAACCAGTCAGTAAGGACCTTTTCACTGACCCCGGTGGGCTTTAGTTGAGGTTCTCTGTGTTCAATTACTTACAGTCATTATTACTAAAGAAGAGGCTTGAGCATACCTTGCAACCTGCAAAGCTGCTAACGTGGAACACAGAACATGAGAAGAGACAATGTAATTCATTTGGGAAACTTAACATGCTAATAGAGATCCCTTCCTTCAATGTCAATGATCTTTTCTATGAACTTGGTTGCATGATCATTTGTTCTTGGATATAAGTTTAGCTTTCTACAAGTGAAGAAAGGGGATTATAAATTTGCACAATGTACAGGAAACCTCTGTTCCTGACAATAGTTTGCACTCTTCTGGATCTGTGTGCAGGACTGTGGCCAAAGCAGTATTATGGAAACCGAATAGTCTATCCCCATTCTTAGCAACATTCCCAAATCCACAGAAATAAGAGCACCAATAAAGTCTAAAAAGAAAATCTGATGAATTTTAAGAAAAGTGGGGCCTGACTTTGTGCAGCATTTAAGAAGCACGTGCTTAAAATTAAGCATATACCTAAGGGTCATCAACTTCAGTGGCACTTATTCATGGGCCTAAGTTTTGTCTTGATTTGGAATCTGAAAGCTTCAACATTAGAAAGCAAATGCACAGAAGACTTCATTTTTATGATTAAAGGCATATCACATCAATCTTGTATCAACAAGGAGACTTTATTTATAGAATATGATATTAAGTCTGAATTCCTTTCAAATATTGAGAGTATTTTGTTACATTACGCATCCAGGTGCTACATGTGATTTTGACAGACAGGCTCATCCGAGAGGTGCCAATTAACAAACACGCTCAGAAGCAGAGCGTGACAAAAGTCACAACATCATCAGAGAAGGAATGTGTTTTCTCTCACAGGAGGAAATAGCAATGAGGAAAAAAGTTTCTTCATCTCCTCCAACAGTATGTGAATAGTTCCCCTCAATTACCCCATTACTCTTTTACTAACTATAGACTTCACAAAGAATTTTAATAACAGGATGAAGAAATTATTATATATTACATTTCTATTTTATGTAATACATCTCCATTGTTACTAACGAGTCAGAGAGAGTTAAAACTCGATGAAAAGGCTGTTGATTTTTTATCATCATGTTTGCTTTTAAATTCATCGGAGTGCTTAAGCAAGCCGGTGAGTTCCACATTTGTTCCTAATCTGCTCTGAAGGAAGGGCCAGCGGCAGGGCAAAACAGACAGTGTCTGGCACTTCTGCTTATTTTGAGATAGAGTTTAAGGCAGGAGTCCAGACCTGGAGGGTGTTTTAAAATACCGATCTTGAATTTCTACAGTACTTTTCTTCTTGGGAGGATGTAATTGTGTCTTACACACTATGGCCACAATTCTACACTGAATTTATTCAGGCTTCATGTATGAAAAAGGGGATGAATTTTAGCAGGATTGGGGCTAGAGGTCACTGTGGCCACTGCTTAATGCACACAGTTGCTGTTTAATGGTATGGAGAAGAAAATCCTACATGACTTCTTATTCTATTAAATCTGCCGAGAAATAACCATGCAAAATGGAACTGGCACCTCTTCACTTCTGAAAAGTGCCAAGTGATAATTAATGATTTCAAATGTCAGAAACTTCGTTTAATGTCTTTCCTGGAGGACTAGTGACACCATGCCTGACTGAATCAGCAGGAACAACTCTCTCATCTGAGTCATCATCTGTCAACCCTAAGAGTCTTTCTTTAGGACCAGTCCTGCTCAAACATCATTTCTTATACAAGACCTGGCAGGAGCACAGCGTGCCCCAGGCTACGATAGCACGCTGCTGATAGGTGAGGCTTTCTGTCCTACTGGTAACCCAAAATGGCCCAACTCACCCTCCCGGTCATGTCTTTGTAGACATTACCTGTTGCTGACTCACATCCTGCCAAAGAAGTAACAGTCTCCTACAAGAACCAGCTCTGATCCTCAAGTTGCTTCCTACCAAGTGCGTACAACCAGAGGACTCCCAAACCTCATCTACAGCATGAGGTACTGAGATGCGTGTTTATGCTACTGAACTCAATGAGTGAGAAGCTTAGCAATTCAAGCCTGTTTTTACATATTTAGTCTACATCATAATGTAATGAAAAGAGAAGATTTTTAGCAATAAAGCAATCAATGTGTTTTTCAAGTTACTTGGTGCAAGCCCCCTGGATGGTTTGTTTTTCTTTTGATCTCAGTGAACTGCCTTTGAAACTTTCCTACTTCTGAGAGAGAGAAAAAGATCCCATTTTGCTGGGCAACAACTATAATTTGTATACAACTTTCTTCCTTTTTTTGTCAACCTCAGACAAGGGTAACAGGTTAATTGCTGTTTTTATTGGTATAATGGATGCCAATTATAAGGTGTGTGTTAAACTCCTATATTCTAGTTAAGTGAAAAAAACAGATCACTTATACCATCCACACTGTGCTATCCAAAGTAACGAGAAGTTGGAATATCCCAGGTAACAGAAAAGAAAAAAAGATAATGAAAATAGTAAAGAGATACCTCGCTACTGTGAGTCAGTGCAGATCCAGCACAGCCGGCTCTGAGACAAAGCTGAAAAGCCTTGCTTGATCTGAGCCAACTCCCCAGCTCTCATTAGGCTGAGAGCTTACGTGCTCAGTCTCTGCACCAATTCTGTGCATTCACTGTGTGTGAGCAAATCCTTCCGGACCCCGGGGCCGTGGGGGCTGCAGTCACAGAGCTCTCCGAGCGCTCTGCTGGTTTGGACCCAGACCCAGCCATGTCTATGAGTTCCAGCTGTGCCAGAGCCATCACTGACCCCATGATCAGTGTGGTGGTTACAGCACGGGTCCTCCTGTCTCCTGTGGGAAACGCAAGTGTCTTGTGGGCCACACTACTCATGCCTGTAACATGATTATGGCCTGAAAGAATCCACAGAGCTACATGCTAGTTTAAGAAGCTTACTAATGGACTTGGCAGACAAGAAAAAGAAAATGTGTAGGATTTAACATTTTTCTTCTTTCTTTAAATCTGGAAACACTTGGCAAATGCAATTAACCTTGTGTGGTCATCTCTTCCCACGGTTTCACGCGGCTGCGTAACATTCTCATCCAAATTGCTCATTCGGTGCAAAGTTCCTCTGCAGAGTTTTCTTCTAATTTCCCAACCCTCTCTTCAAGTGGTCTTAAAGAAAGGACTTGGGCACGCTGGACTTCAAATGACCCTTGAATGCTGTGCTTACTTTCACAGCAGGATGCATCAACTGCCTCATCAAATAAGTCTCAAGCAGACAGGTTTGTTGATTGGGAAAGCAAAGTCTCAAGCTGAGGGTAAAGGGTATGTCACAAATATTAGTGTAAGTACAGTGAAGGCCCTATATCCTTGCAGAGAACAGTGTTCGCCCTAGGCTAAAGTCTGTGCTAATATTTTGAATTTATATCGCATCTTCTCAGCTGATCTTACGGGAAAAAGGACGATTGGATTTTATAGCTCAAGAGCTAATAGGATTCTACAGGATTTGATAAAGAAAGAAACTACTGTTGCAGGTTTAAATATCCTATAATGAGGAATATGGAGCTGTGTTAAATTTCAATATTTTATAAAATATTTGCACTGAAAGTAGAGCTGCAAATCCATGTTTTGTGTTAATAGTTTAAAATGAAATACCTGGATGTGTAGTTGCTGATGAACTCCATACTGAGAAAAATAGATATCCTATAATTTTATAGCCTAAATCTCTGACGTCTGCAGTATCTTCCGCTCCAGGTGTTCCCTTTGCTTTGGGAATTTGGAATCAGAGAAAGAAGAAAACTGGGACTCTGCAAAAGCTTAATCCAGAACCAAAGTAAATCAAAATGAATTTAGGCACTGCTGCTTACAGAAGTATCCACTGAGGCGTATGGCACTCTAATAGACCCCAGGTTAATATTACCAGTTATCCCCTCTGCAACATACGGACTCTCCCCAGGTATGTGTGAGCCTCCTTTTTTAGTACCATTGGTGCTTGCAGATGGTGATATGGCAGCCTGAGCTGCTTTTCCAACACTGAGAGCTCCCACGGGCAGCCAGCTCTGCAGCTGCCCAGAGACGAGTGCTAACACCACAGGGCACCAAGAGCTTGGTGTTTTTACCAAACTAGTTTTGAGGATAACTCAACTGAACTACCAGAGAAGGAAAGAATCAGTAACAATTTGTGTGCAGGCCCAAGGGTGGAATTGACTAGAAAGGAAACAAAATCTTGAAGGACGCCTATGAAGGACCACAAAGTCCCAGCAGACTAGATACTGAAGCATGCATTGAACCCAGCTGATTTTGACAGCTCTCTACAAACAAGACCCTTAGGAAGCTAGGTCTCTCCTGATGAACTGACTGGGATGAAAAGAGCTGCTCTGCAAATTGCCCTTGCCAGAGAAGAGCCAGATAAGTGTATGACAAAGACCATACCTGATGCTAGGGAGAAGATCTGACAAGTCAGACTCAGGAGCCTGAAGCTATTTATGATGGCAGCAAAAAAATAAACTCTCAACTATAACCTTGGAAGCAACAGGCTTGCTGAGCCAAGCATCATCTCCTAGATAACAATCTAACGAGAAATCTCTCCCCAGCTCCCTCCCTCCCTCCCCTCCCCTGTGTGTGCATCCCTTTGATGTACAGCTGCAAGGGCTGGCCAGGTGCAATCTGGTTTATTGAGTAATATGCATATAGCTTTGTAAAATATTCTCAAGACTTCAGATGAACCTGGGTTCAATGTTTTATGTCTACGAGTTTCAGCTCCTGATAGGGAAGTTCAGCAGCTGCTGGCTGAGCACATCTCCTCACTTGGAAGGCACTGAACCTCCCCTCTTCAGCTTGCAGGCACCCAAGTGAAGAAGCTGAGGTGCGGGACAATGCTGCATCTTTCTAAAAGAAAAGGCTGGGCAGGGAGCTGGCTCTCAGGGAGGGGAAGGCAACTGAATGTGAATTTGCAGGGGATTCACTCACTTGCAGTCTCTCTGAACCAAACCTGCCGGGTTCTGCCTGTGAACTGAGGACTGCAGGGAGGGAAGGGGCTGGGGATTTTTTATGTGCTGGCTGCTAGGTTCTGGGCCACCGCACGCAGATGTACTTCTCCATTACTCAGCTTCCAAGGGAGGCCAGATTGCTTGTCCTGGCTTTGACTCCTTTTCTGCACAAGTCCAGCCATGTGCTGTGGAGCTGGTTTGGATTATTCCCTTCTCTTCACCACACAAGGACAAGGCTGTTTAAACCTGCCTCCATCCCCAAGAGTAGGTGTCTGGAGTGCACTGCTGGGCAGACACCCAAGACAGCTCTCAACAAGCTAGGCTGAGCCTTGAGAGCAACATAACCACTTTTCGTTTGGCGCTTGGGAGCAACGTAACCACTCTGCCAACCTAATGCAACCTGCTTCCAAGAAAGACTAATTAACCTGAAAAGGCATCACACTAGTGTCATCGCCTGGCTCTGGATCACTAAACAAGCACCTCTGGGGCTCACCTGGGCATTTCCGAGAAATGCTGCTCTGCACCACATCAGCGTACCCTAGCATACCACCTGCTGCTGCCCACAGCTGAAAACTCCTACCTGAAGCGCAAGCAGAGATGTACGTGCTATCCCACCCGCTCCAATACACACAGTCAGCAAGAAGACAGGCAGCATCCAGAGACACTAAGCGAGTACAACTCGGAGACAGCAAAAAGGCAACAGTAAGACAGTTAGATGTAGTAGGAGGTCATTATAACACACCCCATTGCTCAGTGCTCATGACTGTCTTGCTCACCAGAGCTATTCTCCTCTGTCCACACATGCCTCTCCCTGGCCCTTGACCCTCAATCAGTGCCAGCAGTAGAGAAGTGTCTGACTCCAAAGCCAAGTGCTAGCCCCACACAGCATGTAGAAAGGATCAAGAAACACCCATTCCCCTCTTCCTTTGCCAGGGAATCCGCGGATGCTGGATTATATCTACAGCTTTTTTCCTCTCACCACACACACAACAAGCAATTTCCAGTTTTCAATACATGCTCATTACGCTCCAGTGGAGCATACGATAAAGTAAAGGTAAGTGGGAGCCAGAAGACTGCCCACAGCAGCCAATGATGGGGAAGCTGTTCTCAGCTTACAAAATCGACTCAGACACTTCCAGAAATTCACATCAGATACCCACCCTCTCTGAACGGATAATAAATACGTCTGACCCAATAATCCAAGTGCTATCTGCGTTCCAACTACCAAATCATACAATACAGCTACACACCTGATGTAATTTTAATAACATAAGACCACAAAGGGCAATGGAGCACAATGGCGAAAGCAGACAAGGGAACATTGATTTTCAGATTGCATTCCACTATAAACATCAAACTGCTGGTGGTTTATCTGAAATACAAGCAGACCTAAGCAGAGTGAAGGAGGCTGAAGTTCATGCATTTAGGCTGAACAGTGCTTAATGTGCCAATCCCAGTGAATCCTGCAGGCAAGCTGCCTCTGCCAGCCATAAACAGATATTCTTCATTCAGGATCAATACAAATTTAGCTATAGTTGTACTAACTGTAATAGCTTGGTTTTGACAATGTTCATGCACGTGTTATGCAACACAGGTTCCTGCCTACAGGGGGAGAATTTAAACTTCTTTTAGCACAGGTAATTATACCTTATCTTAAGGCCTTGACCAAACTCCTCATGCTCATGTAACATAAGTTTTAATGCCCTGAATGCCTTCAGCTTTCACTGACTTCTTGTAGTCCCAGGAAGATCTCCAAGAACAGCCTCTGGGAACAGGTCCATAGGAGAAGGAGGCTCACTGCTAGCTTTTGCTGTCATTTACTTGGTTATCTCAATCAGGTGTAACTTCCCTGACATCAGCTGAATTATTCCTTTTTACAACCAGGAAATCAAAAGCACAATTTTGGACCCTGTACTTTGACTTTATTCGAGTCAGATAAGGGATCTGAGTTTCCTTTCAGAAGCTACTTTCCACCTAACATATTTGGGAGTACACATACGATGTTTCTTTCTGTGTTCCATAAGCCATTAATCCCTCTCCCCATTCAGAACGCATAAGCTTTCAAACGACATACCAAATGGCACTGAGTTTAGACAAAAAGGAGTTAAAATTTTAACCTACTTCTCAACAGTTGGGTTGGACAGACCTGTATTCCTAAATCTAACACTGGCATGAGCTAGGAAATTTGCATTTATCTTCTGGTGAAGCTGAGCTCAAACGGTATAACTTAAAAAGGGCTAAGTTAGGAACATTAAAGAAGATATCAGCCCTGGATGCAGGGAGAGCTTTCTAGGGATGAATTCTCTATATACTGATACAGTGCATGCTGCATAGGTTCTGCCCTAAGCATCTGCTGCTGCCTGCTGTCAAAGGCAGACACCAGGGGAAATGGGGCTTTAGTGTGATAGGTCTAGTGAATGACACAGAGAAGAACTTCTCCTAAACTCTGATGGCTTTGATGGCTGTCAGTTTTGACCCTGTGTCACTGCAGCCAACAGCCAGCTTTCCTTCTTTACTGGTACACTGAACAAACACACGAAGGCCAGCAAAATCTGGATGGAGCCAGATATCTCAGCTGAAAGTCAGTACTTACTTATAGTACAGTATTACTGTAATGCTCAGATTTCCCAAGTGCAGTGGCCACAGAAAAGAGATGACTGTATTGAGCAGGTAGAGCCTCCAAGGAGATGACAGTGTTTAGGTACTCTCTTGCTTCCACGGGAGTCTGTGGAGGACTCCCTACTGATTTAATTAGCAACAGGATCATGAAGACAGACGATTCAGTTACCTAGCTGATAAAAACATAATATTGGCATTGCTATCACATTGGTCCCAACCATAACATTTCCTGGTTCTTTCAGAAGCTTTTCAAGCACCATTTGGGGCTCAGTGAGCATTACTTCACCATCACCGTCTCTCTGAAGTGCTAAAGAAACATTCACCAGTATGCAAATACTTACAATCGTCAGTTTACACAAGAAGGGGAGATGCTTCTAGACTGCTGTCTGTTTTTCTTTGGCAGAAATACAGAGCTGGTCACATTTTGGAAGGTATTTAAAGCCTAATACTTTTCAAAGAACAAGAGCCTCTATAAAATAAATAAAGCAACAGAACTTGATTCTCCACTGGACACCTCCAATTTCACACTGGTGCAACAGTATCGAACAAATGGCCAAGAATGATTCATGGCCTGGAAAACACACTTTTCTGTGGGAGATTTGGAGAATACAATCTTGTTAACTTATCAAAGAGCGGGTTAAGAAGAGATTTGATCACAGTCTGTAAGTACCTACACAGTATCTGGTATCTGATCCTAGGCAGTTCTTTAATCTGGCAGACAAAGGTATAACAAGATCAAAGCACTAGAAGGTGAAATTAGACAAACAAACTGGAAAAAGCGGACTTTTTACTCTTTACCTAGCCCTTCAACCTGGGATGTCATAGATTGTCCATTTCTTGCATGTTCTAAGTTTGAATTTCTTCCTATTATAGGTATATTCTAGCACAGTCATATGTTACTGGATTTAATGCTGGAATTAGCAGGTGAAATTCCATGTCCTGTAGTTTAACACAAAATCAGGCTAGATGCTCATAGGCCATTCTGGCTTTAAAAATATAAATGAATATGAAATAGAGTTATACAAACAATATGAAATAGAATTATACAAACATGCAATGTAATAATGCCACTTGTCAAATTATTTTTTGACATTTGGAATATATTTTTGCAACAAAAGCTGTGTTGACTATGAAACTACAGGTAGGACCTTTTTTCCTTTTGTCTGTAAGGAAGTTGGCTCCTTACACTCATGCAATTTATTTTGAGGCAAAGTGAGGAGGTTTGGGATTTGTTTGGGTGGATTTCTTGTTATTATTAATTTCTCCCCTATATAATTAATATAGAGGGATCTTCAAAAGTCCCACACATGGAAAAAGCACATTCATAACTATGAAGATCTTCAGTCTTTAGCCTGGAATGCAGCTGACCTTTCCTTTCTCAGCCATTACAGTTTCTTAGCTTCCACAAATGGATATTTACTCTTTTCTTTTCTTTTTTTTTTTTTTTGGAAATCTTCCATTCACAGTGTGCTAGAGGATTTCACCTAAAGTGACACATGCTCCACAGATTAGCAGACTCTTAAAAATATGCTTGTCTTCTCTTTATGGGCCTGGTCTATTAAAAAGAAGTTAACAGAAAGACACCCATTAGCTTCTGTGGGTATTGGATTGGGGCCTAAATTATTGCTAGTGCTGAACATACACAGTTAGAAAGTACTTCAGAAAACATGTGCTATATACTGCTCTCCAAGTCTAAACCAGATTTCCCTGAGATCCTTTCCAAACTCCAGTGGCTAGCTCTCAAGAAGACATCTGCTCTCCCACGGAGCATCTCCCTCTAATGATGGGCAGGAATCAGGCATTCCCTGTGTACTCACAGTGGGTTTTTATATCACTTATCTTGGGCTTTATGCTCTCCACACACACACACACAGAGCTCTTCTATACACCAGGTTCTCTCCTCCCCATCCCACACTGTCAGCTTCTCCTTTCTAGGCCATCAATGGAAATAGTAGTGGCAGCTCACAAAAACCAAATTGTTAGTGAACCACCAATTTTGATACTGTCACATTCTTCTAAGCAGCCACACCATACCCCATATACCACCACATCTGTATATATGCACCAAATGCACCTTGTGAGCTGAGGAGAAATGTCTTAATGGATCGAACAATTGCGTGTCATGTACAAAGTACATTTTGCAGACTCCTAAACATTTCCCTGGCAAGACCATCAGTGGGCTCGCCAGCTCATTACAGAATGCTAATTACATCCCATCAAGTGACCTGAAACTGCTGAACAGCACTGAGTTATGTATGCTTTCATGGGAAACGCCAGAAAGCTAAACCTCTCCACAGCTGGCTTAGAAAAGATTAGTTTATGGAGACGTCTGTTCCTTGTCAAAAAAATTCCTTCAATTTCTTTCTTTCATGTTGTACACGGACAGATCATTATTGGCTTGAAATTGCAGAATCCATTTCTTGCCCTTAAGAAAATCCATGGTAAGTCTTACTGGGTTAAACTAGTAATTTTAAAAAATGAAACGAAAACAAGCAGAAACAGGTTTCTGAAGATAAACAGAGGTTTAAAAAATAGTTTTTGTTTTAAATGGAAGCAGAAGCGCAGGCATAGAGAGCGGAATTTTTCTAAGTGAAACCAGAATTTGAAATCCAGTTGTGTGCAATCTAGACTGCTCAACCACTCCCACTTATTCCAGTTACCTCCCCATTTCCCTGCTACTGCGATGCTTACTTGTTGCCTCTTCTCTTTAATTAGGCATCCATCCTGGAAGCTGTTTATAGCAGCATTGTCCCACTCACTGCAACAGGGCATAAGGTCTCGCTGTACAGAGCACTTTGCCATCTGTTCAGGGCTGGGTCTGACTTACATTGCGTGTTTGAAAAGCATCCCATATGCTGAAGCCCCACTCCTAACAGAGGCCTCTCAGGCAAGGCAGAACTGGAACCTGCTTAGATATTAGTACAAAAATTAAAAATTACAGATTTTTTTCCGGTGCCAAGGGGATTCTTCATTCCTACAGCTCTCCCATGACTTTCCTCAACTGGCTTTAAAGCTCTCCTGAAGGAGATAAGTGTCTGTATTTACAAACAGGGAAACTGTGCACAGGAAAAACTGATAGCAGAGCCAGAAATAGTACCTCAGCCCCGCAGTCCCAGGCCAGCACCAAATACACTAGGCTACACTTGCCTTTCAGGAAGCTGCTATGGTCAACTCCCTTTAACTGCTGCATTAGTGCTTCTGAATGTGCTGGGTTTATTTTAAATACTTCCTACCTGGGGAGAGAGAGAGAGCTAGCTTGTGCATAAAATATGCTAGTATGCATTTCTGATTTGATGTCTATAATATCCTGCATGTTTTATGCTAGAGAGAAAGAAGGAAAAAAGCTTCGGGATACTATCTGCTTCCACCACACTGCTGAAATGGCAGAGGATAAAGACATGCATGGGGAAGTCAGGAATTGATTTGCAAATATGTCCTATCTGTTCCAGTTCTGGTTGCATTAACAGTGAGGCTCCTGTGAGTTATCTCTGCTGGGTATGCTCAATGCCAGTTTAGAGAAAGGAAAACTGTTCATCTCCAACTCCTAAAGAAGCTCCTACCTTACCAACATTGTTGTGACACTGCTGAAAATGCCAGAGACACACCGGAGCTACAGAGTTTAGAGCTAAACTCACCAACATGGAGAGAAGAGACAGACACCTCTCAAATCTGCACACTCATCAGGTCTCTTTTTCCCTGATGGTTTTGATTCAGCCTGTCTCAAAGATGCACTTTTGACCACTGCAGCGTTTGAGCTCTGCTCTCCTCACAGCGTGTGAGCTGTCTGACCCCAACGGCCCAGAGCTGATCGGGGTGACAAGTGACATTTGACAAAGACTGAGAAGAGAGAACATCTGCAGAGCTAAGATCTGCCAAAGAGGACCCTGGAACATGGAGCTGGGCCCTTACCTGGAATAGTAACACTTAGGTCCACAGATATTAACTGTTTGAATTTGGTCATCTTCTCAGTTCTTGAGGAACAGATTGGGACCAAAGCCAAAAAAGGAACCTACCTAAGGAATACGAAGAAAGTAGGAGCTGCCCTTCTTAAAGAAGGGATGTATTCAGTTGGTCTCCACAGTCTAGGCAAGTGTACAATGTGCTCCAGACTTCTTTATATGCTGGTTCCACTCCAAAAAAATACAGTTAATTTAGTCAAATGGGGGGGATCATTCATCTAGAGACAAGAATGCAGTCCATCCCTGACAGCTAAAGAACTGCTTGCAGAGCCACTGCTTTCCAGGAATTAGGGGGTCAGAGCAAACAAGGAACTCAACATGAGCTCCCAGTGCAATGGGACCAGCAAAGCCAAACATCAACAACAAATGGAGAGCTGAAGCAGAAAGGTCATTCAACTTGAGTTGAAATAGTATATACCCTAACCCAGTTCATCTGCACTAGAACAGCAGGGAGCATTCACACCACCTAATGAGCAGCTGACCTAAGAGGGCAGTAACCCCAACACAGCTAGAGCCCAAAGAGAACATGGGAACACAGATTTGACATTTACAAGCTGGAGAGAACACAGTGAAAATGGTGAAGACAGCTTTGTATTTTCTGAAATGTCTCAGGAGGGTGGAAGATGGGAAGCAGCAGTACCATGGGAATGTCCTCTACATTTCTGAGCAATACGGGAGAACGTGCTTCTAACTTTGGCACTTGCAGACTTCTCGTTTCCTCTGCTCCAGCAATTAACACGGGATATGCCTGACACACTGGATCACACAACAGGAAAAAGCTCTGGAGCCCTTTGGGAAGCACACACCCATGCTGGGGTGCAACACTGCACTGACCCCGTGCTCTAGACACAGCCCTTTGCTGAGCTGAAGGATCCACTGACAAGCTGCACTTTCAATATGGGCTCACCGAACGGGACAGAGGTCACAGCACTCCACAGCAAGCAGATAGCAGATGGCTCTCAGGGATTAAGGGAGCTCTGTGTAGATGCCCAGCCAGTATAGACATGACCCGCAAGCCCACGTTCCCTACTGGTCCAAGTATTTTCTCACACAGCACCTAAAATTTTTACATCTCCAACTTTGCAATGGTGAAACACTTACATCTAAGCACCTGCTATGAAGCAGAAAGAATATTAGCTTTCCCTCATCCACAGAGCCATCTCTCTGTGGCCTGGAAAGCCCACAGTGACAGTGCAAAATAAAAAACTGCCAGCACAGCTTGATGTAAGTGCGTGCAAATGCATCCAGGATACATACATATTCCATGCAAGGGAAGGCACGCTAAGCTACCATTGCAGTGTGTGCATACTAAGTGGAGGTTTTGCAGTGCTACTGAAGAGGATGCACGAGGTGTCTATTTGCACAGACAAACACAATAGTCAGATTCAATTATTCTCTGTGGATGGCTCTGAAACAAAATGCTAACACACCAAACAGTGTTTTAATGAGAGGGTCCCATCCCTGAAGACCTGGTAGTTCAATATATATAGCAGAAGAAACAGGGACAGTCTTGTCTGCATAATTGGAAAATAAGCAGGCATACCTAAAATGTTCAGAATTGCGATACGGTTTCACTTGCCATGAGGTTTTCCATGTCTGTTTCCTTTGCTTGGGTTTGTTCTGTTGTGTGACAATACAGGAGGTGAAAAAGAAAGTTCTATTAGCAGCCCTCAACATATGCCATATTCTAAAAATGTTCAGGGTTAATGAGGGGAAAGAAGGCTTTTCTAAAAAAATGCTGTTTTCTCCACACATGTAAGTCAGAAGACATGGGAGCCCTTTGAGGTTAGAGCAAGCTGAAAATTTAAAATGCAGCTTGGCAACCTGAAGGATGGTCTCTACAATTAAATACTGCAACATAGACAATCCAGGTTCAATACTGGCTCTGCCACTGATACCTGCTCAGTCCCTCAGCCTCTGAGCCCCAGGTCATAATCTTGAAAATGGAGTTCATAGTAGGCCTTCAGCAACATGATTTGTGCATGTGCTACAGCTAGTTTCAGAGCGTACTGATAATTCAGGGCAATTACAACAATACCACCTTATGGATCTTGCTCTGGATTCAACTTTTTTGCTAGACTAACCAGTATAACATGCCAGCTGAGACAGCCACTCCCCTGGTAGAGTAACCCAGCCGTAAATCTAGAAACCTGTCCCAGAGTCTTGGGTTTAGGATCCAACATTTCAGCTTGGACTCATCTTTAGTTTAAATCACCAAGGAAGAAAATTCAGCATTTGATTGAAACCACTGATGTACAGAGCTCTCCTTACTGATCGAAGAAAAGTGATTATCTGCTCTTTTTTGAGAAGGAAAATGACTGTTCCTAAAGAAGAGATCACAAACGCCAATGTGCATTTTCTATAGAATTCTGAATTATCTTTCACAGCTCCAGATAAAAATTAATTACCTTTGCGGTGTGGAGAATGCTCCGACTGGGGTCACTTTTTCTTTTATTTCTTATGCCTTACAGCACAGACACAGAGTAAAATGTCTTCACAGATATAATTGTGTTATATCATGATACTAGACAGACATGGTGCTGAGACCAGACAGTAATTTACTCACTAAGGCTCTGATCCAGTTTCCATTGAAATCAATGTAAAGGTTTCCTCTGACTTGAATGGCTATTGACTGGATCAATCCTTTTGTCTTCATAGCTGGAACATGGCAATTTTCCCTTATTGTTCTGTGACCTTGCTTTCTCATTAAACTTCACTCAAGGGATTCATAAGATACAGAATACTGCATGTGGAAGATAACTCGAGAGATTCATTATACCCAGTCATGTCTAAATAGAGTAGTGACAAGCAGGCGAACATACTTCTTTTCCAACCGTGCATTCTGCTGGTCATCATGACAATGTCAACTTTTACTTTATGCAAGGTAAGATCTTACACATAACATCCATATCTCACCCCCTACAAAGTCATGGAAATATGTGCAATGGGGTAAACTAAGGACGACTTGAACTGTTACATTGCTGGGGTTTGCTGACATCGATTTGAATTGGACACTTAAATGCATATAACAAAAGTTCGGCTGTTTGTGCTCTTTTATTGAACTCTGCCGGGTCATCCAGTCTCTTGCTCTCGCACACAACCACATCACTGATCCCTTTCATAAACAACCATGATCCGCATTAAACACATTCCCCTTTTCAAAAGCTGTGACAGAAGCCTGCCCCTCACTTCTCTAGTAGCCAGAACATTACAGTTTCCAGTCTGAACTTACAACCAATGTATACATATCTAATCCTGTGCCAGCCTAGTCCTTTAGCTTAAATAGTTCTTTTCCTTCCCTGGTATTAACACCCGTGATATATTTATGGACACTCGTATCCCCTTTCCACCTCAGCTTTGCTGGGCTAAGCAAGCCAGGCTATTTTCATTTCCTCTCTAATGATAGCTCTTCACTCTGTTTAGAGTATTTTGCACCTTGCAGTACTTTAAAGTACTTGCAAAGGTTTAGACAAATTATTATATTTTACAGCCAGATTAGGCCATTATGACCTCCTGAATTACCCTGGGTACAGAATACCACCAGTAATTCCTGCATTTTGGCCATAATTTCAGGTTGAACTAGGGCGCATATTTAATAGGCAGCAGAGAAACAAATCCATAATACTCTAATGCATCAAGCCCCAATTGTGCTCAGGTACCAAAATGATCAGAGACTCAGTAAAGGACGTACAGAGGGTAGAGCAGTAAAAACCAGAGGCCATGAAAAATGCTGCAGTGTTTTAACAAATACATGTTCTATGATACAGTGAGTATCACAAAGTGCTTTCAAAGTTGAAGTATAAACTTGTTATTCATCCAACATTTATAACAATATGAAGCTTTTCTTTACAAGGAAGAATCCCAGAAACAGTTCCACTTGTTTTTATTTCTGTGCAAATATTTAAAAATCATTCCAGGATTGCAGAGGGAAGACAAAAAGAAAACACAGAGCTGGAAAGGAAAATTGATTTAAGATAAAAGCAAAACTAGCTTTGAGTTTTTGGTCCAAACCAAAAAATATATGGAAAACATAATGACAACATTGGGTTTTACATTCTATTTTGTAAGCAATAACATAACATAACAACAGGTCTTCATGCAGCAGAGTATGTTCATCAGCTTGGCCAGCAGATCTTTAGCTGGTGCAGGTCAGCAGCATGCAGAAATGTCAGCCCCAGCAAGGATCCAAGACACCCTCGGACTGACCCTTTCAAAAAGAGCTGAGGCATCCCTGGGAGGCTCACGCTCCTTTATTCTAATGACTCCAGTCATCTGGCCCTAAGGCTCACTCTTACTGCGAAGTGCCTTCTTCGATTCATGATTGCTTTGAAGCAACTGGAACTATTTGCAGATGAGGTACTAATTTCACATGAGCAAATACAGCACAACCTCGGGCTTAGCTTTAAGAGGTCCTAAGCACCCACAGCTTCCATTAGCTTCCCCTGAAGCTCAGAGTCTTCAAAAGCAGAGCCGGCATGCCCTGAGGGCCTGATTTTTCCCCAACCCCAGAAGCACTGAAAACTAAAGCATAAGGGTTGTCAAAGGAGTGTGTGAAAATGCACTAGATTGTATAGTGTACGTTAAATTAATACTAAATGTGTATCTATCTAGTGCTCCCCGCAGCTGCTCTGCCAGTGAGACACCAACCAGGGCAGCTCTACAATTGGAAAAGCAGATGGGCTGTGATATTTTCATTACAAAGAACCAGACAAGGTCTTACTGCTCACAGGTCCATGGACATATGCTTCCCCAGGACTGATGCTTTAGGAACTAAAAAAGGCAATGCACTGGACAAACCTGTGAAGGTGTTCTAGTCTAAAAAAGAGGATTTGTGAACACTGGGATTTTTCCATCACTGGCCATGTAAACACTGCTGCAGTAAGGAACACGAGTATTGTTAAGTCCGAATCTACAGCTTTCTTGTGATGCCTGGATTTAATTTCCAGTAAGCCTGCACTTTACAAGAAAATATTTTTTTCCAGTTTTCTTTGGCTCTATTTTCCAGGCCTTTGTATTTTGATACAGAGGAGAGAAAGCAGTCCATAAAATGTTTTAGAAACAGTATATCCTATGGATTTAGGGTAAGACATATCTTAAAGATATGAACTGAACCATCACTTCTACTTCTGTACCTCCATAGGCTTTTGCAAATATTGCAGCCATCGTCCTATCTTCATTTCTGAAAACAATGGTGCTTTGAGATCTGGCCATTCCTTCTTGCTATCAGCTTAATTAAAAGCTTCATTAAATGAACTGTTTCACTTTGTACTGAAACAAATTAGGAATACTTACATGATCAGTCAGCTGAGCAGCAGATAATGAACAGCTGAGAGACAGTAACAACCTAAATCAGTACAGCTGTTTAAAAGGCATGGGCATGACTATCTTTCAAAATTTGCCATATTCTTGTGAAATAGATAAATATGCTAATAGATATGCCCCTCCCACACCTAGATTTCCTAATTACCGTTGTGTGGTCTTCTGTAGCCATATGGGATCCAGGACAGACTTGAAGGCAGAAACCAGAGTCTCTCCCTACTGCACCCACTTCTTAGCCAATCTCACCCCTCGGGTGTTGGCAGTAGCACCGAGGCAGGTTCCCTTTTTATCTGAACTCCCCCCAGCAAGTTCCTCTTGACAAACACAGCAAATGCATTTTTGTCTACAAACAGCTGTGAGGCTGATTTTATTGTTGTCCATAAAGCAACTGCATTTGCAAAAAAACTTAGGCAAAGAAATATCACAGAGGCAGTCCTAGCAGTTTCATGAATGCTCATGTAAATATGCTTTGGCATGAGCGTCTGCACAACTGACTCATTCAAGCCCACCCTTGTTTACTGAACACTTCTGCCATTCACTCAGGCTGTCGACAGACTCACATGTGACTTGTCTACGCTACACCGTTGGCCACCAACAGACGATAGCCATGCAAAACTGCAATGAAGTACTCTCAAGCAACTCTAAAACTGAAATTTGTCTGCATAAAAGCCTATGTGAACACTTACTTTAAGTAGTAAATTTATCAAGACTCAATTCCTTGTGTGAAGACAAAAACAGAGCTATATTTGCTGAAAGTAGTTGCTGTGATTTAGATAAAGGACACAGAACCACAACGAAGCTACCTGTTCAGGACAAGCCACTGATTTATGGACACAGTGGCCTAAGCAATACATTATATTTCCTAAAAGGGTCATCTTGCCCCAACTACCAAAGCGGGCAGTATGAGCTGACATCACATGTAAGAACATACTCTCTGTATGTACGTACAGATGTATATGATAATCTTTAACACAAATCCACCCCAGAGACACAGGTGAATATGAAAGAATCTGAAACAAACTCCTACTTATTTCTAATCCAGGAAATCAGACTAAAATTCCTCAATGGGGTTTGGGTTTTCTATTTGTTTTGTTTTGTTTTGTTTTACTGAGGAAGAAAATCCATGCTCCCAGGATGAGGAGATGCTGTATGCCAAATGTCAGCATGGAGCACATTTTTACAGCCAGCTTCTAAACCCATGAATAAAGAAAAGGGCTTAGCGGAAATACTGACAGAAGTTTAACCACAGCGGGCCAAAGTTAGCCTTGTGTAGGTGCAGGCAACTCCACTGATGTTACTGGACTTACACCAAGGCTAGAGTTGGCCCAATGCCTCTAGCTGGCACAGCTAAAACCTGCAGGCATGATAGAGAAAGACCGCAGCCTGGAGGGACTGGATGCTTCCCCCCCGAACCTGTTGGGATTCATGTTCATCAGAATGGATTGCAACAGTTCCTTCATGAATGAGCACCTGCAGATTCACCCATGATCAGCTTTAAAGAAACTCTATGCCAGCTTTTCATGGGGCAGTGATTATGGATTACAGTGCTCCTAGTAAATTGTAAAGCTTGATAATGTGCCCCTCACTGGCAGAAGCCTCCATCAGGCCTCCTTTTGCACACAGCGCTGTGCTTTGGGGTTTTTTTAAGAGAAAGACCACACAGGGATTTTGACATCCTGTAAATGGAAAGCTGTAGCTGGTTTCTAAACATGATGAATCCGATCCTGAGGGCCTTAGCTTCAGCAGGGAATGAATGATCAAGCTCAGGGAAAACAATGGAGCATTATCAAATTAATTTCACAGCGCAGATCACGTGAGATTCCCCAGAGCCCCTGCAATGCCAAAACACAATCCGATTGTGTAGATCAGCGGCACAACTGCTGTCATCAAGGGTAAATTAACTGGCCAGACTCATCCCCTGGTGTAACCTCACTTGAATCACTGAGTAGGTCAGTGGGATCCTGCAATAGACAATTTTAATGTGGAATTTGACCAGCTTCAGGTTTTGCCAATAAGTGGAATTTCCAATCTATGTCTAGATTAGTAGATTCAGTAACATTGCATAAAGTCCTGCTCCAGTGAGGAGCTCCACATAGGCATAAATTTTGTCCATATGGAGTCCCACTGCTTTGGAGTAAATCATGCCTGCTCCAATTTCATTCATGGAGTGACAGTGGGTCGCAGCAGGCAACCTCCAAAATCCTACACACACAGGGAAGCGTAAATACCCATATGCAGGCTGACATAGACTGCATCTGTATCATAATCAAATTGAAAGTGATTTAGGCTACAGTCCTGCAAAGAATTCTGCATGGGCACATCTAGAAATGTATCTTTTGAAACATTTGTTGAAAAGCTGCCCTGAGCAAAGCAGCTTTGTCTTAGCAAATGCTGAGTACCTTGAAGCGTGCACACACTGAAATAGTTCAGCACAGCACAAGATCTTGCAACACTGTGGAAACCAACACGACAGGTACGTTAGGGATTTAACTAAAGACATTCAGAGTTAAAAGTATGGTCTGCCACCATGAGCTGAAAAATGAAAAGTTTCTCACTGCAACTTCTGTAGCTTCATTACAGCCTCAGTTCCTGCAGACACTCAGCAAGAGCTACACAAGCAACTTGCAGCATGAGTTCTACATTTCACACACTTTTAATTTGTTGGCATGTTCTAATGAAAGGTCATTTTTTTCAACGAAAAAAATTGGTGATACAGAAGAGAACAGTGATATCATACATGACATAACAGTTTAATACTGCAAAGGGCAAGATCATGTATTTAAAAAGCAGCAAGAATATTGTGGATATCACTGGCTAGAAAGAAGAAGATAAAGACCTGGGTGTATAACTGCATTCACGAGCACCTGAGCGATTAACAGGGCATACTTGTTAAAAAGACAAACGAAACCACATCACTGTAATAAGACACACTTTTCTAGCAGAGGTGGGAAAGCATTAATGGAGCTGTACAGTACAGTTCTATCCTGTACCCAAAGAAGAGGAGTTTGAACTTGAGTAGGTCCAGAGAAAAACGACTCATGCTATCAGACACTTTATGAATCTCATGAGCTTAGACTGTTTAGCCCAGTAAAACAAAAGCTGAGAGGGAAGATGATTACTGACTATAAATATATCAGGTACAAAAGAGCTATTTAAGTTAAAAGAAAGTGTTCATACAAGAAAATAAATGATATAAGCTATCTCTGAATAGAAATAGCATACACCTTAGAAAATACTTCTGACTATCAAAGGACTGAGTTTCTTTAACAGTTTTCCAGTGAGAATAGTGGGGACAAGACACCTATGTGCTTTAAAAATGGGTCTTGTTAGATTTATTAAGGACTGCACAACACACCATCTTTCAAGAGCAGGGAGCAGAGTCAATCGTCTGGAGATGTCATTCCAGTCTTGCATCTCTGTGGAATACTTGAGACTCCACAGCCCTGGTGAGGAACCAGGGTCCCACTGTGCTTGGCACTATACATGGGCTAATCACAAAATGATGGACAACTCCTATACTGTAGTTTTTCTATGTCTTGTCTTACCTGATAGATTCAAAGGGCATCTTAAAAATTAATAAAACAATCTGGCCAAAATTTAAGTCAAGACTACAAGATTTGAGGAGAGGATTGGAGGGGAGTAGCAGCTGACGAAGAAAAGACTTCAAAAACAGGAGTGGTAATATGAGGCAAATAAAAACCTACAACAACTACAATCTAAGCAATAGCTATGCCTAGACAATAAAAAAACAACAGTAAACCTTGTGGTAGCATGTTACCACTTGTCAGATGAACATAAAAATTTACACTATGAGTGCTCCTAGCCCATTGCAAATGAGAAGTGAAGCATGTTAACCTAAATAAAACAACCTCCAGCAAGATTTTGGAGACGTGCAGCTGGAGTGATAACATCATACTCCAGCTCAACTCCAACTACAACAACACATTTGATGGCAGCCTCCACTGGACAGAGAATCATCCACCAAAGAGTAACTCATTACACTGTGGTCCCACGATGTAAGTAGTCACATCAGCATACTGCAGGCAGTTGCAGCAATAAGCCTTCCCCAACACTTACAAATTCTATATGGTATATGTATTTGGGCGTGTAATGCATAATTTGCTTGACATATGTAGAAAGCTCTAATTAATTTTGTGATCGATGCTCCAAAACTACTGAGTGAAGTTAAGATTTTTTAAAAATTGTTAAATTACATTTGTGAATTCACATGAGCAGGGCTGAGTAATCACCACTTCATGTTCATGTATAGTTCATTCGGTTCAATTAAGTTCTGCTATATAAAGAAGTGGAGAAAATAGCCAGACAAAATGCTATTGCAAGAATCTGGGTGACAACTAATATGGTTTACAAAAGAGTAAGAAAAATGGTAGATTTTCTTTAAACCTTTTAAAGAAAATAAGTCTGAGATTTATTAAGGAGGCAAGATTATGTACTATTACCGGTAGAATTATCTCACGCTTAGAATGATGAAGTATTTTGGGAACTATCCTTAGAAGACATTCCACCCTGTCCAGCAATACAGTCACGTCTGGAGTGGAAAACAGTACCTGTTTAACAGCATATCATACATAGGCACAAATATTTTAGGAGAGAAGATAAGGAATACTATAACCAATTGAAATGCTGTGGAGAATTACATGCAGACACAAATACAGGATATCTTGAACATTCCTTGTATAGGGAACATCTGGAACTTCCTCCTGGAGAGGAGGCTAAATATTCCTTGTATCTTGTTTGGGTTTTACCTTACTACCTACCACTATGGTAGGAGAGAATCAGTGAAAAAATAATAACAATACCATTGGCATCAAGGATTAAAAGGGATCAGTTAAATTTTTAGGGCAAAAAATATATATTATATTTTGCTATGCCTTACTGGCTGGTGGTGAGCTTACTTGTTACAAGTCTGAGGAGGGTAATTTAGAAGAGAGGAGTTGGTTGATAGGCCAAAAGTGAATATGGATCCATATTCTCCAAACTCATCAATCCTAATTCCTCCTATGGAGAAATTTCTCCACAGACCCTCTCTCTTAGTGTAAAAGCTCAGGAAAATCAATCAACATATTACCTTTGTTATTTGCCACACACACAGAGCCCAGCTGTGGCTGCCTTGGTCCCCTTGGTGACATTGCTTAGTGCCTACTCACACACAAGCCCAACACACCCTTCTCTGGAGATTTATTCTCCTCTGTAACTCACCACGGCAGCAAGAATATAAATTGCTCCAATGTGCAATCTGTCCAAGACTCAGAGGCTCAAAAGCAAAGAGCGCTGAGGTATGAAATGGATGGATACTGACCATGATAAGACAGTTCGGATATCAGAATTACTTCTTACCTTAAAGATAATGACTCCAGTAACATCCTACCCTTTGGTAGAGGAACTCAGCACATGAATCATGATTATCACCCTCAATTCTGTGCTGTAGATCTGGTCGTATCTGACTCTTCTCAACTTGTGAGAACCCAGACAATCACACCCCAGGTCAAGATCTGCAGAATGCTAGTCACGTCCTCTTTAAGCCATGACATAACAAGCAATGCTTTTCCACACCATCAGCAGAGGTGCTGTTACCATGAATTCCTAGCGCCAGTGGTTTCTCTGTACACATGCTGACAGATGCAACTTATCAGTGAGCTCTTCACCTTCAAGAAGTCCACAAGAGAAAGACAAAACCTTTTACACATCCATCTTTCTCAATTTGCCAGACATACCAAGAGGAAGAGCACGAAGCCATGCTAACTGACTGGAGAGCAGATGAACACGGTAACACTGTGCTGCACAGGCAGCATAGTCAATTCCTGCAGCAGACACTCATTTGATCAAAAGTGGTTCTGCTGGCAATTTACTTTTCTTGATCCCACAGAAAAAGAGTTTTAGTCTCTGTTTTAAACTTGACTTCTACTTGCTGCCCTCAGGAAAATCAAGGCCAGATAAATGATTTTCAAAGACAAGATAGTTTCTTTTTTTCAGATTCAGAAAATGATTTTGTCTTGATGAATAATACAGGCTTTATTCGTTTAACTTAACTCAGAGCTACAAAGCACCTCTGCTCTCTCCAGGTAACCAAGGACACATGCATTTTTAACACACCTGTCTCAAAATGAGTTTGCAGGGCAGGCAGTCAAAAAATCCATCCTGTAACTTGGATAATGAGATATGGAGCCATTCAAAACCACTCAACATGCAGCTCCATGCTGCCACTTCTACAAATTCACTTTATTCAGGAGGGCTACATTGTAAAGCATTTATCTTTTTTTTTCTTTGGG
Source organism: Mycteria americana (assembly GCF_035582795.1). Lineage (NCBI taxonomy): Eukaryota > Metazoa > Chordata > Aves > Ciconiiformes > Ciconiidae > Mycteria > Mycteria americana. Next base: position 31,654,096 of record NC_134373.1, read on the forward strand.
GGGGGAGGGGGAGAGTTATGCAAAACCAGTATTTTTAGATGCATCACGTACTTCCAGAGCTCCACAGAAACCTGAGACTTCCCCAGAAAGTATAGAGAAACATCACTGGTTACTCCACAGCATCAAAACAGGTAATTTAACAAGAGAAATTACAGTCTCCTTCAAGTTTGCTGGATCTAACATCAATATTGTCTTGACATGGCCCTTTCTCTCTCATTTCTAATTCCCTCCTTGCACCCACACACCAGAATTCTCCTCTCCATACTCTAACCACTTGTGCTTTTGACATCACATCCCAGCATGTTTCTACATCACTCAACATCTCCACCATTTGGTTCCCGAGCAAGGCAAATAATCCAGCCCCACATCAAAGCAACAAGTAGGAGCAATCTGAAAACTGCACAGGTTTTCAGTAATGGAAGACAGCAAGGAACAAGCAAGGTCTTATTGCCAAACAGTAAGGAAAATTAATGAGGCTTTCAAACGCCCAACTGGCAGTGTTAGTGTGTTAAAAGAATGTAAAAGAGGGGAAAGGACCATCTGCCTGCCAACTATGAGTACTCTCTGGCTGGTGCTAAAAACTCCACTGACTGCTGGGCTTGAAATTCAGGTATTAAAGTTTAAGGGATATGTTCAAGACTTTTATGAAATGAATGTGATTTACACCAAAAGACACAGCCAGTGATGCTTTTTATCCTCTCTTCCTTTTACTAGTATTTTTCCTCTAAATGGATTCTCTGGATCTTCAGCCACCGGTAAAATGTCAGGCTTCCAAAAAAGGATTCTTTTAATTTACAATGAATCATAAAATATATGAAACAGGGGTTGATGTATAATTCCAGATTGCTGCTTGGTCGTTGAGCTGAAATAAAAGAAAATGGTAGCCTAATCATCAGAATGAATGATGGCAAGGATAGTCTAAAAAGGAGTATTTTCCTCTGAGACCTTTTTGCTCTATGTCCAGATTCAGATCTGACACAGCCAAAAGGAAGGGCTCCTCTAGGATTTGGTGGTAGATGAGCTTGTTTTAAAGATAAGGCACCATTTGACACAGTAGTGATTAGTATTTGGTTTCTGAAGGTTTTACAATAGCACCTACAAGTGACATTACCCCTAACTGACAGCTGGGAAGACTCAGCTGGGAAGTATCTCAGCTACGTTTGCACCATATATCCACACACACACACACCTGTACACAGGTTGGGGAAAGCAATCTGTATCTCTCATGTACAAGCCTCCATTCAGAAGCTGTCCTGACTTATCCTGACAAGCAAAGTCACTTTCCTAGGGCTACCACATGAACAGGTGTTAACATTCACATTACCAAAGGGGGTTAGTGGCTTCCCACTGTGTGGACTCATCTTGCTCCAAGACTGTGGTGCCACATTTTCAAAGGTATCCAGAACTACAGTTTTATTCAGAGCACATAAGATGCACAACTGGCTTTATCAAAGGACATGCTGGAGTTTGAGCTGAGCATTAATTAGTGGCACCAGAAGATGTACATCTCCAGAGTGAAACTTGAGGCAGCATAAACAGCAATTTATAAGAATGAAGCTTACACTGATCATTGATCACTGACACGACATATGGTAACAACAGAGCTATCTACAAATACTGGAAAAATGTAAAAATCTAAAAAGTTAGTCAGGGGAAGGAAATTAAGGAACGTTTAGGCTGGCTGTTAAGACAGAGTTCACTACTGGTGAATGGTACGCTTTCCCAAGGGAAGCAATAGATGCCTAGTTATTTAAAGCCAACAGGAGAAAATGCATTGTAGGGAACAATCCCACATTAGCAAGGAATGAACTGGATAGGCTGTCAGCCCTTTTACAATTCTAATTAGCTTATGATTTAGTAATAATTCTTCTTTGGGTCAAAAGGTCAAACGGCCCCCACCATTCTGCTCACTAGTCTCCATAAATAGACGTTACACAACAGACAGAGAGCACAAGTTCTCCCTGTACAATATGCTGTATCTGTCACCTTGCACTTACTGCAATAGTGTGCAGCGAAGCCTTTTCACCACAGAGATTTTACGTTCTAAATGATGGTGAGGGTCACTTTAATTAGAACTTCTCCTTACACTTTGCAAAACAACAGAGCAGTTGCACCATGTTCTTGAGACTGAGTGTGCCTGGAAGCTATGCCTGGATGAAGAAAACAGGTTGTGATTAAGATCTGCTGAGATACCTGGAGCAATTCAGGGCTCTGTCTACAAACACTGTTTGCATCCCTAGCAGCTGTACTGCACTTTCAGCTCAGGCTCCAAACTTCAAGACACCTTACATAAGCCATAGACTAGGTGGCCTAGGAGCCCATCGCACATCTCATACTGCTTCTGGAAGAAGACATGAGACAAACAAAAGACAAAGAGAGCAGTTTTATGTTCAGATGGGACAAAAGATGTACTAAGAGTAGGAAGAGTTGGAAGAAGCCAGTTATTGCAGGTGCACTAAAGGAGAGGCGTTTCGAAAAGGGCATTTCTCCAATTGTGGAAAACAAAGAAACTTGTTGTTATTCTAGAATTAAAAGCCTAGGTGGGTTGTCAGAGACGAAGGAAACAAGGGCAGGGAAAGGGAACAAAAGGAAGAAGTTTTGCAAGGATTCAACTATCAGCTATGAATTGCTTCAAAGGGTGACTCTGGGATTCAGAAGAGAAGCCAAGCATGGGGAGGAAAGGAGCAGAGATTGTATAAGGGCATTTTTTATTCTCCCTGGTTTTCTGACTCCTATTGTGCCTGCAAGGACAGTTAATGGGTTAGAAATCCTCTGAAAATCCTATTTCTTCTATCTATCACACATGCCTAGAGAGATAAATTGTTGTCAAGAATGAGCTGGGATCTAGAAATACAAGGATACAGAACTGGAAAAGACGACATGAGCAACCAAGTTTTACCCCCTGCCCATTTATGGTGGTGGTTAAGAGCATAAAATTAAAATGCCTGCACTAACACATTCCTAGCTTAGCCAGGCCAATGTGAGGCCTGCTAACTAGGAAGAGCTGTGGGACACGCAAAAGCACCAGATGTTTGCCTGCTGAATGACTAATCATGCCCTCGCACTCAGTAAACTGTTCAAGTGGCATGAAGAGACACATTCTTGGCTTCATAAACAGCTACTGTTAGCATTCAGTTGAAAATGTCATTAAAAGTCTGTGTATTTCAGCCCAAGGGTGGAGCGGCTGAAAACTCCTCGTTCCCTTACCACCCCAACCAGCCCATCAGACAGATGCAGAGGTTTTCTGGTGAAACACAAACAGCTGTAATCACTGGATTAGGTACGGTTATGAGGATGAAAGCAAAAGACAACATCCAAGCACTACAGCCTGCAGGGACTGGGCAGACAGAGGGAAGGGACCTGCCAGCATCTCGTGCGAGGCCGGGGAGAGCCCTGCCCTGCCGGGAGGGCAGCACCCAGTCGGCAGCAGCCCGGCTGGCGGCAGACAGGAGCTTGCCCATTTGTGACAATACAGATGGGAATCAGAAAAGAAACAGAGGTTACAGGGCAAACAGCATGAGAAAGGTTGGAGCTCAGCCCATTTCCACCCAAAAGAGCCACATAATTTACCAGCCTGTGAGAGAAGCAATTTGAATGAAGTTTGCTCTTGCCTTTGGGGGGATTTCTTAGAATCATTTAGGTTGGAAAAGACCTTTAAGATCATCGAGTCCAACCGTTAACCTAACACTGCGAAGTCCACCACTACACCATGTCCCCAGGCACCACATCTACACGTCTTTTAAATACCTCCAGGGATGGGGACTCAACCAGTTCCCTGGGCAGCCTGTTCCAATGGTGGACAACCCTTTCAGTAAAGAAATTGTTCCTAATATCGAGTCTAAACCTCCCCTGGTGCAACTTGAGGCCATTTCCTCTCGTCCTATCACTTGTTACCTGGGAGAAGACACCGACCCCCACCTCTCTACAACCTCCTTTCAGGTAGCTGTAGAGAGCGATAAGGTCTCCCCTCAGCCTCCTTTTCTCCAGGCTAAACAACCCCAGTTCCCTCAGCCACTCCTCATCAGACTTGTGCTCCAGACCCTTCACCAGCTTCGTTGCCCTTCTCTGGACACGCTCCAGCCCCTCAATGTCTCTCTTGTAGTGAGGGGCCCAAAACTGAACACAGTATTCGAGGTGCGGCCTCACCAGTGCCGAGTACAGGGGGCAATCACTGCCCTAGTCCTGCTGGCCACACTATTTCTGATACAAGCCAGGATGCCATTGGCCTTCTTGGCCACCTGGGCACACTGCTGGCTCATATTCAGCCAGCTATCGACCAACACCCCCAGGTCCTTTTCCGCCAGGCAGCTTTCCAGCCACTCTTCCCCAAGCCTGTAGCGTTGCATGGGGTTGTTGTGACCCAAGCACAGGATCTGACACTTGGCCTTGTTGAACCTCATACAATTGGTCTCAGCCCATTGATCCAGCCTGTCCAGATCCCTCTGTAGAGCCTTCCTACCCTCAAGCAGATCAACACTCCTGCACAACTTGGTGTTGTCTACAAACTTACTGAGGGTGCACTCGATCCTTTCGTCCAGATCATTGATAAAGATATTAAACAGGACTGGCCCCAATACTGAGCCCTGGGGAACACCACTTGTGGCCGGCCACCAGCTGGATTTAACTCCCTTCACCACCACTCTTTGGGCCCAGCCATCCAGCATTTTTTTACCCAGTGAAGCGTACACCCATCCAAGCCATGAGCAGCCAGTTTCTCCAGGAGAATGCTGTAGGAAACCGTGTCAAAGGCTTTACTAAAGCCTAGGTAGACAACATCCACAGCCTTCCCCTCATCCACTAAGCGGGTCACCTTGTCATAGAAGGAGATCAGGTTAGTCAAGCAGGACCTGCCTTTCATAAACCCATCCTCACTGGGCCTGATCAGCTGGTTGTCCTCTACGTGCCGCGTGATGGCACTCAAGATGATCTGCTCCATGACCCTCCCTGGCACCGAAGTCAGACTGACAAAGAAACAGAAGAGACCTGCCCTTCTGCATTCAGCAGAGCAGATCCATGACCTCTAAGGACAATCTAACACAGGAGCTCTTCCCTGCATCAGGAACCCATGAACTCCAGGCTACAAAACACTGTCTTCATCCCCCTCACCAAAGATGGCAGCCAAGGCCAAAAGGCTCTTTCTGAGAAGCAGTGGTACTATGATTATCCTTTGCAGACTGGTGTCAATAAACAGCAATACCCTAGAGGTCCTTCTCTCTCCAGCAGGTATAACACCCCTAGCAGAAAAGGACAAGCATGGGAATCTGTTGTTACATGAGCCCTTCCTGATGGGAACAGGATGCCAACCAAGTGGGCTCTAGATTTTTTACTAAACTCTCTGTCAGACTGCCAAAGGTATTAAATAACAAATCTGCTTATTTTCAACCATGACCACAGTTCAGTGCAGCCAAGTGAAAACAGACCATTACAGGTGGACAGCACATAAAGCACTACATCCAGCCCCTGGAGAAGGCACCCTGCCCTTAACGACGTGTATTCCAGCTGTACTGCAACAGATGTACAGTCCCCATTCAGCTTAAAAAAATACTGGCTTTGGTAGACTCACTAGTTTAAAGGTAAAATATGCTATTGGCTCTAACTTCAGTTGTACAACATTGATATATTCCACCTTCTGTTAAAATACAATCTTGGTAGCTATCCATCTCTGATGCAGTAATGAAAACCAACCTGCTTCTACAGACCACGAGTCATACTAAATGAGAGGAACTGTGAATGGGCATGCCAGTAGGAGTGAAATGCAAAAACTTCTGAAACAGAAAAGATATGCACAGTCCTGAAGAATACTTGGTTCAGATTAGAGAGGACAAGTATCTTTAAAAGACAGCCTGATCCAAAGCTGAAGACACCCTCTCCCTTTTATTTCAGTGATCTTTGGATCAGGTCCATAGCAGGAGTCTCGTAGCCAATTCATGAGCTTTAAATTCAGGAGGAACAAATACAGTAACTTCTTGAGTAAGTTTTAGACAGGTAGTTCTAAAGATACAATGTGCTCTCGGCATTTCAGTCCACATCAAAGCTGGTGCCACCTAATCAAGTTGATGAGAACTTCAGTGGCAGTTGGACCCTTGCAATGTGCACTTGTAGAGGAGAGAATGGAGAGCATCTTCATTTGCAGCCCACTTCAAAGTCAAGTTAGAGCTAGGGTATCATGGGAACATGGACCACTGACAAGAGAGCCTTGGCAACTCTTTTGTAATCTCTTAGTCCTGAAAGGAAGCTCAACAATTAAAGCTAGTGTGCGAGCCTTAATGCACCGGAGAGGTCTGGCTTTCGATTCGAATGCTGAGGTTTGGAGGATCATAGCCAACAGCAGCCACAGAGTCAGCAGCTTGTTTCCAGACCGTGAACTCCATATGCAAGCTGGATTTCCACTCTGGGAAGGGAAGGGGTGAAGGGAAATAATTCAAGTTATCATGCCTTTGGGGTCTATGTTTTCTTAATTTCTTTTTTTTCCGCCCAGGCTAGCACATGTCACTAGGGGCAAAGCCAACACTAGACACACAGTGTGTCAAGTGACTCACCGCTGATCACTGCTTGTTACTGGGAGCACAGGTGTGGAGGAATCTAAGAATGTGCAATTCAAACTTCTTGCATCAAAGGAAGTAAGGGTGGCTAATGCCAGCTGTGCTGCAAGTAATTTGGCGAACGGAGTGGAAGAGTTAGCAGCAGCTAACTGGTGAGAATCTAGTTTTTCTAGAAACTCTGAAACCAGCAGGGTGGGTTTCAGAGATAATGCTGCCAGTTTGAACAAGAACATCTTGTTTTTAATAGCACACATCTGTCCTTTCTGTTGTTTTGATGAAAGAAAGGGTCATTTCAAAGGGAAATCACCAAATGGGAGCTGTGCTTCAGACTGATTTATTCCTGTGCATACAACTAACATGCAGAGATGGGAAACCATTTAAAATATATAGCACTTTTCAGGCAATCCTTTAAAACAATCTCTGCTCTGATTAATTCTCACAACTCTAGAAAATGCTGTCTGTCTTCTTTTTTTTTTTTTTCTTATGCATTATTACTTCAACAGAGAAACTTGATACTGACTTCCCATTGTTTGCCCAAGGCAATGAGTGAGCTGCTGGTAGGAATGAATTTAGAAGTTAAAACTTACCAATTCCCAGGTTTGTATTTCAGCAATCACAGCACATGTCTCTCTTTCTAAGTTAATTCATGTCCCTTTCTAACTGTTAACACAGACCAAAGCAGGTGACATTTATACAGGATTACTTGACTCCAAGCAATATTAATACTTGCAATTCTGTAGCTGGCCCAGACTAAGTGTTCCCAGAGCTTTACAAATCCCAGTGACCAAAGCCTCAGAGCATCTCTGTGAAGTACTATTTGCTTTGTAAGGGGGCTGAGTAACGAAGCATGGAGTGTTTATGGGACATGCTCATATTCACACAGTAAGCTTGTAACAGGACTTGATGCTAGCCACGGATACCAGGTTGTTCCCATATGTTTCAGGAATGCTCTGAGTCTTCAACCTACGGTCAGCTCAAGAGCCCATTCTGCCCTTCCTTCAGTTCAGTTTTCAGACAGAAATATTCTCCACAAGAGGCACAGAAAAGATGTAAGAAGACCCTGTCCAGTGATTTTTAACAACCTCATCAAGGCTAGACATCCACACACAGAAATTTTGTAGGGTGAAGGGAGCAGTCACAAGAGATTCTATTATTTTGGTTCTCTAAACAAATTTTTGGGCTATGTGCAGTGTAACATGCATACCATTTAACCTTTTAACATTGTTAGTTGTAGGTGCCAATAAACTCAATAAGGGAACATTTGAAATCAGTCTCACCTAACTGTAAAATCGATGCTACCTGTCACAGCACAGTAAAATGCCAAGGCTCCAGCTGTACTGTATGGTTTCCACTTCTAACTACACAAAAACATACACAATGCTCTCTAAGATACTGCAGTCCTGCTAAAACAATTTTCATTAAATGCCTCAAAGAGCTAAAGAGATTGTTATCTGAAAACAAAGAGAAAGCATTTAAACCACAAGCCGCTTGGATTTCACATGGATTCCCACTGCTATTTGTGTTAGAGACAGGTAGGGGTTCCATGAGTGGCATGGCACAAGTTGTTATCCACGGAGTAACTTCTCATCCCAAAAGAACTTTTGATCTCAGTGAACAAAACAGATTACACGTACTCTCGTACTCATTCACAGTGGAAAGTTGAGGCAGAGAGCGCTCATCAGACATCCTCTTGGAGTTGGCTTAAACTTCCTGTCCTTGCACCATCTGACCTCTGCGTGAGTTAGAACTTCCTGCAAAAAGGAAACTATTGCCCAATAATCCAGGATGTAAATCTAAATTGCAATAGGTATTTCCTGCTAACTCCCCGAGCGGATACTGTATTACACAGTCAGAACATCTTCTTGTGGTTAAGAGGATTACACTAAACCACATAAAGGCACTCTTTAGTTATCATTCCACCACTGGCAGGAGATGCAACCACTGCACAGGTGGGCATACCTGTGCTAGCTGACAAGGCACAGGCTGTATTAGCACTACCAACATCCTAGGTACTCACTTGGGCAGTTGATGCCTTTGTTTTTAAAATAAAGCCCTCAGAGCCATGAAGGAACAGCCCTTGAGCTTTCAGAGCTAAAGTGTGTAGAGAAATAAAACTCTAAACCCGTTAGCTGCTAAAGGTGTTTTTGTTTAAGCGACGTATTCATTCCTTCACAGTCCATTATTTGACCAGGTTCAGCTACATCTAATAGCTCCAGTGAGGAAAAAAAGAAAACAGCAACTGTAAGAAGAGAATTTTTTGTAAGTCACTATGTGTGTGAGGGGGGATGGTTTTATGACTTTAACCCATCCAAAGACAAGCAGGCGCAAAGAGCTGTCCCCATTAACGTGGTACCAACCAGCATCCAGTTGCCCCTCTCAGCTCTGACATTCCCAAGTCTCCTCCGCATGCCACCTCTCTTGCCCGCAATCCTGAAGCAAAGCCAGGAGAAAGCGCAGCACATGTGGCATGCTGCACTGTAACAGCAGAAGGGATGTTTTGGCTGCTGACTCCACAGTAAAGCCTTTCTTTTCATTAAGGATATGTCCAAACAAAATTTCACTGGCAGACACGGTCTTCTGCTCAGACTCAAGACAGCCATTTACAAGCCTTGATCACCTGCATCCTTAACTGGGGCTCTCATTTGGCTATGGCCTCTTACCTCTCTTTCCCACATAAGTAACTCCAGCTCAGGAGAGAAAGTGCTTTAAACTCCAGCTAATTAACTCAGCAGGAGAAAGTCAGAGCTCAAAATCTACCTTCCCCTATCAGAAACTCCTTACCCTGCAGTTAGGAAACATGAAGCTGCTGACAACTCTTAAACACTCCTCCCACAGGAAATGTATTTCTCCCGTGACTTCTGGAGAATTACTCCTATACAGTCTCAACATAAAAAATCCTGGGAAACTGTGACGCCCACATGTACACACACCTTCCCAGAGGCAAGTGCAGAAACACTAAGGACATGCACATGGCTTTGCTATCGTACTTGTTCAGATGGATCTTCCAACCTCCTAGATGAGTTGTGCAGTGAAGACAAGGATATGTATCTGTGACTACGTTGTTCTGCTCTGGCACAGCAAGGCCAGGCAGCAAGACACCTGCAGTCCTCTCTCAGCTCTGCCACTGACTGCACGCCCCAGTCCTAAGCCACTAAACACCTGCAGCCAAATCTGAAAATGAGGTGCCTTGCTGGACAGGCATCGCTCCGAGATCCCCAGTGTCTTTAACTCTCTGAGACTTCCATCTGCTTAGAGCTTTCAGGACCCCTGAGACCAGAAATGCAAAACCAGGCATCCAAAAATGGAAGCTGTACCTCATTAGCCTGTATGAAAAGCCATGTCCTCTGCTGTTCTACATGAGCAACGTACAACCTTATACATTTTAGTACAGCTATGCCTATTAATACAATATGGGGATGTTGTGCATGGGCCCTTATGTCTCTCTGTTTCACTTTATCCTCCTCTAAAATGGAAATAAATAATGCCCACACAGCATGGCAAAGCACTTTTGTAATCCCCAAATGAAGGCTTCCGTAGGTGTGAAGTATTCATAAGACGTATTTATTTTCAAACTGCAAAAAAGCTTGCTGCTGTGTTCCCTGGCTGTATTTAGCACACCTCTCCGCTGTGCAGATCTGAAGCAGACATCAGGGAAAGGAATGCTGTGACAATCAACTCCAAATCCCGCAATCTATTTGTTCTACTAATTAAAGGAATATTTACTCAGGAAGCAGGTTTACACTAGATGAATAGTTTCTAAGAACAAATATGATTTAATTATGTGTGGATGCAAGAAGCATACTACATATTAAGTAGATTAATTTATGCTCACTAAAAATACAGGCAAAATTGGTGCTTGGCTATTAATTTTCTATGTTGGAGAAAAGAAAGGGTAAGAAAGGGTTCACAGAGTTGTCTGCTTTAGAAGCTTATTTAAAAGTGATCTGCATTTTTTTCAAAAAGAACCAGAATAAGTCCTTATGAAATGCATAAGATAACTTCATTTATTCACCAAATTTTATAAATAAATTGGATTCCAGACTAAAAGAATAAATTTTATGGAATTAAGTAATAGAGCAAGAAAGAAATGAAGCACCTTGAGCAAGGAATAAAGCAGGTTTTTAAACAGTGACGTGATGTGTGAGCGAGGATGAGCAGGTTACAGAAGTGCCACATAGCATAGTTACTGTCCTGGTTTCAGCTGAGATAGAATTGATTTTATTTATAGTGGCTGGTATGGGGCTATGTTTCGGATTTGTGCTGAAAACAGCGCTGATAACACAGAGATGTTTTAGTTGTTGCTGCACTAGTCAAGGACTTTTCAGCTTCCCGTGCTCTGCCAGGTGCAGAAGAAGTTGGGAGGGGGCACAGCCAGGGTAGTTGATCCAAACTGGCCAAAGGGCTCTTCCACACCATATGACCTCATGCTCAGCATATAAAGCTGGGGGAAGAAGAAGGAAGGGGGGGACGTTCGGAGTGATGGCGTTTGTCTTCCCAAGTAACCATTACGCGTGATGGAACCCTGCTTTCCTGGAGATGGCTGAACACCTGCCTGCCCGTGGGAAGTAGTGAATGAATTCCTTGTTTCGCTTTGCTTGTGTGCGCAGCTTTTGCTTTCCCTGTTAAACTGTCTTTATCTCAACCCACGAGTTTTCTCACTTTTACCCTTCTGATTCTCTCCCCCATCCCACCAGGGGGGAGTGAGCGAGCGGCTGTGTGGGGCTTAGCTGCTGGCTAGGGCTAAACCATGACAGTTACAAAGAGAGTCCTTACAGGGGCCAAGGCAGAGCAGGCCAGTGCTGAAGAGTGTTTGATGATACATGAACTTGCAGCATATTTGCCCCTCCATGCCTGCGTTCTGTAGTGAACACCAGACACGGTGCGGCTATAGGAAAGCAAGTGGCAACACACAACATGAGTTGTGTGGAAGAGTCTCTCTGCCAACAGCTCTTTTCTTTAATAAACAAGACAGATCCCACACCTCCGGAAGGTGACAAACACTTGAGCAGAAGAGTAAAGAAAAGGTCTTGGTGGGGCTTCAAACAGCAAGGTGGCAACTTTGAACTGAATACATGGATTATAGCATACAGAGTGTATTGCTTTAGTTATTGAAAGAGCCGATAGAGAAAAGTGACACAATATTTTGGTATCAAACTAATTTGTCAGAATTGTTCATTTGATGACACTGGATTAAAAAAAAATGTATTTTTAACAGTTACCATAAGTATTCATAAGGTATCCATCAACAGCATTTGGCCTTGCTTTATAGGAAAAAAGAATGTCCCAGAAAGGGCAGGGTCTATTTCAAGGCCCTTCTGCTTTAACATAAAGAATTCATCATATTTCTCCTGTCAAATAAGAAAAAGCGACTGTAACTGCAGGACTCCCATTCACTGCCTCCCTCTACGAGCTTAGACAAGTGACTCAACTTCTCTTTGCCTCAGCTCCTTCCCTGGTAAAAAGGAAATTTGTTCACTTAGGAATCATAAAGGATGATGCAATGGCTTTGATATATTACAGCTGGATAAGGCACAAAATAACATGATAACTTTTTTCTAAATTCTTCTTCCTGTGCTTCCTCTACATGTGCTACTAAATACAGTGGAGTAAGACAGTTCTAGTTGACTCCTGTCTTTCTTCTTACTGCTGCCTTTCATTTTCTGCATAAGCTTCCTCCCTTTACAATATCCTTGAGAAACAAGAAGAATTTACTGTCATCCCACCACACTTCAAGGTGCTGTTACCACCTGGTTTCATACCACCCGGAAAGTTGGCTTTTCCTGTTTGCTCCTGCGTTTGCAAGTATGTAGAAGACTTCAATTCTCAAAGATACAGACTTTAGCCTACAAGTAAAGTTTTTAGGAGTCTTGCTGAAATGGAATATAGCTAGTCTTGTGGGTGAAAATTGAGAGATGAATATATTTTAAGCACACCTCCAGTTCCTATCAAGGTTTAGCTACTGCTGAGTTCAGCTGAGCCTGTGTTCAGCTGAATGGTGGAGGTTTAGTTGATGCTGTCTGAGGTCAGGGAATGGACTAGATGATGCGTCAAGATTCGTTTTGTGAAAGTCTGGCTGCCGATATATTAAATTAGTGTCTGACTGTTTATCAGATGCAGTTCAATATTTCATTACAATGTTTAAATCTCAGCCTTTAAAAAATACAAACCAGAAATTTAGAAGGATATGGGAGACAGGAAACACAACCTTTGAAACCCTCTGTAAAACAGAGGGGCCAGCAAAATACAAAGTGCTTTGTAGCATTTCGGAAATTAATAGCAGCCCATTTTTATCAAATAAATGCTGTTGTAGCTGAAACAACACAGATTGCAAACACATTTGTAGCTTTCTGTCCTACAGAGAAGCCAAAGTTTTCAGGGAAAGATCTTCCTACATCAATCTGCTTTGAAGTGCTTCCTACAATCATGATAATCTGTTCCAGAAACTGGTCATAATAGAAAACACCATTTCAAAGCAGTCTACAAAGCACATTTCTAAAAATGCTTTCAGTTACACCTCAATTGCAAATATGCCATTGAGCCACTTGCTTACTTTTTCATTGGGGAGGGTTGGCTGTGATAAGCACACATTTTTCCTGATCTCCTGCCTTTTAATCATGTCTATCAAGTCATTGTAACTGACAGACGTGTTAGCTCTGCTATTCAAAACAAATAAGAGATGCCTAAATTATACTGTTGCATTTTAAAGAGGTACTGTCAGGTTGAAAACCTGGGGCCAACTCATGCAGCCCTGACTCAGGTAGTATGCCAATTTCAAAAGCAAATAGTCCTTGGATAAGAACTGCAAGATGTGAACTTTTTGGTTTTTTTAAATGAAAAATCCAATTTTAACTTACATAAATGGAACTTTTGCTACTGATGTCCCTTGGTGCAGGATCAGGCCCTTATCTCTTCTACAAATATCTTAGACTATTAGAACTGCAGACATCAGATTATTTCAAATTCTTTATAGTATTAATTTAAACCCCTGATTCTACCAGGTAGAAGTCTGCCATGTAAATAATCCCACTGGCTCAGGTCTTTGTGATAACTTCACTGAAGCACTTCAGTAGTTCGTTTGGTCTATTTGTGGAGAAAAGTCTTACTCAAGCCAAGTAAAAACTTCAGAGGTTTATTTTTCCTTCCTCAGTTGAATCAGCTTGGGAAAGGAAAAAAAAAACAAGCCTCATTATTTTACTTCTACTTCTAATCAATTACTTTTGCATCTCATGCTCAAACATTTGGGAAGCTTAAAATTCAACAGAAATAGAGATCTTGTTGGTTTGGGTGTTGTTTTAATTAAAACTGGGAATGCTTTTCTTGGTGCTGGGTTTGGCAACAGCATAACCTTGCAGACCTAATTTTGCAGAGTGCCTCTGGACCAATACCATCCCTATGCAATCCTTTCCCATCAGTAAAAACTTGTATTTGAGTTTTTGGGCTCATACTACTAGTCCTCAGTCAAGCACAACCGCAGCTCTTCAATGAGGCTGCACTAGTGTATCTGTGAGTAGAATTGGTCTCTTGCACTTTTCATGGACGTCCAAGCCCTTTGAGAGGTTTGTAAATGGACAGCAGAGTAGGCTGCCAGAAAACAAAGAGTTTTCATTAAATGATAACATCTTTCCAAACTAAACCCAGAAATTGTTTACTTATGGGAAGATTCTAGTCCTCTCAGACCACAAGTATCACAGTTAAGGTTAGTGCAGCCCAGCCGTATGCTAGTATAACTTTTGGAAATAGTTTAAGAGTGTTTGCCTTGTGTTAGCAATCAAGAACTCAGGCCAGTGAATTCTCATCCACAGGTCATTTCACTGAAACGAGTAACACTTCATGCATTTGTACAGATTGCAAAAGTGAGTTTTATTCTGCAGGCTCAGATCTTACACTTGCAAGAACAGAATGGCTTCCTCACCAGAAATCCAACCTGAACTCTGCCCTCAGTTAGTTTAAAGTGTCTCTTTTCCCTTTGCGTACATCGCAGTGCTCCTGAGTGAAAGAGAGAGTCTGGTTATGCCCAGGCAAAGTGCAGACAGATGTTTTGACATTTCCCTGCAGAGAGCTCCTCTGATACAGCGCTGCCCTGATTTACAAGCAGTGCTGCTGCTGCAGTCCCTACCCACCTCCCAGCGATCTTCCTCTGCCAGTAAAAACCTGCTGTTGCCTTTTACTACTACAGCTACTCCACTTCTTCACTAGGCATGTATCACACCAGGCTCCTCATGCCAAGAGCTTCCTATGCCACTATCCCTATTTTCTGCCTTCCAATTTTATAGTCTTTATCTCCTGCTATCTATCTGCTCAGTTCTGCTCTGCGATCTCTGCTGTTCCAGTTCTCTCAACCCTTTGCAGCTGTCAGCGCTACTGTCTTCTTTGGCCAGTAGCATCCTTAGAAAGCATTCAGAGAAGAGCCACCAGGCAATAAGGATTGAAAAAACACAGAAGAATCCAGTATCATACTGAAATATCACAGAGAAATTAAGAGATTACTTGATTGCAGTTCACAAGTACTTCCACAGCAAGAAAATGTGATGCTCTGCTCTCCAGATGAGAGCATAACAGGACCAAGAACCTAGCAACTGAGAAACTAAGAGGCAACATAATTGCGAGGGCTGCTGAATTTTAAACACTTAACCAAGAATTGCAGGATGTTCTCTTCCTTCAGAAATACTTAAATCAAAATTGGATGCTTGTCTAGAATAGTTGACCAGCTTGAACGTGACTCAGCTCAGGGAAGTTCTGTGCCTTCAGGGAAGACAGATAAAATGACTGAAAGCACCTTTCTTGAGTTACCTTCCATCTCTGTGGGAGGAGAGACTAGATGGGGAAGAATCCCAGGAATCAAAAGTAAAATGTAAACTAAAGGGTGAAATGCTAAAACCCAGTTCACATGAGTTCTCTCACAAGTCAATGTTCTTCACTTGAGTAAAGACCAAGTGACTGTAGAAAATACCACTTCCCTGAAGTATATCATCTGCAAATCTGCCAATGAGTTTTCAATGAAAAATTAAATTTAGATTTGTCATTCTTGATACACTTCATCTTTATGAAACTAGGAATCAAATATAACATTGGGAGTAATCTTAGCCAGTCGTCTTCTTAACTAATTTAGTATTTTGGATGCCTTAGCTTACGAACTTTACAGAGAGATTCTTGGCAAGGAAGGATGGTATTGTAACTTCAGCCTTCTTAAAATTAACTCACACCAGCTATTCTCAGTAGTACCATCATTATCTGCAAAACTGTGCTCAAATGAAGAATCAATAAATAAATATGAAGAAGAAATTTAGGGGAAAAACGAAGTGCTATTAGCATTCCAGGAGTATAATAAACTCATAATTCTCCAAGGCAAAGCAGTGAAGCCTGGATTTGCAAAGCAACCACAGACAAGGAGGTGTGCAAAGCTCATTCCAAATATAATTTGCTTTCATATTTCAAAGACCCATTAGAGGCAACACATAGCATTAGCAATATCATGGTTTGTATTCCTGATGTACAGTCCTAGACAAATACAGAAGGTATCTAGTAAATTACTCTCTCGGGAACAATATCTGTTGGTTAAGGGGGGAAAATGTTAAATTTTAAAGATGTTAACAACTTGCTTTTGTTTTAATTCAATCTGTATAGATGCATGTCTGTGTGTGCATATAAAAATACAAAATATAGGAATGATTTCCAGTTCATCTTCAAAATGTTGGGACCAGTTGTGCACATGCGATCAGGGTACTCTTTTTCTCAAACTGTAGTCACACTAACTTGAACTGAATTGCTTAGGTGAGTAAAGGATTTGCACGATCAAGTCACCTACTGTCAATGTTTAGCAAGGAGATAAACGCATAGTGTTCTAAGGCACAAGTCTAGGGCTCTGATGCAGGAAAGCAATGAGATGAAACCTTCCATTCATAGGATTTAACTACATATTTAGAATTAAGTATGTGAATAAGTGTTTTCAGGGGTTGTAACCTTGCCTCTGCCAGTAATGCACTCTGTGATGTTGAGAAAGTCACGTAAGACCAGACTTTTCACAGATCTCAAAGTCTAATTCGCACTGATTTCAGTCGCTGGCAATCCTACTTGGCGCCTATCTGCATCATTATGTTTCACGATGTCTTTAACAGATGAGCACAAAATTCTCCAGGCCATAGTCCTTTTGTGCCTCAGTTTCTCTCCCTTCTGAATGCTGAGCATGGTTGTCAAAACAGAAATAAGGGTAAGTTGTACTATTATATCACTTGATTATCCTCACAAAGCAGGAACTGTGGAATTCTTCATAATTTGTATTATGTGTTACTTGACATCATCCTTCATCAGTATCGGAACAGTGCATAGTTACAGTGCATAGTCCTATTTTGCTCATGTTAAATAAAGTACATATCTTTATGCCACCACTTGTGAATACACTACTTGTATTCTTTCCTCTGTTGTATTTTATTTTAAGTAGGTGGTTACTAGCTGCAATTACAACTAAAAGCTAAGCTGTCTTAGACTGGAGGAACACCTTGGACACAGGCAGAAACTGAGTCTCAGCTTTGTATTTTTAATGAAAATGCCCTGCATATGTGGAGCGGACCACAAAAAGGTCAGATAGTGAAATATTAAGTGATTTATAAATATAGACTGATTGCCCTGTCCAAACCATGTGTTTAAAAATCTCCTGGCAGACAATCATCTTCAATCAGGAAGAGAGAACAGAGAAAGGAACGTGAGGCAGGGCAGAGGGATCTGTAATCACTCTAACAAACTTTTGAGACCTAGCCAATTTCTCCTTCCCTGGATATATACAGGCTCCAAAACGCATCTCTCTCTACGTTCTTGAATTTACTATCTTATCCTGTCAAACTGAATTATCCAGAGTGAACTTCCTACCCTTTCCTTTCTTGTCTTCTTTTTTCCCCCCTAATCTTTGATCTATTGTAAATCAGCATCATAGGAGATAAACAAGCAACCGTTAGCTGAAACAGCAGGCTAAACAACTTCCACGTGGCCAGGAAACACAGCAAAGCAATTAAACCTGCCCAACAGGCCATCGTAGTCAGCATCCTCTTCCCTTAAGAGGCTGGCCCCAAAGTGTTCCCAGATTTAGTTCCTAATCCTACCTCTGAGTTGTGCAGATGGTCCCAGCACCCACTCAAAACCTCTTCGAAGTTACTAAGAATCTACACAGCCAGGTAAGCTCATTGGCCCCGATTCTGAGGCAAGAATGAGGATGTGGCCAAGGTCTCATGAGAGTTTGTTCCCTGCCCCTTGAGAAGACAGGCACGATCTTGTTTCTCATGTAACTAGTCATAACTGTCACAGCCAGATTTTGGAAACACTAATTCGATCTCTGAGTTAGGCACTTTCATACCACATAAGAAATTTTCATTCTGTTACCCTTTCAAATAAAGTTAAAGCTATTTTTTCATTTTTACTCTACATCAGTAACCTGCACAAGGTTTGCACTTGAAATGAAAAATACTACTTTTAAAATGACAAACACTGAACACAGGACATTCGTTACTACTAAAAAAAGCCCTCTCTGTCTATGGAGGAGCATAATTCATTCACTGGTACACGCACCCACATTTTCTCCAGGGAGTTTCACAAATTCACATGCACTCCCAGCACTAAATTTTGCATTTCAATCTAGGCATTAGCTATAAAAGATGTGTAAAATCTTATGTAGTCAGACAGAAGCTGTTCCCTATTGGCTACATAATAAGCATCTTAGGTGGCTCCAGGGTATAAAATTATTCCAAAAGGGGTGTGGAAAAAATTACACTGCATAAACTGATTCCAGATCCACCTGTTCCAGGTGCCACCACATATATTTTGTTAAAGCCATCTGCTTGTCTTAAAAACTAACAGTTTTTGAAGACTACGGCACAAGCAATCTGCAAAATACACAAACTTCAGAAGCCACAAACCCTTAAACTGCAAATGGCTTATAGATCATCTATGTAGGACTTAGCCTGGCTGTTCTGCAGGACTGCAGACTGCATCCCTGCTTAACCAGCATCAGGGTATGTCCTCCATAGCTCAGAGGGTTCAAGGCTACTGGAGGATCCCTTTGGCATCACCAGATCCTCACATGCTATTCCCAGTTACGGGGGCTGCCTCATGGGTTTGAGTTAGGATTAAGCTTTTGAGTGCAGCACAATATTTGGCAGAGATAAAACTGATGACTATGGTTCTTCTCTGCATGTTGCTACGTCCCAGCTGGTCACGTGTTGCTGCACAATGGATAAAGTCAAACCTTTGAAACTGGCACTCTGCAATTTATTTGGCTTCCAGCAACAGCCTAATAGGGAGTACGTTACATATTGAGACTAGCAAGCCCATAAGCATTTAGCCTGCTCAACAAAGCAGGTGACCCTCAGAGGTCAGACACTGCTACAGTTTGTGTTTATCAGGGTCTGATCATGTAGGGTGCTGTTTCCTGGAGACGCGTTAACAAGAATGAAGAACATGTAGCACCTTGTAAGATCAAGCGCCTTCACAGCAGCTTCTGGGAAGAAAATATCCTGTGCTCTCGCCACAAATGACCCCTTACTGAAAAACAATGAAATTACACAGATGATTTATAAACTCCCAAGGTGTTCACAATTGATTTGGGGATTAAGACTAGTAATCAGCATGTTTACTTATGATCTCATTTAAAGCTCACTAAAAAGCAAATAAAGACACACCAGTCCTTAACCACCACAGTGCTTTGGTATATGCTTAATTATAAGCACATGAATAGCCCTGTCACCAATTCAGAGTCATGCTCTGTAACTTGGTAACATCCTTCACATGCAAATTACCTCCCAGACTTATTACATTCTTAAACAAAACAAACCCGTTTGGTTTGTAGATACATATTTGATAACAGTAATACTTCTAGGGTATCACTACTCATACACTCATCATTAGAAAATCACTGAGTGCTTTTGTGCAGACCTTAAAAATTTGTGCTTTATATGAGTGCTGAAGCAGAGGTAACTTCGGGAGTCACAGTGCTGTAGTCAAGGAGACCTTGCATACTGAAAGTCACAGTTGTGCTGTCGGAGCTCTGCTGCACTTTGCTCACATGGTTTGAGCCTGGGGTAAGGAATAACTGCTATCATGCAGTATTTTTTTGGGAAACAGTAAGAACAGAGGTGAAATAAATACTGAGACTAACTGTGCTTGAAGAATAATTCCAGCAAGCAAGGCACTGTCCACACAAGTTGCAGGCTCAAATACTTGTTGAAGTCTTGTATCTCATATTCAGACAGCTCCCACTGAAACTAATGAAATTTGCCACCATGGACAGAGATGGGATGAGTCCTGGTACTGGGCACGCTGGAGGAGTCAGCAGCCTACAGTGTAAAAGGAAGAGGAACATCCCCTACAATAAGACTAGCCAACGCACTCACTTCAGTGAGTTGTTTTTTTCCTCCTTAAAAAGAAAAAAGGGCAACAGAATGATAACAAAGAACTGTTGACTTGATCCTCAAAGTCAACAACACTCATATTTGGACACAGCCCGTTTCAAGGCACAGGGATAGTGTTGTAATACTCCATGGTTTGTCTCCTGGACTAAATCACAAGGATTCAACCTAAAATAGTGACAGTTCACCTTCACAGTATTCAGTCTGTAAAAGGTAAGTCCATCACTTAAGACTGACTTTGCAATCTCAGCATGACTTGATACTACATATCTGCTGCACAACTAACACCAATGAATTTCACCCCTAGAGAACAATTTTGAATTGCCTCCACCACTATCTGCAGATGATTAAAATTCCCTTTTCCAGTTTTACACCAGAAATTATCTGGTTGGGCATGATCTGAAGCGAGGCAAATCCAGCTGCAGACTTCACACCGGATTGCACCTCAACTCTGGATCTTGGCACTGCCCCGACAGTGGGACACCTTCACATTACTATGATGGACTCCTTATTCCTCACCACTTCCCCACTCTCTTGGGGCCGGTCTGCACTTGCCCCTGCAGCTCTTGCCATGAAGGCAGTGAGCAACACTTAGGAGACGTGACGAAGCTGGAGTCCAGTGCATGGCTGGATGACAGACTGGTCATCCAGCCATGTCATGTCTGACAGACAGTGCGTGGCTGCATTACCAATGACAGACCCTCGGTAAAATTACCCATGGCTCTCAGTAAAAAATGAACTAAGAAATACTATCTAATGATTCCAGGCATATAGATAAATAAAAGGTGAAAGGCTTTTAAATGCATTCTAAAACAAATATTTTATAAGATGGATCAATATATTTCTCTAGGCTGGAAACAAATGAGTTCTCAAAGAAAGTTAAATTTAGAGAAGAAAATGTTTGGGTTTCTTACTATGGAAAACAGTGATGACAATTCCTTGGAGGGCATTTATATGAACAGCAATCCAAAGCTAGGGCTTCATCATGCTCTCCCTAAAATCAGTGGAGTAAGAACAGGTTAAGGTTACTCCTGTCAGCTTACTTAATGTGAACAAAAGTAGCTCTGCAATCAAACAGCATTGTCCTTAATTTCCAAGCTTTCACTGATCAAACCAGCATATGGAAGTGATGAAGTAAAACAATGACAGCTTTGATCCTGCATCTTTTACACAGTCAATTAACCTCCCTGATGTCTTTACAAGGAATCACCTGAATAAGGGCTACCTGATAACACCCTAAATTCCCAGATCCCAGTAGATACAGCATATATCAGTACTGACGGCAGAAAGGCAGCCGCGCAGCGGATTGTGCTGTGGTATTGTTTGATACTGCCCCCTTTTGCCAAACAGCAAGTCAACAGCCTAGACTTCACGCAGAAACTTTTATTTTATTTGTTTTCAGGAAAACATATTCATGCAGATGGTCTTATTTAACCCTAGCATGACTGCTCACATGATTATTAATCCTGGCTAAAATAGAAATCCATTGTTCAAGCCATGTTTAATATCACAGAGTGAGACTGCTCTCCAGGAACATTTCCTCTAACAAGGACCCATCATGTCTCAGCCTAAGTCAAGCAGGACTTTTACAACTGACTCCAAGGGAAGAAGCAAAGACTATAAAGTCTGGGCATATGTTCCCCCACGTCAGCTGTCTCCCTGGAGAATAAAGGGCAATCATACCGGACGACCAAAGCCATTTTGTTTGGGGACTAGTTTCATCTTACTGCAAAGCAACTAAAATCCCACGGCACCACCTGTATTGAGTTTCTGTCAGGCTACACGCATTACTACTGAACCCATCCCCATGCCACCTTTTCAAGTCTATGTGAACTGATCAGGGCCACCTTGTTAAAAGTCATTCCCCACACAGACCCTCATCCCCTACATCTCTTTGTTCAAGCCTTTTGTCTTATGGGGTTGTGCTTTTTCACTCGCTAGATTTTGCACATTTTCTCCTCCCTGGTTGCCCCAGCTCTTTGCGGGAAGGGAGGGAGGTCACGGAGGGCAGCCACTGCCGATTCCATCAGCCTAACGGGCTGGGGGGACAAACAAAGCAAATATCTATATTCTGAATGGTGGGATCTCTCTCCCCCCCATGAATTGAGGATTAACATGTCCCTGACAGGGGAGGACAAAAACTTAATCTCTCTGAGGAAAGAAAGCAAGATAGAGAGAGAAAAAAAAGGAGAAATTGCCTCCACTTCACTGAAAACGGAAGAGGCATAACGTAAAATGCAGAGATCCCCTACTATAGCCTGCCTAGTGCAGAGTCTACTTATCATCCAACCCAGACCGAACAGAAAAGTTTTAGTCCAAAAGGGAGAAAAAATGAAAAAAGATATGGATGATTCAAGTAGCTGTTTAAAAATGAAACTCTATTAAAAAAACTGGTTAAATATCAGCAGGATTTTTCTTTTCCCATTGCTTTCTTCTCTAGAGTTTATGACCAGTTTTCTCCCTTGGGTGCTTACAAATCACACATATAATCAAGAGAGTACTTTTCTGTATGAGTAGCTTGTTCCAGCTACTCTCACTCCTCCTCCTTGCCTTCACTCACCCGGGATCTCTACTGATCTCAAACAGCAGTAAGAATCAAAGCCCATTATAACTTTTAGCTTAGTTGGTTTCTATTTTGTTTGCAGTGCAGTCGGCTAGGGGTCTCAGCCTACCACTGAACCCATCCAGAGGCAAAGAGAGCTAACCTCTTGCCGCTCAGACTATAATTTAGGAAAAGAAGTATTTTCTGTAATGAGAGGGAACACTTGCACAACAAAAAATGAAACTTTACTGTGATCCCAAACCGATATATCCATACATAAATAGTTCAAGGAAAAAAAAAAGAAAAAAAATTAAAACCCAACCAAAAATAAAAATAATAATAATTAAAAAAAACCCCAGGACCTGACATCTACCATGTTTGGAGACCTTTTTTAAGGACAGGAAATTATCTAAGAGTCTAAACTGAGCCAACAGAGGACAGTGAACGTTTAGGACATAGGTACTCCTCTATACTTATGCTCCACCTAAAAGCCCATGAACAGACAGGTTCAGTACCGACTTGGCAAGCACACCTTTTGTTTGTTTCCTCTGAGGCGTAACAGTAAGCGTGCTCCTGGGCAGCACCGGGGAGCAGATGGTAGTGTGGGAAAATACAAATCTGCAACTTTTGGTGTGGGTGCTGGAGCTGGATCGACAAAGGTTGTTTCTGGGAATCCTCCCCCCCCCACCTAAGTTTCTAACAATACACGGAGCTAAGGAGCCGCACAAGGCTCTCTGCTTCCCTCTCCCTCTCCCCTTCGCTTTTGATCTCCATCAGGACGTGAGCTGAAATTTAATGGGCCACCCCTACCACAAAGACAAATTACCATCTGAAAAAAAAAATCATTAATATCCCTCCGTCTAGGCTATCCGGCTTCCCACCACTGCACCGCCTTCCCTCTCGCCACAGCCCCGCTCAGCGGGTTTAGGGAGAGCTGGGAAGGTGGGGGAGAGAGAAAGAGGGAAGAAACCACCTCCGCTGCCACCTCCTAGCTAACGTCCTCTCCAGCGCTGCCGGACTGCAAAAACAGCGACAAAAAAAAGCACCTTTCGCTCCACAGCCCGCGGGGGGCGGGAGGACGGCGCACCGGGCGCCGTGCACAAACACACACTCGCGCCCCGCAGGGTCCCCCGGCCCCCATCACCCCGCAGCGCTGCCCCGGCCGCCGCAGGGCTGCGCCGGGGGCGGCGGAGCCGCGCAGCAGCGCGGGGGTCCCCACCTTCCCGGGATCCCCGTCCCAGCGCCGACCGCTCGCTCCGGCCCCCCGCCAAGTTGGGAAGTTTGCGCGCCCCCCGCCCCGCGGCCGGGCCCGCCGCCCGCCCCCCGGCCCGCCGCCGCGCTGCGCTTACGGGGTGGCCGCCGGGCGCCCGGTGCGGGACTCACCGGCACATCGCGCTCCGGCTGCCGCAGGAGCGGGGGCAGCCGCGGCTCGCCGCGGCTCGGCTCGGCGCGGCTCGGCTCTGCTCGGCTCGGCGCGGGGCGAGCAGGGGAGCGGAGCGGCGGCTGTCCCCAGCCCGGCGCTCAGGGAGCGCCGCCTCGGGCCATGCGAGCGGCTGCGGGCAGCGTCCCCGCGGCGCGGCCGGAGTTGGGACCGAAGTCCTCTCCTGCGCTCCGCTGGCTCTTCCAGGCGGCTCCTATCAGCACGGCTTCAACTCTTTCCATCGGAGACCGGGGGGAGGAGGGGGAGGAGGCGGAGGAGGAGGAGGTAGGGAAGGAGGAGGGAGCTAGGGGCTGGCAGCCCCAACTCGCACTGATGTCAACTAATGTATTCAAAGTTCAACAGGCCATTTCTTCGCAGGCGAATCGCCCTCGCCGCCCTCCCCGCTGCTCGCAGCCAGCCGCCCCGGGCCGGCGGGGGGTCCCGCGGAGCTCGGTGGGGCTCCGCGGCTGGGCCCCTGCGGAGGGGGCCGGCGGGGCTGGCCCGGGGGGGTCGGGGATAGGGGGATGGCACACTTTTCGGAGGGACAGGTTCAAGTGCCGCCGGCGTGGAGAGGGCTGAGGGTGGAGGAGAGGCACCAGCCGAGAGCGAGGATAAGAGCCAGCGGCGGAGCGATATTTGTATTTAAATCCACCCCCTTCCCTCCATGCTGGAAGGGGCAGGGCCGGCAGCGTTGCTGTGGCTGGGGATGGGATGGGATGGGATGGGATGGGATGGGATGGGATGGGATGGGATGGAAGCGGGGCGCAGGGGAGCCGCCGGGCTGGGGCTTGGAGTCGCGCCGCGGACCCTCCGGCCGGGCTCCGGGCTGCAGGGCTGCCGTGCAGACCCCGCGGCAGCGGCCGCCTGCAGCCGCCGCCCGGCAGGGCTTGCAGCGAGCCCTGGGCCGAGCGCGGTCCCCCTGCCCGCGGTTGCTCCCCTCACCCGAGGCCCGGGGCTGTGGCTGCGTCTCCCCGTCGCGATGTCCCCCTGCTCGCCGGGGGCGAACGGGTTCGAAATGAACCCGGGGAGAGAAACGGCAAAGTTTCCTCACGCCGAAGCGGGGACGGCGGCGGAAAATCCGCGGCGAGGCGCGTACGCGGCGCGGAGCGCAAGGGAGAAGCGGCGGCAGCGCCGCCCGCGCCGCGCCGCGCCCGCGGCCCCCCGAGCCCCGGGGCCGGCCGGCAGCGCCCGCAGCTCCGCGCCGCCCGCCGCTGGCCGGGGGCCTCCCGCGGGGCATCGCTGGGGGCGTGGGGGGCTGCATCGAACGTGTGCGTGCAGGTGGCTGAGGTGCCGCGGCGTCCCCGCGGTGATGCAGAGTGCCTGCACGCCGTTAGCGGCAACGGCGTCAAGCTGTAGGATGATCTGTGCTGATGGACAAGCAGCCTGGCAGTAAAAGGATAAAAATACATCTGGGCTGGTTTAGTGACATTTAAAAATGGCAAGATAAGAGCCTCAGTTATTTATCAGCTGAGTGGCCTGCGCTGATGCCGTTGCATATGTATGTGTATGTACATAATGAGGCTGGGATTTTTTTTCTTCTGTAAACCGATCCAGTCATTCATGTTGCCAGTATGTTACAGCTATAAAAAACAGTGTGATTGTATGATGGCTCATCAGTGCTATGACAGCCAGTTGTGGTGGCAGTGGGTGTTCTCCCAATTCACGTCTCAGAGAAGTAACAACACAGATCCACTGCAATGATCATTACACAACACGTAATTATTTGCCTGTTCTTAATTTCTCAGTTCTTCCTTAATCAAGTAACTGTATCACTACATCCATTCACACAGTAACGCATTTTTGGATGCAGCTTGTATGAAATGGTCAATACATTATTTATATGTATAGCATTTTCGATCTGATTTCCATTTTAAAACTCTCACTGGAAAGTTGAGGACAAGTAATGGGTACAAAATAACTGCAATAAATGTATTCTGCTCAAAACTCAAACTCTGGGATAAGCCTCGAGTCAGGCATAGCCTGGAAGCTGCTGAGCAGACTGTCCCACGCACACTGCCATCGCAGCTGCCCCTCTTTTTCCATCCCTAGCTCTTCTGAAGACCTACAGAAAAAAACTCGAGCTGGTTTGTTATGATAGCATCTTCTTAGGGTACTGTCTTGATTTACACGTGAATAGTAAATAACTGTCAAGCTCCTCCGTTTCCCTAATATGCAGCATGATACCTTTCAATTTAGTAAATTAATTTTTAAATAATTATGTACAGCAGCCTAGGTGTTCGAAGCAGAACACAGTGCAGGGCTGTACTGCTGTGCTGGGGAACTATTGGCTTTCTTTTTCTTTCTTTTTCAGTTTTCCTGTAGAGCAGGTGGTTTCGTTATCTACGCCTCAGGGATAAAACACCTCACGAAATGCCACAACTACAGATGTAATTTCCAGAAGACTCAGTTCAACCTTTCTTCCTCCTAAGACTTGCAGATGAGCTACTGAGCATAGTAGCATGAGACCACAGAAACTAAGTTTTTTCCAGTATCTGTCAACACTTAAAGATCTAATGGATAATGCTTTTCTATTAAAGAAAAGATCGAGTGTTTGCCCTAAAATCTTCTAGCATTTTCCTGCTACTATTTTGCCGTTTCCCCCCCAAAGCTGGCAGTACTTCTGTTGGTCACGTGCGTGCATGCATTGCTCAGAGACCCACGAATAAAGGTGCATATAAATTAAAGTCCTGTAATGTTTCCTTGGACACTCAGGTCCTGACACCTTAATGCCATTACACAGCATGACGTCTCCGAAATCACTCGCCAGACAGGGAAACTACTCAAATCCTTTTAGTAAAGGGCTTGTGACGCAAAGCCGTACAGTTCAGATTCTTTGAAAAAGAGAAATGCCATGGCAAAAGTCAGGGTATTGCATGTGAAGTGATCTATATCTATCAAGTGATCTATATCTATATAAGGGATCTATATCAGTCTCCAGATCCTAAGCCTCGCTAGGGAGGCGATGTACCGGATTCCTGTTCGGGGCTTGGCAACGACCGAGCTCTCGGCAAGACTCGTCACAGTTGTTCGCAGAGGTGTTGAACTGCACCTCTGTCCAGAGCCACCTCTGCTGGAGAAACCCCCTTTGCTCTGCTGTTCTCCCGGCTTGCCCCCCCCAGGGAGGGAGGCAATGAGGGAGAGGCGCGGTGCTCCCTGCTCGCTTCTAGCCCGCGCAAAGGGCAGCTTCCCCCAGTCAGGGGGTGTTTGGCGGAGCCCGCCCTCCCCGCCGCTCCCGCCCCGCCGCTCGGGCCGGCTGTTACCACTAGGTGCTGCTAGTGCCTCCCGATGCGCCCCGCGCGGCACCGAGGCGAGGCGGGCCGGCCCGAGCGCAAGCCGG
This sequence comes from Mycteria americana, assembly GCF_035582795.1. NCBI lineage: Eukaryota > Metazoa > Chordata > Aves > Ciconiiformes > Ciconiidae > Mycteria > Mycteria americana. The sequence continues at coordinate 31,681,328 of NC_134373.1, forward strand.
GCTGACGCAGGCACGGAGCCGCGCTGCCCGCGGGGTCACCCGGGGCCAGGGGGGCACCCGGTTAGCTGGGGGGAACCGATCCACGCACAAGGGTGCCTGCACACGGTGTGGGCTCGTGTAGCAGTCGTGTGAGCAGGCTGCGCGGCCAGCCGGCGGCTTGGGCAGCAGGAGCTGTGGCACCGCTTCCCCGGGGGCTGGCTGGGGGAGCGCAGGCTGCAGGGAGTAGGGGTAGCTCCCGTCGCTTGGAGAGCGCTGCCTGGGCCATGGTAGTGCCACTGCCTGCGGGGAAGAGGGGCCACCTTTGCTGCCTTCCAACACAGCGGTGCAGAGCGCTGAGAGGGACGGGGGAGAGTAAAACAGAGCGGTGATGCGAGCTGCAGGGAGGAGGAACAAACCCCAGAGGGATGGGAGGATTTGGGGCTGTAGGGCAGAAGAAGGCAGGATAACAGCTACTGCTGGGTGCTGGTTGGGACAAGGAGCTGCAACTGTAGAACAGAGCTCTGTGGGGTAAGAAGAGATCAGACCTAGGCTTTTTGTGAGCCAGGTCACCCGAAGACAGTACCCCAAATTGCAGCTAGCGTCACACTTTGCAGCCTAACTAGAGCAGGCTGTGTTAGTCTGCATTTGCACACAGAAAATCAATCTGCTTATGACTGAACTGGCTGCGCAGACCTGCTTGAACTCGAGCTGTTCTGGGCATTCAGATAAGCTTTACTGGTAGATGTTCTAGGTGGAGATCTGGAGGAATTCTTGACTCTGGCCTCATTGTCTGGAGGCCAGGCAACAACATTCACCCATGCTTGATCTCTGGACCACGATTCCACAGTAGTAACAGTCTCATTAGAAAAGTAATTTTGCTGTAGATGGCCAGACCCTTTCACATAGACTGAGGGAAGGGGAAAGTGCGTATGTCAGGGGCAAAAATTTTAAATTATGCATAAATTTAGAGCTGTGCACATATGTTCAGCCAATTGCTTCAGTAGCCGACTACAAGTTTTTATTTCCCTGTAGCACTGCAAGGGGAGAAGCAGGGTTGCCATGAGGAAAACAGTCAAAATATATGCAGCAGAATATCTTTATGCTGGTGCAAGTGACTGACCCAAGTGGAGCCCAAACGGCCCTTCTAGGTGGTGCAATGTTTTCTTAAAAGGGGAAAAAAATGCATTTCTAAATACGATATCAGCAAATACTCAAAAGCCACGGCATGTAGCAATAGTGATCATAAGCATTGTCCTGAATACTGAGATCTAGATCTGAAGCCAAATGGCCATTAGCCGTAAAATATATAGGTACATGGCTTTTCTCTTGAATTTAAAATAGGTTGCTAAATAGTTACAGTTGTGGTTTCCCGGCTCAGTCTGCTGGCGACAGTAACATTTTAATTTATACTAAAGAGAAGGCAAAGTTAAATCCATGACATGAACTAAGAGTCAGATGACCTGAAAGCAAGAGATACAAATGAGCTCCCTGGAGAGAAGACGCTGTGATGGAACAAATAGAATAATACAGAGGGATGACTTGACACTATCACCGGAGCGACTGTATTTTACTTCTTTGGAAAGAAATGAAATGAGCTTAAATTGGGACAACTGCTTTATTTTCAGAGAATTACATCTGAAGCCTCTGCTGCCTACAGACAAGTGATATGCAATTGTTTCTCCCCTTGAAGCCAGGTACTATTAATTGCCAATTTTCATATGTCACTCGACATGATGAAGTCAGCAAATGTCATCATACTTAATAGAGGCAGGCCTGGGTATTCCCACTGAGTCTCAGAGAAGGAGAAAGTTCCCTGTTTGCAGACAAAGACTCATGTAACATAAAAGTTGAGTTAACTCTATGATATACCAGGAGGGAGGGAATGTTAAGCTGAGATACTTGTCATTGCCCAGTAAGCATCCACATTTCGGTAACATATACAGCACCTAGCAGTCACCTATTTGTTGGCAAATAAAAGGAGCAGTGAAAAATTAGTTTTTAACAACATCATTAGGAGGTTTGATACTACATCAGAAACTGCTCCCCCCCCCCTCCAGTTCTGAGCCTAGAGTCTGTGTTTATTGCAAATTACTTCTGCCTTGAGACTGGAAGTGTAAAACCTAGCACTGAGCACCTTTATGGTGCTCCTAGATATATATTATCTGAGGGATTGAAAACTTCCTTGGTAAATACAAGTGGGATTTTTTTTCCCTGGGGAGTATAGGTACCTTTACAATTAGACTTAAGCTTTAACTTAAAGACATGTTGTTTGCCACATCAGACGTCTCACTGAACGCTCTGTACAAGAACCAGATTTGAATGGAAAGTGAATTCAGGACTGTTGACAGCTTATCTACTGAATTCATAACCAACCTTAGGCAATTCAGCTGAAAGATGAGCTCAACACTGCGAGTTCCCATTACAACCTTTGCAGTATCTTGCCCTATTCTAATTTTCCTTCAAACAGCTACATTAAAAAGCTTTACAGGAGCCCACTTATACAACAAACTGTTATGTCCAGTGAGCTGCGCTCTACTGAAAAGTCTGGGTCTAAATGTGAGCAGGTTTTGAAAGTATTAGCGTTCCTTCCTCCACCCGCTTATGTGATGACCAATGTCTTGATAATACAGCTTGCAGTGTCTGGTTTGGAAAATGCAATTCTCAGTGTAGTGGGGATGTGAACATGCTGGTAAAACCGAATGTCTGTTCAGCAGATTGTAATTCTCCTGTAGTATTTGGAACTCATGACCTGGAAAGCCATTCTGAGGACTTAAGAAGTTCATAGCACTCAGTTAATACAGTGTCCTTCCATACCTGCATGCTTTTAATGAACTTAACTAAAAACCATACTGTACCTACTCAGTATGTGATATTCAGATGCTTATAATTCAAATCAAAACCAACTGACTTTCAAATCTCACCCACTTTGGCTGCAGGGCTGTTTAAACTAAAAGGTCAGGAGGAAAAAAAATATTTCTTAAAATGAAACTTTTTTAGTGCTCTAAATCAAGATACGAACTGCTTTTAAAAGCATATTTTCATCTTCAGACAGAGACCAATTAGTTTAAATTTCAACCCTCCATTTTGCAGATTTTCAGATAGGTATTGAAAATAAGGGCTTAGAAAAGAAACTGTATTATAGCTTCACCTATAATGGTTGTGACCGAGTGACAAAGTCTTTCCTCTCATAAGAAAGAGGCTCATTGGAACTGATGCAGACAGATCCATGATCTTTGGGAAAACATGGTTTCAAATTCCTAGACAGCGTAGGTACAATTTCACAGGTTGAGACATTTCTCAACAACAAACCTGAAATGTAACCCTAAAGCCTGCTACTTTAGGAGAACGTAGCTTAGATCTGCACGTTGTAGCCATGTTCCCTCCTGAACTGCAATGTACCCCTTTGTGACTTGGCAATGCAATGGAAGGCCCCACGCTAGGGAAACCTTGTGAAATATAAAGAGAGCCCTCTCTGCCCTCTTCACTGCCTGATTCATTGAGGGAAGGTGGCTTCTTCTCTCCCACACAAAGACAAGGGTGGTGGAAGCAGTTCTGTGGTGAAAGGGAATCTTGGGCCTAGGCTGAGCTGTCCTAAGAAGAGCTAGTAATATGTGGAATATGAATATTCATTGTTATTTTGTCATTGGTAAACCTAAACACCAGGAAGAGGTTGGGTTGGATGTTACTACAGTGTGTGGCCTGGTTTTGTTAAAGAAAAAAGTTGGAAGAGACAGCTACCTTTTTTCTTGCAATACCTTAGCAAAGAGATTGTGGGATACTGCAAACATTGCATTAACAGAAAGCTAAGAACACTGTCGCGTTAGACTGTACACTGCACTGCTTCCTAACAGAGAGTGTCTGCTTCCCTTCACCAGCACAGCCAGGGATGTCAATAGAGAAAAATGATTGCAGCAGAGTGGGCTAGTGCACTAAGAGAGAAGCTTTCTCCTTTGCATTTTCAGCAATCAAAACCCCTATAACTTCTTCTCCAAAACATCACATCCTTCCTTCAGCTTGGCCACCACAACATATAGTGGTGGCATCTCAAATATAAGGCACAACAGCAAAGCAAGCGAGTGCCTCGTAGTGAATTCTGAAGGCACACAGTGCAGCAGTGCAGATCAGGGTGGTTGGAGTGGGCAGGGTCAGGTATTGAGTCACAGGTCCTGAGCAGTGCACTGTTATAATTCTTATACTCAGATAATTCCAACCACTTCCTATTTATATATATAATTACATACTACTGATTATCTATTTTGTGTGTTCTTTCCACACAAAGTTGTCCATCAGAAATACCTTTACTAGATAAAAACATATTTGGGTATGTATAATTAAAATAAAATTACTATATATATTTCTAATTAGCATAACATGTGCTGCAAAGTATATTGTATATTCAGTCAAGTCTAGTGGCCAAAAATATTCCATGAATTCTGGTCAACAATTATCAAGAATTCTATTCCTGCCAGATAAGCTGAAAATTATCACTTGCTGACTAAGTCAATATGTTATCCTGCTGCTATGCCATATGGCCCTGGATGCTGAGACACAACACAACCTCATCAAGTGACACCCAAACTGGAGGAGTGGTTGACACACCGGAGAGCAGGGTTTCCATTCCTCAACAAACTGGAGGAACAAGCTAGCAGGAGCCTCATGAAATTCAAGAAAGGCAAATGCAAAGTTGTGCATCGGGGTCAGAAGTATCCCATGTGCCAGGCCAGGCTGAGGGCTGAGCAAACAACCCCGCAGCTGGAGTTTGGGGTCTGCAGAACAGCAGCTACTGACAACCTGGAGAGACTCCAGAGAAGGGCTGCTAAGACAGTTAGGGGACCAGAGCACCTGATGTACAAGGAGAGGCTGGTTTGTTTAGCCTGGAGATCTGAAGGCCAAGAGGGGATATAATTGCCGTCTTCCACTACCTTAATCCATTGGAGAAGACAGACACAGACTTTTCTCAGACACACACCAAAAGAAGAAAAGGCAACAGTCACAAGCTGCAACAAGGGAAATACTGATTTGAAATATGGAAAAAAATATCTCAGTGGGACTAGTGCTCCACCGAGACAGGGGACCAAAGGGGCTGTTCGATCTCCACCCTTGGGGATTTTCAAAACTTGGCAAGACTTGGAACAACCTGATCTGATTTTGAAGCTAGCCCTGCTTTGAGCAGAAGGTTGGACTACAGAACTTCAGATGTCCTTCCCAACCTAAATTTTTCTATGAATCTACAACATAAAATCCAGTTCTATAAGATAATAAGTATCCCTTCCATCAGCCATAAAGGTGCTTGAAGCTTTGTCAGGGGTCAACAGAATTGGCTTATTAGAGCAGTGACCTATCTAAATCTCAGCTATGATTTCATTCGGTAGGTAATCAGGTTAAGTGTGATCAATTATTTGATTGCCTATATATTATACTGAGATTGTCATAACAGGCTGAGATATACGAGGCTTGATTCTCCTCTCCCTTTCTTAAAAAACGTGAGATTCAACAGTGATAGGGAAGGAAAAAAGACAGAAAAACAGAGACTGTTTTCCCCTGAACAATGAGTGGAACTGCTACATTTCATGTAAATATTATCACTGATCTATGATACAATCATTTCTACAGCCAGCAGGCCAAACCTCACTAATATTCCTTCCTCGTCAAAACACATAGGGTTACTCATACAAGTAAAGGTTTGCAGGCATGCAAATTAATTTGTAGTAAGATGGTTAAAGTTCTAAATCATGTATTAAATTACTTCTATTGTACAAGTTTAACTTCATTTTCCAAGCTAGTCACATGCAACAGAGATGCAGTAATGTAGGTATTCCAACTGCAGGAGTGATTAGCTGCCGGTGCCTTCTAAAACTAGATTTGTAAGTCAGATCATTGGAAAGAGCAGCGGTTTGTGTCCTGGATGTCATGAGACCAGAGAGGTGGAATATTGGCAGAAGATTAGGTTTATTTTTGTATATGTGCTTGAAATATTTAGACAGACTAGGATAGAAATCAACTTGTAGGGTTATAAACCCTGATCCAGCAAAGCAAAAAAGTAATGAGCAAGCCCATCTCAGGTGTTCAAAGAACATAAATATCGATTTATCCTTGAACAGTGGCCCAAAGTCCCATTAAAGTTCAAGGAATGACAGTGATATTCAAGCACTTGCTTAAAGGTAGGCATGTGCTTAAATGCACTGATGACTTGAGGCATTTTTACTTGTATTTCCCTATGTAACAAACAGGGAGCTACCACCAGCTTTGTTAATATTGCAGGCATTTCTGCATCTCCTTGTTTCTGCACAGAAGCATACTGCTGACAGTTTTGATTTTGCCACAGAAGAAAATGAGCATTCCAATATGAATTATCTGCCTGGGTCTGATGAAATCAGAGAAGTTAGCCACCAGTTTCTGTAGACTGGGCTATAAACAGTAATTCTCATAAATAAATTTATTTGGAACTTTAAGAGGCTTGGGTTGAAGTGTAACAACCTCTGAACAATCTGATTTGGACTAATATATAAGCAGCCAGACTGAGATACCAGTCAGTACCTTTCCCTCCCTCAGGAGCTTTATCCTTTACTGTTTGTAGGTTTACCTGTTAATGCTTATCATGGTTATAGGCTCTGACTCAAGAGCTCTCATTAATCACCGCCTAAGAACACTGCATCAGGTAAGCAAACATATCAGATACTGAGCTGAAGCAGCAGTACTCACTTCAAACTGTCATTTGCTCCTGACATAACAAGGGAAAAGATTATGCATTCTAAGTACCAATAATTTTTCACTGCACGATTCAAAACAAGCTTTGGAGATTGGTGCCACATTGCTACAAATGATGGCACTGAGGGTTCATGAAGTTCAGTGATCAGCACTGAAACAGATATCCTCTACCTCACTGCATATCTTGCATTATACCCTCTTGGAGTTACTCAAAGGTGTTCTGTTGATGAGCCTGAATAACAATGTTAGAATTTGGGTTCAGCTGCCAAAGTTTGGCAGTGTTTGAAAGCTAGGTCTGAATAATCACATGCTTTGATAGAGCCAGCTGTGAAGAGCAGCTGAAGGTCTTCGTTTTATGAAAGTTCAGGTTCATTTTAATCCAGATTTTCTTCTGTAATCCAGCCCTAATTCTTCCTCTGAATAGCAGGAGGAAGCCAGGCAAGATCTTTGCATAGGCGTTCAAGCAATTAGCAGTTCAGTTTCCATGCAGTCAGTTTTGCTGATTCAGTAAATGCAGAAGTTCTCAAACCATAATCTACTAAAACCACTGCTGTCACAGTGGTAAAGCATCTGTCAGTCTCAGAGCTGTGATGTCTTGCTGCTGCTTGGAGCTCAGGTCAAGATTAATTTAAGATTTCCAAATGCTTTTTCTTTTTTTCCTTTTTCTGTTTTTTTTTTTTTTGGACCAGCTAGACTCCAAAATAAGCATACTTCTTTGATGTCTTTCTCTGTCAGGTATCTCTGATGAAAATCCAGCTATGAGCAAACTTTCGGCCAATGCTTATTTTAGAAATTTAAATGTCTTCTTCAAGAAAATTAAACGTCTGCACGCAACAGAAAAAGAGTCCACAGTAACAAGTGTAAAGTCCCAACACTTCTGCCAAGAGAATCCTGAATGGCGGGGTGCAGCAAAACAGATGCACACCTCCTGTTTAAGGAAGCTCACTTTCACATTGTTTCCTATAGTCACTCTAATTTTCCTCAACTATTTTTATGGTAGCTCCAGTGCATGTTGGAAAAATAGTGAAAAAAGGACTGGGACACTGGAAGGAAAACCAGAATCCATGAAAGATCTGAGGCACGGATTGTGGCAATACAGTATTTGAAAATCACCACATTCATGCATTACTGGTTATACTTGCCACGTGGTTTCATCAAGAGATAGTATTCTTCACACACAATGTTCAAACTGTTCAATAGTGGATCACACAGCAGCTGCTGGTTTGCAGCCCAGAAATGACTGCACTTCAGTGGTAGGCAAAGGGATCCCAATAGCTCCTGAAGTGCTTGGGCATTTTGCTAGGTAGAAAGGAGTTAAAAGTATATAAAGAAATATGTTTCTAATTTATTACCTTTTACACAAATGTGTACTTTATGGGAAAGGCATGATACAACTAATGCAACCTTCTCTTTAAGGCTCACCCAGGAATTCTTTAAGGCCACAAATTGTGTTCTGTGTACTTTGAAGAACCACATTTTGCTGCTCAAACTGGGAATGGCAGCGGGCCAGCTGGTACGAATGGCAGCTTTCTTTCCATGTTCACATACTGTAACTTTTGTACGGATGTTGTCTAAACTCATATGTGAGTTGTCACGGGATTCTATGCCCTACTTATTGTTTGCTATGCTGATACACTGGCACATCCAGAGGTGATTTTTCACATGTCATCAGAAATGTTATAACACCGGATTGGTTTTGTAAGTACAAGTGACTACCTAAGTGATGGAGGATTCCTGTCTCCTATGTATGCAAGAATAAAAAGGGAGGGCAGGGGAGAGAGAGAACAAAAGGCTATGTACCAGGTAAAAGAGCAGGAAGCCTGAATTAATTTGTGGAAGCAATAACATTTTTGTCAGTTATTCCTCTTTCCTGAAGGATGGAACCTCACTGATTGAAAGATGCTCAGGTCAGATATGCTTTCATTTGTCAGCAGCTAACTTGGTGTAGCCCTTGTAAAATCTAAAATCACATGCCCTTCACACACACTGTTGTTTTTCATGGCTGCACTCAGCCTAAAGTATAGGAATTGTCATATGTTATCAACTTGGCAATCTGTTCAGATCAGTATCCTCTCTAATAGTAGCTTAAGAGGGCAGTGGCATAATCTGATACATATACTTTTTTCTCTCCTGTAAATCTCAAATTAATCTCTTGAGAGACTCTATTCTTCCCTGGAGCACACACTTTAAAATCTCTCTGAAATCTGACATAAATTATGCCAAATCTGGGCAATCTTGCTATAACATAACTGACCAAACTCTCTTCAGTCTCTTTAAGGTATTGGCCTCAGTGGCTTCCTGTGACAATATGTTCCACGGCTGAAGTACACGCTCAGTAAAAATACTTATTTTTATCAGATGCTTCCTTTTATGGAATTCTCTGATATTTAATTTCATTGCTCGTCAGTTACTGCAGTAGCATACAGCCCACTGCCAGGGCCCTGAGTCCACTTGTAGGCCTGAATGCCCTGACCAGCCCCTGGGGCCTCCCCCCACCTGCCCGTGGCCCAAGACCCCACTGCAGCCCAGCCCAGGGCCCTCAGTTCCTGCCCCAGTGATGCCACAGCAGTGCTGGTCTCCAGCTCCCCCACAGCTCTACCCATGGGTCCCACCAAGCTGAGTCCCTGTCCCCAGGGAGGTGCCTGATGCCTGGGGCTGGAGCTCCCCTGGCTGCCCCCCACTGCCCTGCTCCCTGGCAGGGAGGCCATGTCCTGCCACCCCCAGGAGCCCCTGCTGCCCCCAGGCCCCAGGGAGCCGCCAGCTCTTATGGCTCCCTGGCACCTGTAACTTGTGAAGCAGCACCACAAAGTTGACTTTTTCTTCCCCTCCCCAAATCTTTTTTATGAAATCCACACAGAAACCTCCTACGAATAACCCCCCCCCACCATCTGGCAGCCCCCTCGGCGCTGACCGTTGCTCTCAGTGGGACGTTTCCAATAGCCACTCTGCCCAGCAGGGCTGATCCCCCAGGGCCTCTGGACTCCAGGGGCTGTGTTCAGTGCTGTCCCCTTCGGCCCTTCCAGCAGCACCCCAACATCTTTCTGTCCCTTCACGACTGATGAAGCCTCCTCTGGGTCAGGTGAGCAGTGACAGGGACCCGGTGCCTGCCCAGAGAGCTCCTGTCACACTCAGGAGAGACAGTTTCAAGTTTCCTCCCAAAAACCCAGGAAACCCTTTCATAGGTCTTTAAATCAGTTATAAATGTAAATGTGGGGCTCTGAACACCATCATCTCCCCATTGTCCCAAAGATGACTGAAGTCTGTGCCTCCAGGCCTTACCTTCTACCGCCTGACAGCCACCGCAAAGCTCCTGACAGGACACCGGGACACAGCTCTGCCGGCCTCGCTGATGATCGCTCTCCCTTCACCACCGCCCAGCACCGTGAGGGTGCCATGCCAAGTCCTGAGGTAAAGGGGATGCCGGGCAGGCTGAGGGAAGCTCACCCAGCTACAGTTTTCAGTGGAAAAGACATTATCACATGTGCAGCCCACCAGGCTGGGTCTCACCTCAGGGCAGATGCCCCGTGGCCTCCCCCATCCAGCAGCTCCTCAGCAGGGCCAGGCAGCCCTGCCAGCTCAGGTATACCCTCGCATGGGGCATCTGCAGTGAGTTTGCTCATCCTTTTTGTTGGTCAGCATGGATAACAGTATTCTTCTCTTCGAAATTTAGCCATGTTTTGGCTAAAATGGCCAGAGCTGTCACCCAGGTAAATGTGAGTGAGGCTGAGCTTTGCATGGGTCATCCTTCAAGCAGAGAAGGTACATGGCTTTTGCTCTCCAAAGCCTAGGTTTGGTCTCAAATGATGCACAGCATGTCTTCACCAAAGATTTTCATGGTGCAAAAAGGCAAAAATAGATTTATTTTACTCAGGCAACAGGCCCACAGAGAGGAGATGGTTTTCACAAGAATTTAATCCAGCTCTTCTCAGTCATGCACTAAAGCCGTAGCTACAAGCTCATCCTTTCTCTTTGGTGGCAGCTATCTAACTAAATGTGTTTTCTCTAGTCTAATCCAGTACATTGTGCTCTGTGCTGAGGTTGTCAGCTCATTGTAACTGCTTTGGAGTCAGGTTTTGTTCTGTTTTTAAATAACAGTGAAACAAATTCATCTGTGAGCTATGGATTAATAGCTGGCATGAATTTGGGCCAATGTACTTTAATACATTCATGAAATTTCACTTTATCCTTGGTGTCTTATCTTCAAGAATATTTTAAATAGACTATTTTTTCTTTTATCTTTGCTATGTTTCATTTGCTTGTAAATACACATAATACATCCTGATTTTGTTTGCATGTTGATTTTCTTTCTCAGGAAAATAGATAAATAATTAATTTGTGAACAAGAGACAGACTGGTGTTGGAATTATGCCAGATCTAACCTTGGGTCTTCTCTATTTCTTTGTCATGTTTGAGGGAAAGAGAAATGAAACAGAAACAAGAACACTTAAAGCATGTGATAAATTCTTCCTTGGCATGAAGAGCGTTCCGGAAAACTCTTTCCTTTCCAAGAACGTCTTTGGTTTGTTTGATACAGTATTGTTGCCAGGTGCATTGGGGTCGTTTTGAAAGGAGAATGACAAAACAATGTCATTTGTATGATAATTAAATGTAGCTGTCTACAACTGCCAGTCAAGATCAAGTTGGAAAATCTCAGCAGCAGAAGCACAAATTCCTACCACCTAAACCAACGGAGGAACTCCTTTACCTAGAAATGAATAACAGGCTATTACAGTCTCTGCAGCCAGCCATAAAAGGGAAACATTCAGTACACTGCAATTATGCCATGCATCATAACCTCTACGGGTATGTGCAGAGTAAATGTAGATTGATCATTATTAACTTCCAATTTTTCTGAAGAATCAGCCTAAGTACTTCACATAATAGAAAATAAACTCATTAAAAGATGATGACACCTGAAAATTGGAAGTCTAGGTTTCTTTTTTTTCCTTAACTAGGCCTCTTTTCTGTTATTTCCTCTATTGTCTCATTGAGGATTCGTGGTTAGAGCTGCTTGAAAAATGGGCAGTTAAGGAGACATTTTAGATAGAATAGTCTGAAATGGCAGTGAAAAAGAAAAATATTTTGATTCCTAAACATAGCTGCGCTGCCTCCTGGGAACTGTAGTCCACGTGTTGCAAAATGGTATTCTTCATTGTAGGTTGGGTTCCCCGTCATAAATAAGTAGATCAACAAGCCCTCCTCTTTCACTTTATTTGTACAGGGAAATGGTGCATCGCAGCAGTCACATGGCCACAACACATCAAGGGGCCTAAAAAGAAGTGTATAAGACAATCAAAGTAAGTATATTAAAGACTTCAATAATGTTACAAAATTGAAATAGCTAGGTTTATGATCACTGCTTCAGCTGCAATTTTCTGCGGAAAACAAGTACCATCGACCAGAAATATTTTTAATTAAAATAGTTCTGTCAAAAGCTCAGCTCTCCATCAAAACCAAACTAGAACTGCACTTTTTTTGTCAGATTTGCTGTTGATAAATTGAGCAAGCACTGCTTCTGCCTGCTTCTTTCTCAGCCCCCTGTGGATCAGATTAAATGACAGGGGCTGCTCCCTCTAATTCTCATACATGAATTGCAGTGCTGAGATGCATTTATGATCATGATCATGCCTTCTAGCAGAGATTGCTTCCCCAAAAGCTTAATGGAAAAGACCCACTTAGAGAGAAAGGAAACAATTTTTTCTCAGAAAAAGTCTAGAGGAGAAAACAATCTTTTCTAGATTCTAGCACAGTAGGTTAAGTTTCATTTAGGAAGCATACAGAAAAAGGCATGCCTGTCTGCTTTCCTGACATACAAATTCATGCTTAAATAGGCACTCTGAAGAGAGTGGGGTTTTGTGGGAGGCTGTTGCTTCTGGAGAATTCAGAAGAACCCAGTATATTGTGTTGGCTGCCCAGGAAACTGGCATAATACTGAAAGTGAAGCAACGATAATGAATCAAATCTGCTCGAAACAGCAATGTGATAGGAGAAAGAAAGGTAATCCTGTAATTAGAATGCTAGTCTGTAGTTTTATGGACTTCAGTGTCCTAATATGCCACCGACTTCCTGCATCAGTCTCTTAAACCTAGATCTTCTAAGGGATCCAACACCTACTGATGCTGACTTTATTAATAACAGAAACACTTCCAAATAGTTCTGGGTCCAAAATTAGAATGTATAATAGTCTTTTTATAACTTTAGATCAGTGTAGTGCTTCTAGATTGTAAGTTCCCTGTGTCAATGTCATATTAAATTTGATGGGATGAGTGTATCAAAAGTGTGTTCATGACCAGTCCTAAAAAGTTAAATAGGGTTCAGGACTTTGAATGCAGGGATCTCAACCTATTTAATGCCATAGCAACAAGACCTGTGATCTTGGCCAACTAAGCAAAACCCTTACTAAAAAAAAGCTAGAAGAGAAAGATATAGAAAAAATAGATGGGAAAGAAAAACGATCCTGAAGAAAGAGCAACGACAGGAACTCTGTGCTTGTTTGGGTTTTAGCCAAAGCTGGCAAGATTAATGAGTTATCTAGGTCTTCCTCTACAGCCTGGTCTGCTCTGACTTTGATGCTCCAGTAGTACACTGGTGTATTTCAGCAGGTAGAAGGTGATGTAGGAAGCAGCCATTAAAAAATGCCTCACTCCCTTTAGCATATTCCCTTTCACAGCCATCTTGATTCCTCTTCAGTCTTTTTTTTTAATGGCCCTTCTGAAGAGTTGAATAGCTGATCCCTCTATTATTTTAACAGTAAACAGATGTGGGGTTAATATAGCACATTCTTTTCTAGTTTTGTTTCCTTCTTCCTTACCACAAATGATTCTGGTAGTACAATTAGGCTTTTTTGTTTGGATTAATCCAGGCCCTTTTGCTGCTTTTTATAAACAAATCATTGTTACCTTGGGCAACTTAGCATATTGGCCATAAGGAATAGTAACAATCATCTTTTTCATCTATGTTTGTATAGCAGCTAACATAATAGAGCCATGCTCCATGATGGTGTCTCTGCAGAGCTATCACAATATAAATAATTAATAATAACAGTTGTTTAACACTTGAATGGTACTCTGTTGTTTGTAAACAAAGAACATTTATTTTTGCTGCATTGCTTATTACAAAAACCATAAAATTACTCCAAAGGAAGGTAGCTGTTCTACTCACACACTTGGTGAAGTGTATGAGGAAACTCGGAACTCAGCAACATATCAAAAGTGAAAGGTCAAATGGATTTTTAAATTATTTTAAATATATTACTAGTAATGTGGGCAAACAGATCTGATATTTATGTTAACAAATTCATCTGCCAAAATCAAATAGGCCTTGTGGTACTATTGTCCCCATGATAAGAGAAAAACAATAAACAGCTTTTAAAAGAAGGAAATTTAAAAGGGCATTTTACTACAGTATGCTAATACAATAGCAAAAGCATATCAGAAATCAGATGCTTTTTCCACACAACATACTTTAACCGAGGAACATGAGTTGACATTGCAGAAAAATTAACTTATTTTGCTGAGTCTCATTATGAAACCTTGTTTGCATGTATTGTAGTATTTAAGTATTAACACAGCATATAACCAACAGATTTTGATTAAAGTTGTGGTTTTGTAATTCCAGCAGATTTGAGAGTCATGATTTTCCTTTGCATAAGTCGTATCTTCCCTCTTGTGGTACAGATGGCTGAGTGTTTTGATTTATGTAACCCAAATATATCCATGTTCCTTATGAAGAAATGATGTCTATATGCCAATTAGAGAAAAGGTCCTTGCCCTTAAACTCTTCCTGTAAGTAGAAAATATTAAAACAAGTCCATTCCCACTTAAAAGTTTGGCATTTATGAATACAGAACCAATTGGATATTAATATGACAGGGAAAAGCACAAACCCAAGAGATTTGTGGAAAGGAAGAATCCATAGATTACACATAGCTGAACATTTCCATTTCTGTCTTTTCTGACCATCTCAAGACCGAATCAAGAAGAAATGGAAAATATACATTACTGTAATGACATTGCAATACACTAGCATGAAGGGCTGCTAATTAGATCAGAACACCATGGTGCTAGATCCTATCTAATGAAAAAAGGATTCCTCTACCAAAGAGATGACAACAGAATAAGAGGGCTTATAGCTTAGAGCTCTTGTTTTGGGAAATTTATTAGAAGAACATAAGTATTTGGTAATTCTTCATTTAGACAAATTCACCGAGTCCGGTATTGCTCACATTCCCCTCAGAGTAGGCTTTAAGCATAAGAAACTCAAGAAAATATCTGGGGTCCTTTTACTTCTGGGGGCCCTGCACACCTGGTCTATCAAATCCTCACCTACACAGAGGAGTTGCAGCCCAGCTGCAGTAACAGTAACTTCGTCACTTATGGCATTAATGTATATGTAGCCTTCTTCCACAGCGGGCATGGGGCTCACATAAACTGTGTGCAAAGTGAGATAAAAGCTTACACATGGGAACTCACAGTGGAGCAGATCTCATGCCTGTGGGAGGCAGAAGCTTTTGGCTCCTTGGCCTGTTAAGGAGTATTTTGACAGTGCTGGGAACAGTGTGTCCAGCTGAAGACTTAGAGCAGGGTCCAGAAATTTGGCAACAAGACGTTAAAAATGGGGAATCTGGTTATCTTTTTTTTCACTATAGTGGTAAGACTCCATTTCTAAATGATGCTTAGGACCTTGCACTCTCTGTCTTTCCATAGTAACATCTCAGACACGTGTCCTGTCATTGTTTCCCATGCTAGCTGCCCAGATGGACTGCTTTCATAAATGCAGAGAGCTATGGTGCACTTCAAATCTGCAGCATTTTTCACTGTCAGCCTGTATTTCTTAGGTCACATTTGCTGCATTGGCTTGCACTTTTAGTGCTGCCATTTGCTGCTTGTCATTGACAAGCGCCTTCAGCAGGTGCTCAGTTTTTTCTGCTGTATAAATGACAGAAGGGGAAAAAAAGTGGCTGTTGCGGCTATGTTCCTTCTGCGGCGGACGTGGGGAAATGAGCTTGAGGTGACCCTGTCAGCCTCAGCTAAACCTCATTCTATTGCTTTTTACTAGTTCAGCTGGACAATGCCTTATTAGTGTCTCAGTGCTGTCCCCCTCTTATATTTCACAGACTTCACCGTCTGCACAGATCTAGTTTCAGTAGCTGTTTTATTACCATGCTATCCTTCCTCTTATTTTTTTATATATATTGCTTTTTTCTGGGTTGCTGCCAAAACGCAACTTGTTTAAAAAAATAAACCAAACCCAGATCCTGGCTTATGTCACCCTAATAACCTCCTCTCCATGGTTTTGTCTCTAGGGTCTACAGCTCATGACATCAAGTCACTTCGTAAAATGAAACTGGGTTTGATGGCTCATGGATTTTGCTCCAAACCCCCTGAAATTAACTAACTTCCCACTGACTGCAATTGTCTTCAGATCCATCTTTGAGCTATCCTGGAGTCACTCGGTAAGATCTTATAGTTCCTGTGAAAAGAAAAATGCATTAAGTCTCGTAGCAGATTTCACCAGCAGTTCTCAAAGCACTTCACTAGCAAGGAAAAGTATCATTATCACCATTTTATAGGTCTTTAACACATTTTTGCATAGGCTTGACAGAATGTTTTTGAACACATTCTTGTCTTGTCACTGCTCGTTTCCTCCAAAACTGTTTTCTTAGATAAACAGGCATCTGTTAATATTTGACCATTTTTTTTTTCCACAATCCCCTTCCTCTTTCAGTGCACAGGATAGATGGTGCTCAGTACATGCGTAGCTCTTCATATTTTGATTTAAGCTCCATGATCCATATATGCCCCTTGCCTCCTTAGTGTATGCTACTCAGGCTTTCCTTTGATGTGAGTTATATTCTTTATCACAGGGTATGTTGTATATTGGGGGTTTTTGTATGTTGTTTATCATTAAAGAGCCTGAGTGCTTCATGCCTGTTGATAAGTTTGTCTTTCCAATACATAGTAGGACAAAAGAGGATGCCCTTCCACTTCATAGATAGGGAATATAAGGTTGAGTTTCCTATTCTGAATGTACAGTCTAACTGTCTAAGATCTCCTGTTTCAGAATGGTCAGCTGTACAGAGTGTTAAGTACTCACTGCACTGCTCATATTGAATTCACTTTCTCTTATGAGTGCTCAGCATTTCTGCAAATCTGATCAGATACCAAGTTGGATACTCAGAAACAGCAATATGAACATTTAGAGATAATGTGGGAAAATTTTCATTTAAGCAGTTTGCCCAATGTTATAGGGGTCACATTGCATTAATGATAAGACCATCTTTTTCCTTCCAGTTATCTCCTGCCTTTAATTACACATCTCCCAACTATTGCAACAAACAGGTTAGGCAATCTTTGGGAAAAAAATAATTATGTAGTTAAAAACTCCATCTCACAAACCATGGTCAAGGAGGCTAGTACAGTTTTTCAGGCATTCTTAATCTAGCATCTCTTAACTTTTGAGTGAGTGACTTTGTTTGCTCTGAACAGAGTTTGTGTGCATGTGATTTCCTAGTTTTTTTTAAAAAGCAATCCAGACAAAAAAGATTTCTGTTTTGCAGGTTATATCATATCTTTGACATCAGTAAAATTCAGCATTCTCATCCTGGTAGTTGAGACAACTGAGTTAACTCATAGAAACAGCAAATTGCCATCTGTAGATCAGAGTGTGTTGAGGCACATATTTACTGAGAGCAGAAACACGGGAATCTAATGGCTGTGGGGGAGAGTGTGCCTACAGCTGCTTCTGTCCCGCTAGTTCCTGTCTTGTTACCTTAAGCTTCATCCACCAATTTTGAAAATTCAGTTGAGTTTTCCTCATTCAACCCATCATTCAGTCCTAGACTTTGTCCCCAATGTCCTCATCCAATCGCAGACTCATCCACCCATGAGTTTTGCCTACCATCCCTAGCTGTATCTCTACACAGTCTCTCTTAGATCTGCCCTTCACACTGGTTCCTAGTTGTTTTTCCTTGCTCAGCCTGCTCTCCCACAGATTCACTCTAGTTTTCATCTGATCCTGGGGGTACTTCTCAGCCTACATGCTCCCAAAAGGCCAAAAACAAAGTCAAAGCAAAGATGCTACTGTCCAAAATCCAAACCGTTACCTGCATGGGCAGAGATCCTGGATTTGGCTGCATCTGGCTGGAGTCTCAGACTGGCTCTTCTGCTCAGCTTTTTCCCAAAGGCACAGGGAAGCGTGGGGAGGAGACATGGTGTGTGGAGTTCCCAATCACTCTTCTGGATCCCAGGGAACTGTGTTGTCTGGCTGTCCCAGGGCAATACTGCAATTCCAGAGACTTAGGATGAATCCCAGGAGAAGAGAAATATTTTTCAGCTTCAGCAAACATCTGCCTGATAAGGTTTTTTGAGAAGGCAGGCATGAAGATACCCTTGATAATGAAGATACAGACAGGAATTCACCTGGCTGTCAGAGTTCTCTCCCAGTGTTGTTATAATGCTGCAAGGATTTCATTATTGTGTTACAGTACCTAGAGCCATGCAGAGGTATTGCTAAATACCTTAAACAATTGAATGTATTCTTAAAGGAAGATCTGGGAGAACAACTGAATTTTACTGTGATGGTCCATTCTCAACACAAACCTTAACAGAGGGTTTCATGGTGGAACCTGTCTGCAAATCTCACTGCTTCACAAGCAGCAGCTGAGTAACCACCTGTCACCAGGCTTATGCATATTTCAAGAAGAGAAAATGAGAAAAATAATACTTCATAGAGTTATTAATGGTTGCCAGAGCCTTGTGATAGGGCTTTGAAGCAGAATTTAGGTCTCCTAATTCCTGTTCTTGGCCTGCAAAACAATGTCGTGCTTATAAGACCCACCTTAAATGATCTATTCATTGCTGCGGTGGAAGAGGCAAGCCTGCATATTTCTCTGGCACTGAGCTCCTTCCATTCCCATTGACTTCTGCAGGAGCTCAACTCCATACTCAAGGTGAGACCCAGATGCACACCAGACTCCTCCTTGTATAGAAAACCTAGACATATACAGCAGCTGGGAGCCATGGTGTTCTCTAAAGAAGTGCTGGCCTGGCTGATCAGAGAGGCTGGGATGCAGGACATGCCATAAAGCACATAATAAGGTAAATGTAGTTGCAGCCTCAGTCATGGCAATGTTGAGGTTGTGCTCTGTGGACAACCAGCTTAAAAATCAGGAGCAAATCAGCTTCCTGCACAATCCATTTCATGGGTTGTTCACTGTTGTTTTTTTCTCACTTTTCTCTATTGATGTTTTAGTGGTGTCCACTACTGCTCTCCTCTGCCTCTCTTCTCTTGGCACTCTACCTTTTAGTCTTTCTGATTTCTTCCTTTTATCTTCAGTATTTTTTCTTTCTGCCTCCTTTGTTTCCCTGTTGTTTCTCAGCTGTTTTTCCTCCTTTCTTTACTGACTTTTCTCCCTGACAGCTGGGGATTGAGCCAAAGCCTGCTGAAGTCAATCCATTACCTTCAAAGAGTTTAGGATCAAGGTCTTATTCCCACTTGCTTCCCTGCTTCTTCTACAATCTCTTTTCCCATGCAGCATTCTCTGTGGTGTTTCCCTACTAAAAGATGGGTTACTGCAATATGCAGGGAAGGAAGGAGGTTTAGAGAGAGAAAATCCTAAGGACCTAGTAAATTCCTTTCTGAATTGCTATGTTGCTACACTGACTGCGCAACCGCAGAAAGCAAAGGGATTTGATTATAAGGTTGGGTTTTTTTTATGCTAGCTTCATCACAGCACAGCTTTTTTCATATGGCTGTGAGTAGTGGTCCTCACAAAGACAAGGTCTTCCAGGAAAAAAATCCCTCTCATTGAACTTTGCCATATTGCACATAGTAGCTAGTGACTGCATAGTCATACACTTAATCATGGCTGCTGATGTTGAGCTCAAACAGTCAGTACTTAATCACACAAACTAATTCCAGGAAAACTGAAAAATGGAGAAGAAACCATATTGACTGGATATTTTCTAATATGTAAAATCATATAAATCCACAGAAATCATCTGTTTAATACATGCCATGTATATGTGTGCAGATGTGTGTGTGTATGTGCATGTGTAAAAAAAGTTGATATAAAATTATCTATCTACCTATGGAGAGGGAACAGTACTGAATATGTATATATTGGATGTATTGGATATATTCTCATAGGATAGATGTACGAAAAATAATTCAGTAGAACATTGTCTGCAGCAAATATATGCTGATGGTTGAATATTAATACATTTTTGGATATAATATGGAGACAGATGCTCAGCCACTGTGGATGGATACAGCTCCATTGAAGACTGAGGCCAGCAGTGCAACACTGTTTTACACCGAATGGTATTTTGATTGTATATTCATAGTCCTATCTTTATATTCAGTCCTTTGTATGGATGAATATTTTGTGTACCGAGAGCAAAGGCATAATAACTCTAATCACAGAAGCAGCCCCATCTACTTCTCTGTTGCCAGCTGTTAGTGTGAGGCTACCCCTGAACAGCATGGCAGAATCAGTCTCGATATGTGAACTTGCATATTAAAGTTGAACATTTTGACAGCAGAATAGAGGCATATATTGCTCTAAAATAACCAGCTGGGCCCCTGTTACTAGGGTATGTAGGCGCCATCACAATCCAAGGGGTGTTAGCTAAACTCCACTAATGCATCTATTTCTGATCTGTAGTTGGAGATGTCAGCCCCCCCTAGATCATATGACATGTAAATCCTCATGCAGGAAACCTGTGTTTGGGCTATGCATTGAATTCAGATTCAGATCTCAGCCCTCTTCACAAGCTCATTGTTCGACACTTTCCTGATGATATAGTGAAGGTAAAACAGCCTGCAAATATTTTATAAAGCTTCTGCAAATCACTGGAAAACTGTCTTGACCACAGTACTTCAGAAACACGCAGTAGTGCTGCAGTCAGTGCACAACAGCTAGACTCCAATGGTTGTTTTAATCTTGTTTAAACTATTCTCTCAGCAGGTAACTGAGAGACATAAATTATCTACTACCTGCCAGCAAGGTGCCTGTACTGTAGAAGGTTTTTATGTTACTCAGGAACACATTATATCCAGCTTTGGAGATTCAGTGAAAGAAATGACAGTGTTCTTAACAGTAGGGCCACTTAAATGTAAAGGGGCATGCAGACCTCAGACTTAAAGAAAGCAATAAAAACTGTAATGGAAAAATTCTAGGAAGAAATATTTGGAAAATATCTGTACTCAACTTTTAACTGACTCCTGCAGTACCTACTGTTTTTTTCCTCTCATATATAAAGAGCATCTGTCTACCTGTGGTCCAAAAGTACTTTGATTCTAGAATGAAGGAAACAACACCAATAAAGTACAAAAGTAAAATTCCCATGAAAGCACACAGCATGTGTGTATTTCTTCTTTGTGCTGTGCAAAGTCTGTACAAAAAGTCTACAGTCCTTCTAGACCTCAGAAATGTAAAGGGGTATGATGCAGAAAATGGAGGCATGAGTTGTATGGCTGCGTACAGCATCCTTGCAGAGCTTGAGGATAAAAGCATTCAGCCTAAACTCCATCCCAACTTGCCTCCATGCCATTCCCATTGACTGCAGCAAGTGAACCAGGTGAAAAGCACAGATATGCCACAGCTGAAAAACAGAGAGCAGTCCCTTGAGACTCATGATGTATTTCTGTTATTAACAAAATAGTGTTTAAAAGAGTTCATGCAAAAGTATGAAACTGGAACGTTTGACCTAAGAAACCATCCTTTATGTAACAGCTGCACCTTCGTATCCCTTATTTTGGTGTGCTAATGATCTTCTGTGGAACTTGTCAGCTGGTGTGTATGGATATGCTGCATCTGCAGCCCTGCTACCAGGTGCTGAGGAGGCAGCAGGAGTGGAAAGCTGCCTTCAGGCTCTCCCCTCTGACAGACGTCAGCTGGAGAAAAGCAATGTACAGCTGTGCCTCTTCTCTGAGACCACTCCCGTGTAAAGTCCTATAGGGGCTGGTCCTGTCTCTTTTCCTTTTCATCATGTGCTGAAGAGCTGTAGGAAAGGTCATGAGGAGCCGAGGGCTATGATACCATCAATCTGTTGATGGCAAGCAGCTCCTATGTCTCTTTTCAGCTGATGCAATCAGTGCCATGACACAGATGTCACAAAACTTATAGGAGATAAGCCCGGAGATCAAAATCAGTTGGCTGAAGCTGAACTAAAGAAGGAAGAGATGTTGCTGGAAGGAAGGAGGAGAACTTGATGTACTTAAGGCAGTGAGTGAATCCTGCTTTCATTTTGGGCAAATGCTATGTAGTTTGTGGTCCCAGTGTAGACCACGTTGCCCCTGGATTCAGTATGGCTCACAAAGTGCTTGTATCTTTGTCTGCTCTGCTGTCATTTTTTGTGGTAAAGGTGACTTATTTTACCTTTTGTAAGAGGCCTCCAGAGACTTGTTCAGGTTAAAAAGAGAACAAAGAATAGAGCTTGTCAAATAAAGCAGCAACATATAGGAAATGTGGAAGGTGTAATTCCTTACAGATATACTTACTGTCAGTCCAGTTTTGTATTTTATTCTTGGTAAAAGAGGTGTTTGAATATAGATAGACAAGTAAGGATTAGCAGACCCAGTGCAGACTTTAGAAATGAACATGATCTGAAACCGTCTGGTTTTATAGCTTTGGGCAAATCATATAATCTCTCTGCTACTGTTTTCTGATCTGTAATCCAAGGGCAGTAATTCTTTCTTGCTTCTCAGTGGTGAATTAATGAATGCTTTCACAGTGTTTTGCGGTGCCATATACAAATATTACAATTACAGAGAAGCAAGCAGCATATGGTATTAATGTCAAACATATACAGGGTAAAACTTGGGATGGATGCTGGATAGCGGTGCACTCGGATACAACTGTAATGAGTTCATTAGTAATGCACAACTGGATTGATTAAGTAGTTGCCACTGTGTAAAGCCTTGTCTAGAGCTGATACTTGATATATTATTTTGACCCGAGACAGATGCTCAATGATCTTGTCTCTTAAGTTTTGGCAATGCCTGTCATGTCAATACAAATTATCGAGCTGGACTGAAAGAAAGAAGCTGTAGTTGCCACATGGATATCCTTTTTATATTCTTCTGTACATAAGAATTGCAGCTTCCCAAACTGGATTTTTTATATAACCTTTCAAAGCACAGTTTGAAATAGCTTGTCTTTTTTTTTTTTCTTTCTTCCTTTTTTTCTTCCTTCCTGAGAATATTTCCTCTTGCCATCATGATAAAAATGTACTACTGTGACAAAACAACCATGTCCCGGGATTTTATCCTTTCCTACCACAATGGCAGCACATCCTGTATTATGATGACACAGCACAGAAATTCCACCACACTGAGGGTACTTTTGCATTACCTGATACTGGTAACTGTGATATGAAGCGTCAGAAGATATAACAGTTTTCTACACAAAAGAGTCATGGGAAGATTCAGAGTCTCTGAGGACCTCGATATCCAACTGAGATGAGAGGTCTGGATGAGTCAGAGTAGTTGTGTGCAGAAGCCTTTCAGCTCTAGGCTAGGGATCTGAAGGTGAACAACAGCTGGAGGAGGTTACCTATTCCTGGAGGTTTTGATGGCTTATTTGAAATGGGCTTCAATTGGGCATCCGGAGCCTTTTGCAGCAGGCTGAATATTACAGATTGGGAGGCTGGCACCAGCAGCAGTGGTGACTAGTACAGTGCACCCCTCCATCCATCCCAGCGCAGTCAGTACGGACTGCAAGTGAGAAGTGGCAGTGCAGATAGCATATACTTTAGGGGTACAGATACTCGACGCAAAGAATGTTTTGGTTTGGGTCCTTCCACTGTAGAGTGAAAAGATTCCTACCTTTTCCTTTCCTTCCCTAAGTCTCGCTCCAGCCGTGCATCCTTCCTCATCCCAAACTCCCGACAGCTCCTGGGCTGTGCCTCGTGTACGTTCACTGGCATGTTAGAGTGACCTAAGGATTGCTAGTCCCATTTTAAGGCAGGCTAACTGAGGCCTTCTGCAAATGGGAAGCAAGGCATAGCACTGTGAAATGATTTGCTAAAGGTTATCCAGCTGTGACTGAGAAAAGTGTGCTCTCGTTCTGCTGCAAAAGATGCCACAAAAGTGTAAATGTTAATAGTAATAACTTTCTCTACATGTGTTTCTGCTTTGCAAAATTACACCTCCACCAAGGGACTTGTTAATGTCAACGGCATTCAGTTTTCATGATCACCGCTTGAAATGATCAGTCAGCTGTATGGATCTACAAATTGCTCCCTTGCAGCCAACCTCTTAGTCTAATGCTCAGGCGACAGTCAGCCGTAAGGATCAGACTCAAGAAGATGCCTTTGATTTTCCTTTGATGTTTCTGAGCCAAGGAAGAATTTCACACGGCCACTGGGCGGTAGGTGAAGATCCCTTCTGTTTGTGGAAAGCCAATTATAACGCGGCTGACCCGCTTTGACATTAAGATTACTGGCAGGACATCTGGGATGTCCTTGCGAGGCAGAGCTGCCTCACTGAATGTGCCTAACTAGGGGCACAGACCGACTTGTTTGTCTGGATGCAGCGATCGTTCAAATAGCGTGATTATAATGGAGGCTGCACGAATTGATCCTGGTCAGATGCAGTGCATTTATTTGCTTGCACTTTGGCATCATTGCCAATGTGCGAGGATAAAGGGGGGTTCTCCTTTAGGATTTAATGACAAGTGGGAACAACTTACGAGGAGAACAGGTCCTAGTTTCTAAGCCTCTCTTCCAGTTAACTCTCTCTCCCCTTTTGGTTTTTTTTGTTCCCTTATTCACCTCTTACCCCAGATCTAAGACCAGCAAAAGCTCTTAAAGACCCACACAAAAAAGCATCAAGAAGGACGTTATTTGCCAGAAGGCTCTCTAGAGTAAGGTGCACACTGGGAGAGAGGTGGAGGCAAAAGAGCTAAGCCTAG
This sequence comes from Mycteria americana, assembly GCF_035582795.1. Lineage (NCBI taxonomy): Eukaryota > Metazoa > Chordata > Aves > Ciconiiformes > Ciconiidae > Mycteria > Mycteria americana. The sequence continues at coordinate 31,705,932 of NC_134373.1, forward strand.
AGGGGAGGCCAGCGGGGCATCAGAGGAGAAGAGCTGCAACTTTTTTCTCTTTAACCTCTGTTGAAACAAGGTGGACGCAGATTGCTTTTCGACTGCGATTGCTGGCAGTACTTTGGGGGGGTTGCGTGGGTTTTGGTTGTGTTTTTCTTCTCCCATGCGCCGGAGCCTTGCGGCAGCCGCTGCACCCTCCGGGGGGGGACGAGCACCCCCCGGCCCGCGCCGCGGGGCGGACTACAGGCCCCGTCATGCCGCCGCGCGGGCGGGCGGTAGCGGCGGAGCGCGCCTGCGCCGCCAGACGTGGCAGCAGCCCGCAGCGGCGGCGGGTCCGGAGCGGGTCCGGCTCGGCGGCGGCGGCGATGGCTGTGCCGGGGCAGGGCGCGGGGGCTGCGCGGCGCCGCGGGCGGCTCCCGCCGCTGCTGCTGCTGCTCGGCCTGGCGGTGAGTGGCGGCGGCCGCGCCCCGGGGCGGCGGGGGGCGGGCGCGGGTGTCCCCCCTTCCCCGGGCCGGGGCGGCGGCGCGCGGCGCGGCCGGCGGAGTTGGGCGAAAGTTGGGAGCGGGACGGGCCCCTCGGGCTGGGCGCGGCGGCCGCCACCGCTGCCCGCACCCGCCGCCGCCCCGGGCGGGCTCGGCTCGGCACGGCACAGCCGGGCATGGCTGGGCTCCGGCAGCTCTCCTGCCGGGTGTTCCCCCAGCCCTCAGCCCGTCTGCTGCTTTCCTGTTCCCCTCCCTTTCTCCCTGTCTCTCAGTCTCTCAAAAAACACCCAGAGAAAGCCCAACCCGGCGTGCGGCGGCGTCTCCTCGAGCGGCTGCGGGCTGGAGCCCCCGGCTCGCCCCGGCCGGCCCCGGCACCGGGGGCTCCGACCGGCGGGCGCTTCGTTCGTGAGGAAGTTTCGTGTGAAAATCGGTGCGGCGGCGGCAGAGGGTTTCCCTCGGCGGCGGCTCTGCCGCAGCAGAGCTGCCTCGCTCGGCTTTGTGCACCTGTGCGCCCGTGGGCAGCCCTGCCGCCCCTGCCTCCGCGTCCCTCACGTGTGGCGCGCTCCATCTTAGTGCGTTCCGGAGGAGCTGGGTATGTCTTTCTGCGGTTACACCAAGGAGAACACTCCTTACCTCAGGGAGACTCCTGGACTTACAGAAATATTTTAAAGTCTGAATTTTCTGGTTTTGTCCACAGAATTTAGCATAGATAGCTCAAAAGATTGGCGAAGGCATGCTTTAAAGCAGTCCTTTATTTACTTTATTGGCATGAACTACAGTTCTTCCTTCTGCCTGGATAAATAGAGTTAATAATTAATGAAAAATTACATTAATTTTTTTACGCACACGTCATCTGAAGTGTATTTGGAAATGCATGACCTAGGAGTGCTCATCTAATTCATACAAATCAAGTGCGGAATTGCTAATTGCCCTATGCTTATTCTGTGCTAATATTAGAATTGCCATTGTGGGACAGAAAGCATCGGCCCTGTCTGATGTAGCCTTTTGCCCCTGGCAGGGGCCTAGCTATCAGCTCATTCAGGAGGAGGGAAAAGAAATGCTGTGCATGCTGCACAATTTTTGTTTTGTTCTAAGCTTGGTCTAGAAGCATAGACCTCTGCTATCTGCAGTTTATTTATTGATTTCAAGTGAAACCGAAGTCAGGCTGAACTCTTCCTAAAATGTTGGAGGGGTCTTAGTGTGGCTGCTTTTTCCCTGGTGGCTCATCTTTAATATACACAGTACTTTTTTCAATGATACTTGTGGCAGTGTATTCCTCGGATTAAGTATATACTGTGGACCAAGTAGACAAGTAGACTGAATTTTCCCTTCATTTAAAATAACTGAACACGTGGAGTTATTTGTGGTATTTCCTTCTGTATCCACTGCAACTGTCAGACCTTATCTTACTGTAACATTCATTTTATGTTAATGTAAGTATTTTGCTGTGATTTCTTTTTGTAGATTAAAAGATTTTTTTTTCCCCAGCTTTCTTCATGTGAATCAGTTGTTCCTAACTATTCTAGTTACCCTTCTTTGGACCTTTTGCATTGCAGAGCTGGTGTCTTTGAGATGAGCAGAGTGGGCCTGCCACCGTCAGTGAAATTATGTGAAGCCATTATAATTTATCCACATTATTCTCTCTTCCCCTTCTTAATTTGCCCCAGCATTTTATTTGCTCTGTGATGCTGCATGCTGAGCAGATGTCTTCATTGAGCTGTTGATTCAGCTAATTCTTTCCCCTTTGCTGTGTACAAGTAGTTTAAATTATTTCTTCCAATTTGCATTATCTTGCACTTGAAGGTGCGATTTTTCATCTTGAAATATGTAACTTGCTGTACGCCAGGATTAAAAAAACTAGCCTACAGCTGTGACATTGCAAAACCTGCTTTTAAATTTTTCTTGAGTCAATGTTTGCAAAGGCAGTGAGGCTGTTAAATCAGGACGTTCTCAGTGTGTAAAGTTAAAGCGAAGGTAATGCCAGCTGCTTGGTAGGACAGAGGTTAATGAGAACATTGTCTTTCTTTCCAGTCCATCCTTTTTTATGTACCCAAACATGATTTTTTTTCCTTTTTTTTTTTCCTGGAAGTGCTGAGTGCTTGCAATGCACCTGGGACAGCAGCTAGTCATGCATGCATAATGCTTCTGAAAAATAGGGCTCACTTTTAAAGAAGGACCTAAAATTTGAGGTGGCTTCCGAGAATTGAAATCTTTATCTTTGTAAGACTTCCTGCATTTGTAAAAGGAAAACTACAAAGCTGGATGAAGAAAACACCTCAGTATCTTCTAATGGAAGATGTTGAGGTGTTATCTTCTGCATCACTGTAAATATGTGACACACACGTGAGGAAGATACTGTGCTGATCTCTGCCTGCTGTAAAGTTTTATTTCTTGAATGAGTCGGAGAGTCATAGGGAAGTTGCGGTTTAACTTTAAAGATACTTCCCTGTTTGGTATGTAAAGTGGTTAACTATATTTCACACTTGAAGGACTGAATTTACTGTTAAAGGCATTGGGAAGGAGTTTCACAGTGAGGTGGATTTGCATTTCCTCTGATGTATTGGGTACTGTCCTTTCCCTAGCGGAGGCCAGCTGCTGCTTCCAATGGGATTACGCATCTGGGATCTGTTTGCTTTGCAAACACTGATGAAGGTTATCTCGGGCCAACGTGGCAAAGGTCAGTTCATCTTCTGAGTGTTGGCTTAATGGCAGAGGAACTGAGTCAAGAGAGTCTGACCAACTTACAGCCATTGGGAAGCAGGCTTCTTGAGCTGGTGCCATTCAAACCGAGTACCTTCAAAGAAAGACTTGAAAGGAACATTTCAGATTTCCAGCTCCTCAAGTCCCAGTAACGTCACAGCAATGCACCAGTGAGCGCTGACACAGACTTGTGAACCCAGGCCTGTGGGGAGGGCTTGGACGTGGCTAACTCCTTGTGTTGCAGGTAGCCTTGCAGCATGGCAGCAGTGGCTTTGCCTCTGGTGAGTTTGCAGGCAGGGTGAGTGTGCTGCTTCTCCTCTGCAGTGCTCAGGTGCTGTTTCCTGTGGTGGCATTTGGGCTTGAATTTGGGAGCGCCTCTTCCCATCCAGTTACTGTTTGTGCTACAGAAGCTGCTTTGGGAAGTGTTTTGCTTGCAGCCAGAGGGAGGGTATTGCAGAGGCAAATCCCCTACTTGCTGTCCCCCTTCCCCATTCCTACTTTGTCTGTTCCCTCTTCAAAATACAGATTTGTAAAACTTGTGATATGGGCTATGCTCTGTCTCCTCAGATGCCCTTCCCAAATCAAACCTTGGCTTTCAGGACTGGTTTTGTTATTCAGCTCTGTACCTCATGGAGTGAGGTTTTGAATCCATTGGCTGTGGTGCCAAAGCGCTTGTTTACTTCAGAGGGCCTGGGATGTTGCCACAAGTGTGGTGTGGTCATCTGAAGTGGTGTTTCTGCCCAGGAGTACGTTCAGGACATCGTGAGCAATTGGTGATGGAAGAGGTGCTTGTTCTGTTGTTGACCATTTCTTTTGTTTTTTGGTGACGCAGTTCCTTGAGTTCCTCCATTTGAGTAAAATGGAGGTAATGAGACTCACCTTTCTTCAGAGTTGTGTTTGGAGGTCTGTGAATGGAGAAACTCAATGCAATTTGCAACCAGAATCACAGACTAGCATTGCCTTAAATTTCTTTGTGTGAACAGGATCACTTTGGAAGTAAGTTATGGTTTACCTTGATCCTGCCACCATTTCAAGCTTGTGAATGGCAAAAAATTGTGATAGCAAAGCAGGTCTTAAATTTTGGCCCTTTGCTAGCTGAGAGTAGCTGGTAGAATTGGTGGAGGGTGCTGTGATTTGTGCACTTGCAGAACACAGATAACAAAGGTAATCTTATTTGTGGCTGCCTTGATAATGTCCTGTCTGTTGTCTTTGGGTTTATAGTCATATAGCATATTTTCTGGGTGACCGCAAATAGACTCTTTCTCTCCCCCTCCTCACTTTTCAAGAGATGACACACCACGAGCATGTGGTTGTGCGCTGCTCTAGGATCAGCTGCGTGCTGGCTTGCTCTGATGCTGCCTCCCTTTTGCTTCTTGCAGATCACTTCCTTTCTGTGTGACTCTTACTCCAACAATTTAAATTAAGCTTCATCTCCTATCACCTGGCAAAAAAATGTGAGGATTAATTAGTTAATATTTGTGCAATGCTTTGAAGATAACAAGTGCCATATAAAGTGCTAAGGATTTTCAGGTGTCATTTTTCACCCTCTCTTCTTTATAAGTCCCATTAATAGTGTTTTTGTATTCTTTTTATAGCATCTCCTACGTGCTTCTTGAGTAGGTGATACTTCTTTAAACTTCTTCAAAACCCAATTTTTAGTGGGGGATTATGTGCATATGCTCTGCTCATGCCCTTAGCTTCTGGTTTGGGTTGGAAGGGACCTTAAAGATCATCTAGTTCCAACTGCCCTGCCACGGGCAGGGACACCTTCCACTAGACCAGGTTGCTCAGAGCCCCATCCAGCCTGGCCTTGAACCCTTCCAGGGATGAAGCATCCACAACTTCTCTGGGCAACCTGTTCCAGTGCCCCACCACCCTCAGAGTGAAGAATTTCTTCCATATATCTAATCTAAATCTACCCTCTTTCAGTTTAAAGCCATTACCCCTTGTCCTATCACTACATGCCCTTGTAAAAAGTCCCTCTCCAGCTTTCTTGTAGGCCCCCTTCAGGTACTGGAAGGCTGCTCTAAGGTCTCCCTGGAGCCTTCTCCAGGCTGAACAACCCCAACTCTCTCAGCCTGTCTTCACAGGAGAGGTCCTCCAGCCCTCTGATCATCTTTGTGGCCCTCCTCTGGACTTGCTCCAAGAGGGCCGTGTCGTTCTTATGTTAGGGGCCCCAGAGCTGAATGCAGTACTCCAGGTGGGGGTCTCACGAGAGCGGAGCAGAGGGGGAGAATCACCTCCCTCAACCTGCTGGTCATGCTTCTTTGGATGCAGCCCAGGATAGGGTTGGCTTTCTGGGCTGCAAGTGCACATTACCAGATCATGTTGGGCTTCTCATCAACCAACACCCCCAAGTCCTTCTCCTCAGGGCTGCTCTCAAATCCATTCTCCACCCAGCCTGCACTTGTGCTTGGGATTGCCCTGACCCACATGCAGGACCTTGCACTGGGCCTTGCTGAACTTCATGAGGTTCGCATGGGCCCACCTCTCAAGCCTGTCAAGGTCCCTGTGGATGGCCTCCCTTCCCTCCAGCGTGTTGACTGCACCACACAGCTTGGTGTTGTTGGCAGACTTGCTGAGGGTGCTCTCAATCCCACTGTCCATGTTGCCGACAAAGATGTTAAGCAGTTGTTAATTAGTAAATAGTTGCACAGGTTTTCCTTCACTAAGCATTTGAAAACCAGTGATAAACCATAAATTAATTGGTTACACAGAACCCTTAAGAACCCTTAGTATAGACTATTATGCCTGTAGCTTATGTTCCTTAAAACCCAGTGTTTAAGAACAATATGAACAGTAGAGTCTAGTCAAATCTTGACATCTCCATGGTATTTTTTGCTGTCTTCTATATTTGGAAAGTGAACATAGCAAGTATCACGTTAAGTGAAATGCCTTACTTGTAGCATTCTTCAGCCTAAGTTAAAGAATACCAAGATACTCTGTCAGGATTTTAATTTGCCTTCCTTTGTGAACAAAAGAAGATATGACACTTGCCTCTTGCAGACATGACCCACCACAATAAAATGTCAGCAGTGCTTGTGGTTTTTTATTCCTTGAATGGCTAGAGGTGAGAGTTAATTGATCTGGATTATATACAGAGTAAGAATGCACTCTTCCATGGAGCTCATGGGAAATGAACAAAAACCAAGAAGTGTCCAGTGGGAGTGTCTGAAAATGTAAATCTGTCAGGCAAATCCATGTTTTTCCAATGCTGTCAGCTTTCCGATGCAGAAGTTGTTGATCTTCCAGTGTGTCTGCTGGAGTGCTCCTCACTTGGCCATCCCATGCTGCTGTAGGCACTGGAGTCGGCACTCGCCACTGAGCCCGTAGACGGCTTTTTGGATCAGTCGCCGATAATGTGGTGCAGCCTCTGTGCTGGGGGTCCTCAGCAGGTTGCAGTTTGGGAAGCCCTGCAGATGTGGTTGGGAGAAGATCGTGTTGTGGTCCCAGCTGGATTGCAGGGGCTACTGCAGGGGCTCCTTCAGTTGTGACCCCTGAAGCCTGAGACCCAAGTGCTACCCGTACTCTTCCCCCCTCATTCACATAATAAATTCTTAGCAGGCTTCCTTGAGGTACCTTTGGGTAACAGAGATAACCCGTCCCCCCTCATCTGATTTGATTAAAATGTTTCTACAGCTATTTTGGATATTAATCATGAATGAAAACAGGAGACTGTCCTACTTATCACTATCCATCTTGGAAGGCATTTGTTACAAATGGCTCGGTGATCAAAGCAGCACAACCCTGAATGTAAATAGCAGCAGAGGGAGGGCTTGTGAGTGAAAAGCAAGCAATTATTGCACAAGGTCAAGAGTGGTTTGTATGATGAACAAGGAAGATAAAACATCTGCAGTCAAACCGTGATTCCTGTAAACAAGGGGGCTTTGGATTTGAACATCTTGTATTTTTAAGCAAGAACAAGTTGGGGGGAAGGGAGCAACAGATCTGTTTCTTTCTTGTGCTTGCCTGGAGATGACTTAGATCTGATATTTTCAGTACGTGCACACTGTCTGCACCCCAGGACCTGGCCGTGCCACCGTCTGATCTGCAGGTTTACAAACCTCCATCACTGCAGTACAGCGATGTTCCTTCAAATCCACCTTCTGAATTTAAGTGTGCACTCCACCACAGGGTTCATTTTGGGAACTGACTAGGAAAGGGAAGATGAGATCTGGTCTTGTTCTTTCGATTTCTTGCCTGTTGTCGTCCCGTACCCCTGCCATTTTATGTAGCAGGGGAGACCCTTGTTTAGAATGTGAACTAGTCCCCTCCTAAAGAAATTAATGATGACATCAAATTCAGTCATCTCCATTACTGCTTGGAATTTTGAGGCAGGTTTGATCTTCAGCTAGGTTCCCATAAAATGCCCTGTCAGACACAATCTGTTTCATATGTACAGGGTCGCTCATTGATCATATTTACAGTGGGTTGAATGCTGTTGTCCCAAAATGAGAATGACATCAGTGGGCGGTTAATCTAAGACAGAAATCAAAGTCAATGTCTTGCTGAAAAACGGGCTTTTGAATTGTGGTCGAGTGTAAGACTGTGTCCCTGCCAAGCAGTAGTTGTGCTGGAATCAGCGTTGTTCATGTCAGCCCCAGCTATTCTTGATGAATAGTGTGCAAATTGTATACCTAATTATACATGTAAGTGTTAGTGTGCGCATAAAAATTGTACGTTGACATATGGATTCAGGCATCTAAGTGCTGTTTCAGCTGCATCTGCATTTATATTTTTAATGCATAATTTGTGTCCAGGGAAATATACTTTTTCACGTTTTTGAGATGGAAATAGGAGAAACAGGAAATAGGGTTTTTTTTGTCCAGTGTACAATGCTACTTCTCTGATAGTGCCTCCTTATTTAATTTTGATTTCTATTTTCTTGTTTTTAAAACGTGTTTTCATTGCTCTTGATTTAAAATAAATAAATAAAAAATTATTCTCCAGACATGCTGCTTATCCTTAGCAAAAGACCATGCTGTCATGAAGCTTTTGTGGAGAGCAACTCATAAATTGAACTGGTTTCTGTGGGAACAGCAGTTAAGCATTTATCACATTTAATTTGAATAATAAATGTAAAATATGAAACTATGTTCTTGTGGCTGCCTGAAAGATACTCCCTTTTTTCATTCTGAAATAAGATTCAGAGAAGAATAAAAACTCGGGAAATAAACTCTACTTTCTCAGATCCTTGATGATTTTGAGAAAACACAGCCTGAGGGATGACCACATTTTTCAACAGTGTCAGTCATGGAAGTGTAATTAGCAAATAGTTATTTGCCTGTAACTCTCTTTGCCTCTGGGTTTCTGAAAGCTCAGATGTTTCTTGGGTACCAGTTCTGAGGTAGTGGGGTTGTGGAGCGCTTTGGTGCTCTTTAACACTTGCATGTGTTTGGCAGCTCCACAAGGAATTGCTGGGGGGGGGGGGGAGGGGGAGGGAGAAAAATTAAACCTTTTTGACTGATCAGACTTCTTCCACCTAGCTTGCACGAACATATATTTAAATACATACTTTGAAGAGCAGAGGCAGAGCTAGAGCACATGTGGTTTTGTGCCTTGTACTCAAATAGCAGTGTCTGTCAGCAGTTTTGAATTGACTGTCTTGAGGGTTTGGGTTCACTTATGTTTTACTTGAGAATCCTTCATGCATCTTAGATCAGACACTACATTCACATGACTGATGTGCGACCTACACCATAAAAAATTCTGTGAAAATAAATTCAGATTGAGATCTTGAGCTGGGGAAAATCTGCAGAAGTGCTACCAGATTTGCATTTCATAGTCTGCCGCCTGTAGTCTGCCTTTTCTGAAGGTCTCCACCGAAGTTTCCTGCATCCAAGGACACCAGGTGACTGCTGTGTTGGTTCCAGCTCACCGAGCCAGCCATGGATGAGGACCTGTTATGCTAGGCACTGTGGAAACACAGCATGAAATAACATAGACCTTCCCCCAGTTTTATTGCAATTTCTTGTCAGTATAACTGTCACAGGGCAGGGGTGGCACAGGTGTTGCGTGTGTTCGTCCTAATAGGCCTTCTACTTTAACGGGTACCAGGGTAGGCAGCATCTTGAGAAAAATGTTTGGAGAGTTTCTTAGCTTTTCAGTGGTGGCTGTGAATAGATTTTAAAGCTTTAGGACGCTCAAGTGACAAGAGAGTTTAGCTTGTTTCTTATTTATAGAGTTCCATATGTGTGAATGTAGCACTTCCTGACGCATATGAAAAGAGGCTTCCTGCCCAGGAGGGACTGTCACCTTTCTTGACCTCTTTTTTTTTTATTATGAGCTCATCTCCTCTTGTGCCCTGGATTTAAACAAGAAGCAGCATGCTTGATAGGGCAGTGCCTGGCTGATGAGCTCTCCTGCAAAGACTTCAGCAAAATGTCTGGAGTAAATCTACCCGAGTCATATCTCACAATTAAAGTCATATAGCACAGTACATGCAAACGAGCCTTGTCTTTGCTGCTGCTTTGCCTGTGGGCTGTGCAGGAATATGAGCCTGGTTTTCTATGAAGAAGAGTGTGTAACTGCTTCCATAGGATTCTCTTTTCCCATCCTCTTAATTTCATGCTATTGCCAGAACTACTGGCTGTAGCCCCGGTGAGGCTGTAGCTGCTGGTACAGTCATCACAGCGTTGGCTCTGGAGCAGGGCAAAGCAGCCCGGTGGCTGGGACTGGCATCGGGTGAAAATGGCTGCTTGGCATCACTTGCCTCCAGCGGAGCTGGTGGTGAAGGCAGAGGTTCTTTAGGAGTTTTAATGATAAACTGGCCTCTCATTTATTCCTGGGTAGGGTCTTCATTAATTTCAGTGGGAGAAAGCTGGAGAGCGTGGAACTACTTAATTCTTATCAGTTTGCAAACACCATGTAGTGCAAATATGTATTGGGAAGTGGTGAACTTTTCAGCTCAGCCGATAACCTCCCAGTATTGCTGCTGTTGCCTTAGGTGTGCAGGCAGGGTGTTTCTGTCCAACTTGATGCCTTCAGCTTGAACTTTTTTGGTTTTATAACCAGGAAACGCTGTGACATTAATCTTAATTAAAGGGAGATGATGATTTATTTGGCAGGTCTGACTGGTGCGCTTGTATGCACAATGCCTTTCCCAGTGGGTTTTGGTCTAAATCATAGGATCGGAGAGAGCTGCTGTAGTAAAACTGCAGGAAAATGAGTAACATGTATTGATTTGATACCTGGGGAGGAATTGGGCAAAGTAGCAGTGGATATATGCAATGTGACGTGCTTCTCCCTCCAAGCGCCTGCTGTTCCACCAGCGCAGTGAGTTTTCTGTTAGTGGCAACACCGACAAGGCAGTAGTTAAAGCTGTCACTGTTTCCAGAATCCAATTTTTCAAGAGGTTTATAGCTCTGCCATTAATAAGGAAAAAAAGAAAATTCACTGAAATCAGCTAAACAGCCTTTCCACCTGGAAAAGACATGAAATACACATGTTTCCAAGCTATCGGTAAAACTGTACAGATGCTTTAAACAAAGTCCATAATACTGTTTGGTGTCATGCTGAAAGTGGCCTTTGTGGCTTTTTTAGTCCAATTCTTTCTTTTTGGCAGTGAGTTCATAGACTAGAATATCTTTATTTGAGTCTAGTTTTCTAAACGAAGAAAGCTTCTTTTAGAAGCAACCTGTAGTTTCACTTTTCCCCACTTCCCCCCCCGCCTTAGTTTCAGTGAATTTTAGGTTTAGCCTTCTATAACTCCACATAAATAAAACTTTAAGACACTTGGATAGTTAAAAAAATTGAAGTGAAGGAAAAAGTTTTTAAAAAAATACTTAGGATTAAAGAGATCTGCTCATAAGTCAATGTTAGATTAATCCCTCCTGTACAGCCTCTGATTGCGATGAGTTTTGAGCAGGAATTTGCATGTCTGTGTCACCCCACTTAGCACAACTATATTTGTCTACTTTGATTGGCAACACCATGTATTTATCTCAGAAAATACACAAATGATTCACATGCATCAGCCTGAAGTAGGAAGGCTGAGCTCTGGACATCTGGATTTAGAAGAATGTGAGTCTGTCGGTTGAATTAAAGCATCAAGGACATTTATGCTGAAGGTAGGGGATGACTTGCACATGTGCTTTTTCCCTTCTTACAATTAGACCATCTGGTCAGCAGGGCTTGGTGGTGGGAATCCTGCCTGCAGAGTGGGATAACTTGTTCGCTCTAAGCCTGTGCGGTCTGTCAAGCTTTTATATTTTATGTTGAAGGTGTATCTTCTAGTAACTTTAAGTTCCCAAACGTGTCCTGAGGTTGTTTTGAGGATGACCCCCATTTCAGCTCAGCCTCTCCCCTCTGCCCCGTGCATCCCAACCCCCCCCCCCCCCCCCCCCTTTCCACGTGTAAAAACTTCTGGCACTCAGAAAGTATGTTTCTTAGGTGCAGGTTTTGTTTCTGTGCCTCAGTGACGTGGTGTTTGCAAATAGCTGAATTTGTAATGAAGTGTAGTGCCTGGGGCTACGCGTTCTGACTTTGATTGGCTTAGTGCCTTGTTTTGAATGCTGCAGTCTGTAATACACGGGATGCAAGAAGGACAGCCTCTTACTTCTTCACATCCACCCTGGACACATTTTCCAGCCCAGCTGGAATGAGACATGATCAAAATTAGTTCTGTAATTAAGAAAATGTTGAACCTCTTGTGTGTGTTAGGCAAATGAGCTAAAGCTTTTAGCCAAGCAATTAAGTGTTAAGGTTTTACTGTAAGGTGAATGTAAACTAGATAATTTCTCCAGCCAAGCTTCCCATAATCATTCCATTAGTATGAATTCAGTACAGTGCAGAAGGGAGGCAGCATAGCATGATGGATAAGATTATTATTATTGAAGATTATTGCAGTACAAATGAGCAGTGAAGGCCTCAGCTGAGGTTATGGTCGTATTTTGATAGGACTTTTACTTTATGGTAGGATAAAAGACAGACTTTGGTCTGGAGTGGTCATGATTTAAATAGACCAAAAGGTGCAACAACAAAAAAAAAATTCTTTGCATAGATACAGAACTGAGATGCAGAGAGATTAAATGCCGTGCTTTCCATGTGGCCAGTGGAAGCCAAACTTGATCTTGTGGCAAAGGCACTGGTGAGTCTGTGGGGTATGGTATGGCCAGTGGGAAACATAAGCCCTGTTCCACTTTAGTAGGGCAGGTGGGAGAGGCTTGTGGTTACTGTCGTAATGTAGATGCTGAATTACTTGCAAATTCTGTTTTCATTTCCTTCATCTGCTCTGTGTCAGCGTGGGTTAGTTACTTTAACTTCATGGCTCTCAGTGTCTTCTGTGGGATATCAAAGTACTCGATTGAGTTTGCAGAGTATTCTGAGATCTAGGGACAAGAGTGGTCTCGAAGTGGTAATTTTCTGCTTCTCTTGTTGCAGTATATTAAATTTACATAAGGATTTTTATCTGATTATCTGACTAGGGAACAAACTTTTAAAGGTGGTGGTGGCAGCTTCTTAACTAAAACCATATTTCTTGATGTTGTGTTTATCTCATCTTTCCACTTAAGGATGCTTGCTGGGCGTGATAGTAGTCCAGTTTCAACGAGTCATGTGTATGGCTTTTTTTTTTTTTTTTTTGCTTTTGCTGATCAAATCGATATGATAGTTTATTTAAGGCAGCGTGTCTCAAGATTATGGAAAAAGGTCAAGGCAATTTCAAAAGCAGTTTGTCTTTGTATTTTGTTTCTCAGCATGGAAGCTGTTACTAATGTTTCTGGCTTTGTGTTTCTGTAGGCATTCTTGCCGGTGTTCGTGTACTCGTTGAAGGTGTCTCCACTCATAGAAAAAATAAGTGACCACAAGGATTTTAAGAAGCTTCTCAGGACACGGAATAACATACTAGTGCTGTATTCCAAATCTGGTAAGTCCTCCTTTTTTTTTTTTTTTTTAAATGTCACAGCTCTTTGTGCCCGGCAAGGTGTGTGCGTTTGAACATCTGTGTGCAATTTCGGTTATCTGTGTACATGCTCAGATGACTAAGCTCTTCACCCTTACTTGCTCTCTGTTCAGTGTTGCCTTATGTGACTACAAGGGCTTCCTCAGGACCGATGTCCTTTGTTCTAACTCAGAGGCTCCTGATGTTTAAAGATTGGAGTCGTCTTAATTTGGTCTTCTAATTGCTCTGTCACATTGGCAAAAATGTGCTTTATTCTGGCTTTGTCTCCAAAACTGGCTCCTCATAATAGCTATCAGCCAGAGCTTTCTGGTGTGTTTATCACAGTAGTTTGCAAGTTTCGATGTCCTGGTGACACTGAAAGGCTTAATGAATAGTTATAGTACTGAAATCAATCCATCTTTGCTTCTGACAGCTTTGGGTGTCCCATGGTTGTCTTTCAACTTTAATTGACAAAATATAAAAATAAAAAATGAGCTGCTTGTGTAAGAGGGAGAAATGGCTCATTTCATGTCATGCCGTCTGTCCCCTTGAATCTCTTTGCTGTCTTCTCTCTCATCCAGGCTCTTCTTTCTGGCTGTTCACTCTTGCTCTTAGCTGTCTGTTTGCTCTTACTTTTGCTCTGTTCTGCTCCTGCTGTACCTTTTCTCCTTTGTCACCTTGTTTGTTTTGGCATGTTGTTTTGTGTGACACCATGTAAAATGAAGAAACAATCTTTAAGCTCCATACGCCAGTGCAGAATGCGGTTGTGGATGTGGAATTCATTGGACAGCAAGAAGTAAAATGTGTCACTAAGATGATTTTCCTTAGTGCTGTATTGTTTTTTTTGTTGCTTCCTTTTCCTTCCTGCAGGCAAGCAGTACAGGGTAACGCTTCGTTTGGGGGTTGGGTCCTCCCTTTCTGACCTGTTGCAAAGGTCTTATCTCACAATGATGTTGGTAGAGTTGCTCTGGGTTTATAGTGTGGCAAAGTGGAGCAGTATGTGGTGACCCAATATCCTCGCTCCCCCCCTCCCTCCCTCCCCCCCTCCCTCCCTCCCCCAATGTCAGAGAATTTTGCAGACAAAAATGTGCAGGTGCTGGGATAAGTAACTTTGTTTCCTAAAGATATGCTTATTCTGAAACAGTTAAAATGATATATGTGACTTAATTTTTGTTAAAATATTTGTGTTTTGCTATAGTGGGGAACTTTGAGCGCTCGAACTTGGCCAAATGGTTTTGTAGTAACAGGTTCAAAGTGAAAGTCATAAAAGAGTTTCTAACGCTTTTTGATTTTGAAAGGAACACTTTAGATAAAAAAGACATCTGTATTATTCAGCTCTTTAAAGGGAAAATTCTTTTTATGCTTAATATTTTAAGTGGTGGTTACTTTCATTTTTAGAAGCACAACCAGAACACTTCAGCTCTTGACACTCATCAAATAAATGTTGCCCTGTGGGCATTGTTCAAAAGCCGTGTTGTGGAGATTTCTTTTTTCTGTTTTTGTTATTTAATTGGTTGGTTTTAGGAGTCTAAAGCATTGCATGCAGAGCTGACTGTGGGATTAATGTTTCTTCCTAGAACAGTGATCCTTGCACAATTAGAAATCTCTTGCCTAACCGTCACCCAGAAAGAGGGGAGGGGAAAGAAGTGATAAGAATTTGAAGGTGCAATTCTAATCCCAGATATACATCCCCCAGCTGTGATGAGATGTTGGCCAGCACCCGATCGTACTGCTGGAACAAAGGCTTTGCTTCTCAGCTGAGCAAAACTAGATGAGTATTCCTATCTCATGCAGAAAATTCATCGGTTTCAGGAGATGTCCTCATTTACAGGAGATGTTTAGTTCACCCTACCAGCTGGGTGTCCTGCCAGGGCTGCTCAACTAGTGAGTCTTCTGGGACAAGTCTGTCCTATCCCGAATGCCTGTTTTTTAAAGGGTGTTTGTCAAACTGTTCCACTCTAAGTACATGCCAAGAATTCCCCCACGTGTCTACGTCCCTGTGTTGGAGAGAGGTGGCAGTTGCATGTTATCAGTATTGGGGTTAGGAGGGTTTCTTGAGAGCTAATGTGTGTGGGCTGGCTTCTCTGATGGCATCAGGCCCAAGCAAAGGCTGTCGAATACAAAGAAGCTGTTTCTGGCTCAGGAGATTGTTGAGATAAAAACTGTGGAGACTTAGAGATTATTTGAGGGGGCTGTCACTACCTGCTGGCTCTACGTGTCTGCTCTAACCTATATAGGCCTTGACTTTCTTGGATGTTGGAGGAAAGATATTGGTCGATAGAGGCATTTGGTCTGACCCAATACAGCTGTTCTTACATTAAATTAGTTGAAGTAGTTGTGGAACAGCAGCAGTTTAAATAGATCTGGAAGAGGCCCTGGGTTTCTATTTTCTGTTTATCAAGGCAAAAACCAGTTTCTGTTAGATTTTTGGGGGAATTGATACTTGTTTGAACTTTTATGTTTTTCTCTCCCGAGCTCTTGTCCCATTTTTCTTCTGTGTTTATTTTTAATACCATTTATAAGACTGTTTTGGAATGAAAGTGTTTTGCAAAATCTACACGTGGCATGGCATTATAAAAATCTCAGTTGGGTATTTATAATACAGACAGTTCTTGGAAGGACCTTTTCTGGGTGCTTTCTGCTAATAGTTTTGAGCTCCTCCTGACTGTTGGTTTGGGTATCTCCCAGGGTTATTATGAGAATAACAGTGTGTTATTTTCTGTGTATGACAGG
This sequence comes from Mycteria americana, assembly GCF_035582795.1. NCBI lineage: Eukaryota > Metazoa > Chordata > Aves > Ciconiiformes > Ciconiidae > Mycteria > Mycteria americana. Next base: position 31,721,718 of record NC_134373.1, read on the forward strand.
GGTAGAATTGAGGCAGGCAGAGATGCTGAATGACTTGCCCTTACAGCTGGTGAAGCTCCTAAATGAAGTCGCTCTAATTAGCAGGCAGTGGTACAAACTGGTTAATGCCCAGCTGCAGGAAAAAGGCAGTGTTGGGATGGAAGCCTGTTTGCAGGAGAGGACACAGTACAGCTCCATAAATGTAGGTCAGGGAGCGTGCCTGGAGGTATGAATTTCAGTATGTTGTTTAAGCGGGGTGGAGGGAAGGAGCCACCCAACTTCAGCTGCAGCCAGCATTCCTTTTAGTTTACAGAAGATTTTGCTGATCCCTCTCACATTGGTTTCTTCAAATTAGACAAAATGTTCTTCCAGTGCTTCAGAACAAAGGAATGCGCCATTGTGTTTTTCTATGTGGAGTAATAATGCTGTTGTTGATTTATTTTTATTATTATTTTATCTTGTTTTCCAGCTGCTGCTGCCGAAAGCTCACTCAGGTTACTGTCCAGCGTGGCCCAGGAGGTGAAAGGACGAGGTACTATAAGCTGGATAGACTGCGGGTATGTGTCATGCTGTTTTTCCCCTTTTTTTCTCTCTCCCTGTTTGGCTTTTATTGCTGACTTAGCTTATTTGATGGCTCTGAAACTTTTTGCCTGTAACTAAACCCACATCATTCTGTGCAGTTTCTTCATAGCTGTAGGGAGCCTATATCTCACCATCCTCTCTTCCTTTGGACCAGTGGTGGAGAATAATTTTTTCCTTGGCTATGGCTGTTGTCACTTCTTCTCTGACAGCATGTTTTTCAGCCTGAAGCTGGACACCCCAGCTAGCATCACCTTTCATGGGGGGCACGTAGCATGGAAACTCTGACTGCTCTGGCTTTCCCACAAGCTGGGGGAGGAGGAATCCCACATGTTGTGCCTCAGCTGGAGGGCAAGGCAGTTCTGCTCCAACAGCAAATGTTGCATGAGCAGTAGGGCTGTTTGCTTGGTTTTGAAGTGTCCACCCATTTGTGTTTTTCAATAAAATGTGCTTTCTTTTAAAGAACTTCCTCTGTGCTTGTATAGGTTCATGGCAATTTTTAATGTGAAAGCAGGGAAACTTGTTTTTGTAAGTGGTTGCTTGCGTGGGGAGGAATGAACAGGTGTGTACTTTCTGGTTTGCAGATGTGAAAGCCTCCACTGTGGTTCTGCTCAATAACACATTGCCTGTGGTTTTAGCTTGTGTATTGTAGTGCCTCTCTGCCTCTGCAGCTTTGAGAGCTTTGCCTGCAGGTGGCAATTTTGCCTTCCTGCGCTGCAGAGGAACAGCTTGCTGCCTACCTGTGTGTTTGGGTGGATTGTCATGGTATAAACAAATTGTACACTGTGCACAAATCTAAGTCAGCTCTGAAAATCATGGTCTTTCTTAAAATTATACTTTCGAAACCAACCTCCATCCATCAAGCAGTGACCCAGAATAAGTCATTGGTAAATCAAAGTTAACATGCTTTTCTTGTTGGTTAACCTGTCTTGCTCTCCCCCTGCCACCAGGCAGGTATCTCTCCCGTGGAGTCCTCTGCTTCTGCCTTCTGTTTGCGTTCTGCTGGGCTTGTCCAAATGCACAGACACTTTCATCTCTGCCCAACTGATGGGGACAGTGTTCCAAGTCATCTGCTGGCAGAAAGCAGAGCTGCTCCTCAGAGGTCAGTGAAGCCTGTACCACTTCCCACCTGCTGAAAAGCCTGCAAATAAATTGTATTGACCCTGATGAGGAGGAGGTTGCATGGAGATCTGGCATACCTCTGAAATCCAGTCTCCTTTTCTAACGAAAGCACTGATAAACAATTTTTGGTTGTCAGTAATGATGGCTAGAAAATAGGATACTGGGCCAGCTTCTTGGCTTTAGTCTCTAATCGGCCCCGTTTGTGACTGGAGTGGTCACTACCTTTTTGTGTCTTCTGTTTCCCTTTTGTTTTAGGCTACCTCTGTGTTGAGGGACTTGCTGCTTACCATCTGTGTGTGCACATGGCACGTGCGTACAACTGCTGGAATGATGAGGCTGTTCATCTGGCCCTTCAAAATGCTGCTATAATACAACTAAACAATAACCATTTCCAGGATTTATTTTAGGTCTGGCTTGGGGAAGGAAAGATTCAGTGTTTAGGGCTTCAGTTTGAAATCCAGGGAAGTTTTGGCACTTAGTTCAACGGATCAGTCTCTGCTCCTGAGTTTGTAAGTGATGGTGATAGGGAGGGAAATGTGTTGTTTGGTTTTGCTGTAAAATAAACTTCCATTCATCAAACCCTAATATGCTCTCCATTTCCAAATGTTGTCATCTAAACCAAACTTTGTTATGGAAGTTCCTTGCAGGAAATGTATTTTAAAGTCTCCTCCAGGTAGTGCTTTAATGCATTTCATAGGAAGTTTGTACTTGCGGTGCCTTTCCCCTGACCATGGTGGGGAAATATTTAAGTTAAGCTTTGTACTTGTAATGAAAGGTGATTTATTACCAGAGACTGAAGCAGCCTGGTGAAGGTCATGCTGTAAGAGGTTGGGAGACCTGGGAAGAGATTTGTAGGTTCTTAAAATTTGCTTTGATGCCAGTAATATCACAATCAGATTGCCACTTGCTGAGTGACAGGCAGTGGACAGGGTGCTGTAATATGGCAATAGCTGTAATTCTGTCTTCGAGGGTTGAGCAGTGCTTCCTTTCAGATCACTTGTTTGGGGAGAACCTGGAAAAAATAGATGATCTGGTAGCTGGGTATTTGTCAGAGATGCCTCTTCTATCACTCCTTCCTGCAGAGGGATGTCATAACACAATTCGTGAACTTGTCTTATGGGGCAAGGTGAACTGGAAGACTGACTTGTGGCAAAGAGGGTCTTGATGCATGCAAAAAACCAAATGGTTTGAGTCTGAACCAAGTTATGTGGTTGATTTGCTTCTTAAACCTTTAAAGCATTCTGAAATCAATCTCTTAGTGTTGAGGTAGCTTTTAAATATTTTTTTTTCCTTGAAAGATTTTTTTTTTCCTTTGCTTGCCTTTTTTTTTTTGTGTGTGTGTATATACAGGTGGCTGCAAACTGCTGCCCACCTCGCTGCAGTGATAATATGTGAGGCTACAGTACTGGTGTCCATCACCAGTCACAAAGGGCCAGTGGTAGGGCCTGAACAGCTCAGTCCTACCAGAGTTGCTCAAGCTATTCTCCCACTGCAAGTATGCTGTGAGGCTTATTTGCAAGTCTTCATGCCGAAACAAACAGCGCACAGATGCAGGGATATTTACAGCACAGGCTCAATTTGTTTTACAAATATTGACAAGAAATGGCTTGTTTGGCAGCAATATTTAGCAGGGAATTTTGGCTTTGCTCTTCACATCCCGCTGTAGCGGACTTCTTGCCTTCAGATCCAAGTATTGGCAAGGCTGGCATGCATGCAGAGTTGTGGTTTGTGTCTCTGCTTCCCTGTGGCGATGATGGCAGTTTTTTCTTTTCGTTTTCTTTATTGGCAGTGGTTTTTTTGTTTCTTGTCATTCCCCTTCTTCCCCTCATTTTCAGGAGAAAGGAAGAACATGTTGCTCCACTGATGGAAACCATTATGGATTGCTAAGTCTCGGCAGTACGTTCTGTATTTCATACAGCAGAGGGGAGCGTGCAGGTTTGTGGCTGGAGGCGGGCTGCCTGAATTGCTGGTTTACATGGAAACCGTGCTCCTTGGTCTCGGCTTTTGTTAGGTCTGTGGTATGAGACAGAGGTTAGACTTGAGCTTTCAGTTCCAGGTTGAGCGGTCTCAGGGAGACCAAGGAGGTTAGTTTTTCAGCATAACATGGGGAAATACTTGGTTTCTTGCTGAGGCTGTTAGTGTGGAGTAGAAGAGGTTGCCACTTAGTTTGTCACTTTGCGGCAGGATAGCAGAGGTCCCCAGAGTGCCTGGGCTTAGGAGATGAAAGGCTGGGAAGTGCCAGGTACCTGCCTTCCTGCACAGTTAGGCTCACTTGCATTAAGTGCCACGTTGGAGCAGGGCCATGCTGAGCGCAACACAGCCAGGGACGCCTCTGCGTGCAGTATTGCAGATAAGGTCCTCCTTCACAGGAGATTTCAGTCAGTTTGCGCAGGCAGATAGACGCCTCCTGCTAGAGATGAAGGGGCAGGACAAGAATTGCTTGCAGCATTGAAGTGGTCACTGTTTGCTCCTGTGTGCTGAGATAGCATATGCGGCTCTGTACACAATTAAACATGAAGCTATTTCAATTGTGAATAAAAGACCCACAAACGATGTGACAAAAATATGTTTTATTCTAGCCTTTCCATGTTTTAATTAGGAAGTCCTTGCTGAGGCGTTTGATGTTGAATGAACAGTGATGTGAGAGATGACAGAATATTAAATTAATAATGCCTGGTAAAATGCAGTCTTCTGCGTGATGGCTACTTGTTGCTGTCGGTTGCTTGTTGGCTTGTTGCTGTCGGTTTGAACAGAGTGCGCTCTGCTACCTTTTATTTATTTCTTTCCTCCCTGTAATACCTCGTGCTTCATTTCTGAGTTGAGGCTAACTGATAGCTGGGGTAGACCACAACATTGCAGGCTGGTAAATCTTCAGAGTAACCCAGAGAGATGGATCAGTCGTCTTATGAGCAAGAATTTTGAGACTTCTGTTCGAGGAGACGCCACGTTAATAGGAGCTGAGCGTCCCAGCTTCTGTTCCTGACTCTGTGAATGATTCACTTCTTGTTACTTTGTGCTGTTAAAAAAGGTGTATCTGTTTTTCAGGCAACTGGGTAAATATTGCCTGATTCGTTAGGCAATGTTTATAAAGAGACTGGAGAACTTTGAAAGGAAAAACGCTACAGCAGCATAAATGAGTGCTCTTCATTTAATGTGTTCAGATGCTATTGGGATGGGCATGTAAGCAAGCAGAGAACCATTATTGAACTACTTTTAGTAGGAGGCTGGTAGAAATTTTGAAAATGGAAGGGCTTCATAGGGAGTTGAAAGCTTAAGATGTCTGCAAAAAAGAAAGTGTCTTGTCCTTTTGTGTGATCTCAGAGTTTGGATACTGCTAATTGTAACAGCAGGTTGGGGTGCACTGGAGCTGGTGCGTGCTGCATCGGCAGACAGACGGATGGTCGGTCTGTGTGCGTGCTGCAGAGCCTCTGCATCTCACAGTCCCTCATAGAAACTCTTGGCAAATCCTGATGGTGGCAAGTAAAAGGTACAAAATGATGTGCCTGGGAACACAATAAGATGAAATTACTACTTGAGTGAAAGGTGAAGTTTTTGTTGCTTGTCTTTAAAGCAGACAAAGCTCCAGTCCCAGTTTGTGATGCCTCGAGGTCTGGTTTTGAAGACTAATCAGTATAAAGTTATCCTCTAGCCTTCTTCAGTAGGTTTTGTGATAGATCATGGGGTGGCCAAGGGCTGGTATTACTTGGAAGAGTGTAACTAGTTTGGGTGAAGTGGAAGAGGAAAGAAAGTAAAATGGCTTTGCTGAAGAGAAGAAAATGTATTTGGCAGGTTATAAAATGTATTGTGGTCAGGTGCAGTTTTGAGGAGGTGGCCAGAGAGGTTGAAACTAGCTCCATCCTGATGTGATTTAGTGAACACTCCTGGGTTTTCCTGTTACTGAATTGTCTCAAGTTTTTTATTGACTGTAACTCCTGCCCAGTTGTGGACTGGTATTTTGAAAAAAGCACCCATTTCTTTGGCTCTGGGTAATTATTCCCTGCTCAAACTTGCATGGTTCCCTTTATTGTAGGTCCCAAACATAAACAAAGCTGTGTGATTTCCATCTGCTGTCATAGCGTGTGTGCTTGGCTTTAGCACATCAGACTGCTAGGAAGAGGAAATGCCATCTGGTTAAAATGTCTGACTAATTTTTGGTTGGTTTTAATCCCACATTTCTGCTTTTGTGTGCCATTCTTGTAGTCCCTTTTGTGTGTCCTGTGCGTCATTCCTGTAGTCCCGATCCCCAATAATTACTTGTTATTGTTGCAATCCCATGATGGTTGGCATGAAGGTTAAGACCATAATTTGGCTGGTAAAGCAGCCCATTCAGGGCTATGCATCTAAACATGTGCTGGTTCAGGAGAGAGCCAAATCTAACGACTAGTTGTCTCTTCTGGGATTCCAGTTTTCATGTTTATCTGCCTTTTAGATGAAATCTTCCTTCCCAAATTTCTAATTTCCTAATGCTTTGATACAGAAAGGCTTTACCCATACACACAATCATAAATGTATTTGTTTAATGCTTGAAATAGCAGGGAGGAATTTCAGAAATAAGGCTGCTGGTACAGAGGGCATTAAGTGTCATTTCGCTCTTTAGTTTTTACCTTCACTCCTATAAAGCTGATCAGAAGTAGGATTTATTTAAGAGAATAAGTCTACTCATCTTCCTTCCTTGTTGTTGAATTTTAAAGCTGATGAAAACCTTTGAAATTGCAAACAAAAATGACCACATCTAATGGAGAGAGAAAAAAGGAAGAAGGAGTGCCTCTCTTGCACCGATGCGACCCCTTCCATCCAAGTAGTTTTGCAGTGTCTGGGATTTCTGCCGTTTTCTACAGTTGCCTTGCAGACGAAGGGCAGCGACAGCTCAGTAGTGGATGGCATGTAATGTTAGTTGCCAGCATGGGGGAGATAGCAGGGGCTCCATTTGCAGCTGGTCCAGGGGAGGTAAGCCAGGTGTCCATCAGGAGCACTTTGCAACTGTAGCTATACTGACACCGTGGTCCTTGTGTGGATGTGATTTATATGGGCAAACCTTGCATTTGCAGCATAGATTTTCAATGCCTTCCTCCTGTCTCTATCATAACCTGTCTGCGCGGTTAATGCTAATTCACATTAAAGCCCTTTTATTTTCCTGTGAGCGTGACCATGCAGGAAGTGCTATGCCAGTCTGAAAAAAATTTCCTTTTTAAGTAAGCTCTCAGTTCCTAACATAAACCCATTTAGTCTGGTGTATTGCATTAATTGAGAAATGCAGAGTGTTTAACTAAAATCCACTGTAGTGCTTGGGTGTACAAGCCTGAGCTCATGTCTCAGTTTCATCCTAACCACGTGTATTCCATGAGTTTTGCCTAGAATTGCTCATTAACTGTGAATCTTCAACGTTGCTGCTTTTCAGACTAAAATGAAGAGTGAGCTAAGATTTCATGTAAAGTTACCTCTTTTCCTGCATTCAATACTTCATTTAAAACATCCTCTAGCATCCTCTCCAGGCCCATAGTGCAGCTAAAGGTCATAAAACAGGCGCCAAGGGAACAGTAAAATGTGCCGTGGTGTCTGTGTGCCCATGGGTGATACATTCAAAACCTGCCTTCGCGGGGAGCTCAGCGTGAACTCAAAGCCAGAGTGGTAGTCATCTTGTGTCCCAGGTTAGGACGGTGTTCCCCTGTACCAGGTTGTGTGTCTTAGAGGAGGTCTGGATGTGTCTGATGAGGAAAGCTGCTGCTTTGCAAAGAGAGTTCGAATGTTCAGTGTTTCTAGAAGCTCCTGCAAAGCCTTTGGTAGGTCCTGTGAACGTGTTCACCTTATTTCTGTGAAGGTATGTGGGCTGTCGAGTGCCTCTTACTAGTTTATATTTCCATGGAAAGTACCGTTCATTATAACATCTTGACTTTCTGCAGGACTGGAGCTTGTAATTTTTTCCCTTAAGTGTTTTTGGTTGACGATACCTGTTACCTTTTTGTCTTGGGTTTCTTTCTGCTCTTGGGCTCGCTCTTGCTTGCAGTGAGAATTAACCTCATGAGTTTTAATTTTCAGAAAATACTTCTTTTTAATCTCATTCCTATAGATTTCCTGGCCTCTCTAATTGACTAATGGGCACAGGGAGTTGTTTGTATTGGGTGAGGAGTGGTGCTGGGTCTCTGCAGCACATGGATTATTCCGTTTGCATTCCTGGCACGTTCCAGGGGAGCGTTTGGAGCAGAAGGCTGCAATCGGCTCGTGGGTCACAGGGAGGCTTTTTGCTGCGTTCTAGGGGGGGGAAAATCAGGCCCTAAATTCAGATGAAACGCTGTTGTGTCAGTCTGCTGATCGTAATCTTTAATTCTTTTCAGCAGCACGTTTTCTGTTTTTGGTTTCCATGCTCCCCCATCCCTTAAAAGATTCAAGCTTTTGATCTGCCGCATTGTTTGAGCAGCTCGTTTGTTCTGTGCTATGGAAACCTGTTGCTATTGTTACTTCTTCTATAAGATAATTTCCATGAGGAACCTAGAACGGTGGCAAAATGTTGCTTTGTTTTCAAAGACAAATCTTGTGTTTTAAGCTTCCTGTGCTGATTATTTCTGCGTCCGTCTCTCCTGGGTCCTGTTCCTACTTTGGTATCTGCAGGTTCTTAAACCCCACTCAGGAGTGTAGTATCAAAGGTGCCTGTCTGCACGGAGAGCTGCGTATGGGCTTTCTGTTCGAGTGGATGTAAGCCATTACCATCCAGCAGCTGCTTAGCACAGCTCTTTGGAGAAGTGCTCTTGCAAGGTAGGCTGATGGTTTGAGAAGTGATTTTTTTAAAGATTTTTTCTTCTCTGATTTCAGATCTATCTCAAGAGAGTGATACAGAACGGTCTGGGATCATTCGAGAATATGAGGAGCCTTACAAAAGTAACATACCTTCAGCAGCAGTAGTTGTGGCAGCTGCCACCCCGGGCTGGGAGGGAGGACTGAGGATGATGGGGGGGGGGGCAATGGCCACAGTCTGAGAGAAGGAGAGTTTTGCAGGGGTCAGTCTGTTTTCGTTTGGTCAGCAAAGTACACACAAGTACTCTGCTGTAGTGTAAATGGATCACACAGCCCTTGTTGGAGGGTGGGATTGATGACTGCAAGGAGCATAGTCAAAATTGCGTATTGTCCCCAACAATAGCTAATGAATTGCATTTTTTTATTTCGAAATCTCTTAGGAGCACATCTAACTACAACTGACTGTTAATGACTTCCTCTTTCAGATTAGGTTTGCAAGTGCAAATGTGGTTTTTATTTTTAGGTGGCTTGAGGAGATTTCTGGCGTTGACACCCCTTTTGCTGCTTTTTTGGGTCACAAGCTCAATTAGTTGTTTGGCAGGATCTCAACTCCATGCTTTCTCAGGATGTTCATCAGTCTGTTGTCTGGAGAGGGTATTCTATGGAAGGTGGCCAGAGGGCATTGCAGAGGCTGTGCATTGGGCTGGGAAACCCTATTTGATAATTCACTTCTGAGGGCTGGTCTGAAATTGCAGTTGCACTTCCCTGAAGTTATAACTGGAGTTGTTCTCTGTACAGTGGTTTTCACCAAAACATAAAAGAATGAAAGCAATTAAACAACAGAGACAATAATGAGAGAGCGTGCTGGTAACATGATGATAGCTTTGGTACCTTCCAAAGCTTTTTCCAGTGCTGGGAGGCTTGCTTTGTAGGCAGCCCTGTTTCTTCTCTGCTGTATCGCCCTGTTCTCAGAGCCTGTTCCTCCTCCTTACCTGCTCAGTCTTGTCTGTTCCACCTGTTGGGACAGTGACAGTGTTTGTCTGTATGGCCACTGATACAACAGAGCCTCCATTGCATTGGGGTCTACAGGTGCAACTGTGATATAAGGGACTGCTGAAGCATAATTTATGTGGATTTTTGAGCCCTGTTTCAGATGGAGAGCTGTACAGATAGAAGAGATAAAATCTCTTTACAGATTGTGAGGTCTGTGGTTCACATGTGGTTACGTGATATGCTGATAGAGAAGTGAGATAGTTTTTGTGCAGGCAGATTTACTAACCTGGTTACTTAAATTGGTTCTGTCAGTGTTTTTATTAATTACTTCTCTTGTGCCTGGAAACACTGTAGGTATGGATGAAAAAGAAGGCTGGGTCCAGTCTGTGTTGCAAAGTGTTAGTAGATGCCAGCACTGTGGTGTCCAAGCGGCGTGGCCACAAAGCCACCTGCACGCTCTGCTGTTATGTTGGCAACTGGAGACATGAACTTTTTTTTAGATGGCATTTTTGTCATTTCCGAAGAGGGGATTTGACAGTTATTCCAGATCCTTCCTCCCCAGAGGCTGATGTGGTTGTAGGGCTGTTTTCCCTTCTTGATGAAAAGCCAATGGGCAGCATTACATGATAAGGGAAATAATTAGGAAACTGCAGAAGATCTTATTTGTGCTTGTGAGAGAGGATGGTGCTGAGGATGTCCGGTCTTACCCTGCTGCCTTCAGGACCTGCCAGGACAATATTTGAATTTGCCCCAAGGAGGGTGTTTTGCACTGCTGCCTCCATGCACTGTTTCTTACTCAGGATCCATCCAGCTCGGGCTTGTTTTGTTTTTAGGAACCAATGTGGACTTACTGCAGCCAAACTCCTGGATCTTATTTTGTGTTCGTCCTGTCTAGCTTTGTCTTCTGTTCTTTCTCTCTCCAAATTACCTTGACACACTGCTGCCAAAGCCTTTCTCTGGATTGCTCCTGCCTCTGGGGACTGCCATCAGTGTCTCTCACAGCTTCTCCATCCTTATGACCACAAGCTCCCAGGCCTGTGGGCAGCCCACCACAGGCAGAGCATCTCACGCTGCTCCTGAGGAGTGCCTGTGGCACATCCCTTCAGGTGCTGGCTTCGCTGGTGGTGAGCCAGAGGAGGTCAGATCTCCTTCGAAAGCCCCTCGTCCTCCTCCTGCCCTGGTAACAGCTGGCTGCCTTTGCAAAGTGATTATTCATGCATGCTAACGCTGACAAAGGACCCCAGAGGTTTACAGGGAGCGCTCCAGTTTGGCTTCCTGCCAGCTCCATCATAGCCCTGAATGGCAGAAGTGTCTCCCAGTAGAGGAGATGGGGATGTGAATGGAAAGGGGTGAAGTATTCCTGTGATGCACGCTGTCTTTGTTGTTATTTAGACTTCTTGCTTAGTTAGGTCAACTTGGATCTTTCATTTTATTGTTCTTTTTAACAAGCTGCCATATGTCTTCACTTCTCCAGCAAAGGAGCGTTTTGGAGCTCCAATTTGATTTTGTGGGAAGGGGGAGCGTGGGGAACATGCCTGTGGGAGTGGAAGGAAGCCGTGCCATCGTGCCACTTAAGGTTTGACCTTATTACCGCATAGACAGCTGCTGGTTAGGTCCTTTGTGGTATTGCAAATAGGTCAATGTTTTGGATGATTTTCCAAATATCCAGAGATAAAGCTGGATGATTTGTAGGACTGCCTGCAGGCAAAGCAGGGGTCCCTTCAGCAGTAGCACAGCAGGGACCTGCGAGGGTTTCAATTGCTCTGGGCTGAAATGGCATGAGGCAGCCAAGGATGGCTGCTGGGGGCACATTACTGACCTCATCCTCAAACCAGTATTTCCTGAGCCTGGTGCCTTGTCTGGAGTGTCTTGGCCTGGGTAGTAGAGTGCTGATTTTGGGGGTGGTTTCTGGCTTTTTACATTTTGGATTTTTGTTGGGGGTTCCCCCCCCCCCCTTTTTTTTTCTTCTGTTTCTTCTACTCTTTATAACAAACTCTTACACTGCCTTTTCAAGTGATGCCATTAAATTGTAAGAACTGGAGTCCTAATTACCCTCTCCCATGTGAGAGGCAAGGAGCTCATCTTCAGAGAGAGGCTGTTGGCTGAGATCCAAGAGACAAATCTCGGAGCAGAGACTGCATCTGTGTTGATATTTACTCTTATTAAGGATAATGGTCATTACCAAGTGATATCAGAGCAGGTTGCTCTTTGCAGGTTATTTTTGTCTGGCTGTAAGTGAAAGCAGAAGGAAAAGCAGAACGGGTCCATCTCTGCCATTTCTGTATGTCTCCTTTTCTGCTTTTGCCAAAGAATCATTAGTATAGCATCTGAGTTGGTGGGTCTGGCATGTGCAAAAATCTGCATTGATGCATGAAAAAATTACTGATATATATTTAGACACTTCCTATTCTGGGAATTTGCTCCTCTTCCATCCCTTGAATCAGTGCAGATAGCTTGCATAAACAGACTAAACTCCCAATGCAGCGGTGCAGAGAATCTGCCCACTAAATGGTAAGAGACATACTGGAGCAAACTGCTGCTTTCTTTCCTGTGATAATGGATGTGCATTCAAGCAGCTACATGAATCTCTACAAATGGAGCAATCCCGAAAGCAGGGCAGGCTTAGATCTTGTTTCCTTCCAATGAAACAGCTGTTCTTATCTCTCTTTTTTTTAATAGAAACTCACGCAAACAGAAAATGAATTGGTAGGAGTTGGAGTGGTAGGAGTTGCTAGCTGCTTGCTCACAGGTATATCTCGGTGGTAATGTTTTGTAGCCTTTTTCAACTATAAACCTTGCAGAACTTTTCTAAGATGAGCGTCCAGATCTCTAAATGACACATAAGGAAAAATTACACTTTTTTCCCCACATAGTTTGAAGTTGCACCAAATTGGTGGCAGAACTGGCAACAGAATTGTCTTGATATCCGTTTTGGTCCTCTACTGATGCCAGAACAATTCTCTGCACATCTCGGGGTTTGACAGACCCTGTTGCTGTAGATAGGTTTCAGCATTACACTTGTTCACATTAACCACCTAACATTTGTCTTGGCAAGGCTGAGATGGCCACAAATATAAGTGTATACTGGAAATGTTTGGGAGTGTCTAGAAGTGCATTTACAAATGTTGACTGTGGTGCAGGATGACTTCAGTTAACTGTCTGGCAGTCAGCTCCAGCAGGGCACAAGGGCTTCTCCACACCCCTAGATCTGTCTGGGGTAAGACAGGAGCATGATCTGAAACTGGTGCCTCCTCCTGAGATTCCCTGACCTTCGAGTCGCTTAGGTTTTGCCCATGGGACCATTGGAGGACTGCAGGTGAGAGAAGACAGGATGTTTCTGGCCCCTGGGTTTGATGTTGCTGCAGACTTTCTGTACAAACTTCTGTACGTGGCAAACCAGCTTTTCAGCAAAACTCCAAATCCAGGCTATTTGTTTCGTAATCTAGTTTTGCTACAAGGAGAGATGTTCACATTGTTCAATGAACGATGACATGTTTTAGCTCCACCTTCCACTGCAGTCTGGGGAAAACAAAGATGCAGCAGACAATAGGAAAATACGTGTCTTCTCAGGCTCAGATCTCCAGCCTCCTGGAGAAGCAAAGAAAGCGTTTATGGGTTACAATGACTAGCTTTGGCTATGATCTGAAAATGCAGAACTGACATGAATTCAGTAAGACTCTTAAGGTAAACATGCTTCTATACAGTTGGGATTAGAGGTGCTCCTTCCTGGTGAGGTAGTTGCATGCTTTGTTAGTTCCTTAAAATGCTCGTTTCTGTCTTCAGCATAATATTCTGATTTTGGTGCATGTGTCCATAGCACTGCCCTCCTCATTTCCATCTACAGTAAGCATTTGGGAAGTTTCCACAAAGGCGCACTCTCATCTGCAGCACACTGTGAACTTACTGTTTGTTGCGCCTCACGTTTGCAGAAAGGCAGCTGGAGAACGTTGGGAGAATTAGTACCAGTGCTGGCAGCAGCACTTAATTTGGTGGGGCTCTTGCAACCCTTGCATCTTGGTGTCTCTAATCAGTTTAAACTTGATGGGTTTTCAGTGTTTTCATTTTCTAAATTGATTTATCTGTGTAAAAGGTACAACTTGTCCTCTGCTGGGAACAAGTTTCCAAGCTTTTTAATCTTGCTGTTTGACAATGCAAATAGTCTTGTCAATGTGAATCATCCTCTTTTCTTTGTAGTTGTACTGTTTCACTCATCTTCCCAGATCTTTGGCTGACTTCATATTCCCTTCAGCTTGAAGTATCCTTATAGCTTCACTTCTACATTGTTTAGGACAGCAGTTAGGCCATGAAGACCCTTTACCTACCCACCTAAACAAAGGTATATGCAGTTTTCTCCCATGACCCTTTTCTCTTCTTCAACTCAGCCTAATCTGGTGCTGGAAGCGATTCACTCTCGTTCAGTTTGAAAACCACCTCCAGCAGGTCTGTCTGCTGTTACGTGCCTCCTCCTTCAGGAGCTGTGGCAGATAGTCTTTACCTCCACTTGCCAGGTGTGTCTCCAGGACACATCCCTCATACCTAGAGTGAATGGGGTTGCTGGGCTTGGGGCTCCAAAATTTTAATTGGTTTTTGTTTTCTGCAGGACCTTTTTAAGGCTAGCCACTTGTTATCTGGGCTTGGAGATACCATGAAGATGTTTCTTTTTGAGTTATCTTCTGCCAGATAGAAAAGCTGACCTGCTCTTTCTCTTTGAATCTTTTAACAAACAGTGCTCTTTGACCACCACCCTAACAGTAGCACGGTCTTCTTGAAAACTCGACTTCCTAAAGTTTATGTTAATCCTGCGGACAGAGGGTCTATCGAGGTACTCAGACATGCTAGAATGGGCTGCTTTTCTACTGGTTAGGGCCTGGCTTTGGAATGTGGTTTTAACACAGTTCACTGTGTCCTGACCAAGCAAACAGAGAAATTAAATTGGCTAATGCAGCTTTCCACAATGCTTGTCCCACAAACTTAGCTGAACAGCTTCCAACTTACTGTTAGTTGCAACTAATTGCTGATGAGGAAGCACAGCAATGAGTTTTCAGAACTGAATGCATTTGATTTCCTTTCTTGTAACCGTTTTTCTTCCAATATGTGTTTTTTGCAGTGATACTGAAAGCCGAAAATTATGCAAGAAGATGAAAGTAGATCCTAATTCAAAGGAGAAAGGAGTGGAATTACTCCATTATAAGTGAGTGCTGGGCTGGGATTTGTAGTTCCTAATTGTTGATGCCCCTGTTAGGACCATTCGTTCTCCTTGCAGCTCCATACTGCTGCAGCATGAAGACTTCTCATTTTTTATTCTTTGACATGTGAAATTGATTGCTGTCTCTTCAGTTTGCAAGCATGTGTTGTGACAGAAGTTGAGACAAATTTATTCTGCTGTTGAATAGAGTACACTAAAAGCACGAGCAGGGCCTGGGAGAGATGCCCAATGGACTAAAACTACCCAATGCACAGTGCTGATGCCTGAGATTTGAGCTCTCTTACTTTCTCTGTCATGTGCCTGCTGGCATGTGCCTTGGGCAGGTCACTTCAGCTCTCTATGCTTGCTTTTCTGACTTGAGATAGTACTTCACAAAGTAAGTGGAGAAAGGCAAGTGTAGTGAGACAGCAAGAGATTTTCTTCCTGGAAATAATAGGAGTGGGAGTACTGTTAAGTGTAAGAGACACCAAGCAGCAGCTGCATCTCCATCTCCAAAGATCACGCCTTAGTAAATATTCTTGTTAAAGTGTCAGGGAGGAAATTATTTACTAGAAACCTGTTTGCTTTACACTCTGTTTTGCACCCTCCCTTTTTCCTTACTCTTTTTTTCCCCCTTAAATTACTGTACTGTAAATTCTACTTAGTTCTGTGGCTTCAGCAGGATAACGTTATTCTGGTTAGTGAGAAGCGAGGGAGAGCAGCTGTATGATTTCCAGCAACGTTACCGTAAGTTAACACTATTCCCCACTCCTTGTTCAACAGGGACGGTGCATTTCATACTGAATATAACAGAGCGGTCACATTGAAGGTAAATTTAAATATTTGATTATTATTCTTTTGGTTTTGCTAGATATGGGGGAGACGTTTGTGGATGAAAAACAGGTGTTGGTACTTTTTCATGCTGAAGGCATGAAAGGGAGGGGCTTAATCTTCATAAACAGCTGTCAGAATGACCTAAAGGTTTTTGTGTGTGTACATGTCTGCCAACCACAGATCCAGGAAAACTGTGTGTTATTAAAAAGACTGAACCCATGTTGAACTGTAATGTAAGTTTTGAGTTAACTTTCAGGCTGGTAACAAATAGGGATTTTCTTGTTTTGATTACAAGGTGCTGTTAATGGCAGTATAACTAAAATTATTAGCTGATACCGCATTTTGATAAGGAGTTCTCTGAGGTTTTTAGGTTGTGTGTTTATAAAGCGTAAAAGAGCTGAGTGGCCTTATCTTTTATCGGATTATGGAACCACAGTTCCTATGGACGTGCCCCGAGTGCAGCAGGGATAAAATGACCTTCCTTCTTCTCCTGCAAACCTTGACACAAAGCAACAGAAAGCAACGTTCTGTGAGGGCAACGGAAGGAAGAAGACAGGAAACATGAAACGAATGTGTAGATCTTGATGACTGTGGAAATGGTGGACTAAAAGCACAGTAAGCAGGCCGAAAGTGTGCAGCCTTCCTCTGCGAAGCCCTGGTGAAGCACTGGGAGTGTCCTCACGTGAGGCTGCAGCCCTGCAATGACTTGGCTTCCAGAAATTACTTCTGTCCAGCTCTGATGCCCAGTTCCCATTTCTGTTCTTCCTCCAGCAAACCCGGCTCTGCACCATCGTTGGTCTTGTGGAGGCTTGATGACACCACCCCAGGCTGACATCATTACGTTCATTTCCCCTTTCTAGCTTGTTCAGGGGTTTGGGCTGGGATGGAGGAAAACCTGTGTGAGATGCTACATGAACCTGAGTCTGTCAGAGTGGTCGTTCCTAAGGGCGCTTGCTCTGGACCTTCCTTTTACAGCCAGAGTTGTTGTGGGGTAGATGATGGGAGGACTGTCTTGGAAATGCGCCCTGGCTTGAATCATCCATTCAGCCCGTACTTGGTGTCATCATGCAGGATTCACCTGAGGTGGGCAGAGTAGGACTGTGTATCTTCCATCTCCTGCAGTAGAAATCTTGCCTGGCACTAGGAAGGGCAATGTTGGATACCTAGCATAGTCAGCAAGTGCCTGAGGCTCCCTCTGTACTTAGCGAGGAAATGCACCTGGTGATTTTTTTTCCCTCTTGGTGGGTGGTGGGGTGAGGGAGACTTGTTAGTTGCCTAAATTTGGGTGGTTTGAACAACGCATGAAATGTCTTTCCTGCCCTCCACGAAGGGCTGCAACCAGGAATTAGTGCTGTGACTCTTCCCTGCAGATCGGATCAACTGGAAAGCACCTGCAGAGCCCCAGGGAGCGTTGGGCTGAGAGGCAATCATAGCACAACAGGAACCATGGCATTTATTCTTTCAGTTGCTGTTTTGTGATGAGCATTTCCCCCTTGCCTCTTGCCCTGCCTGCTGGGGAGAAGGAAGCAGCATCCTGTGGACAGGGATGTGGGATTCCAGTGCAGGTGGAAGCGAGGTTTTGAAGCTCCCTCCCTCCAGGAGCTCTAGTCTTTCTTAATTTAACTTCCCTTGTGAAACCAACTGCTAATGATTTACAGGTTGGACAGTGCATCAGAGCTGGGCAGTGGTCACTCAGCTCAGTGTTTGTTTGTTCTGCTGCTCACAGCTGCCTGAATATTTTCTGTATTTCTTCCTCCATACCACTTCTTCTACCTGTTTTCTTCTGTTGAGGCAGTGACCTTTCTTTCTCTCTCTCAGCTGCATTTGTCAGCAATCTCCCAGTACATTACAAAGAGTGAGCAGCAGAGCAACACAATTACGCAGAGTATCATACCCATTTTACGGACAGGTGGACACACTGAAGAACAAGGAGATTAAAGGATTTGTTTCACATCATTCAGCAAGCTTGTGGCAATAAAATTCGGATCTTCTTTTCAGGCATCCAGTAGACATATTAATACATGTATGACATTTTGGAGAATGATGGACACAGCTCTGAAGTACTGTAAAAAGATTCTTCTGAAGTAATCGGCCATTTCATAGATGTGGCTGATCCAGCTGATAGTGTACTTGGGTTTTTAAGAAAAGTTTTTCATTTCTTAAAGTAAATAAACCCTTACATAGTTAGCAGAGATGCCCTTGTGTGTTTACTGTTAGAAAAATGAGGAATAAAGGACAGCTCAGTGTTCACAGTGGGGGGAAGTTAGATAGCAGTCAGAACCTCCTGCTGCTGAGAGCTGTGTTAGGGTCTGAGGTGTTTGGTGTATCTGATAAAGGGAGGTGAACTGGAAGGTGAACTCAGTTACATCACTGAACTTTGTTCAGTGATGCAAAATTATTAGGAATAAGTCTAAAAAATATTTCCAACTCCTTGGAGAAGGGTTTAGGTTCTCACAATACGAAGTGGCTTGTCAATATGAAAGTAGGAACTTGTAGGGTAAGGAACATGAGAAGGAAGGAAAGGACACAGCTCCAACTATGCTGGAGTAATGCAGGCTGTTGTAACGGGTTTTGAATTACCAGTCAGGACAGCGGTTGGCTTGAAAATATTGGCCCTGTGCTTAACAGTATTTAAAAGTTAAAGGAACAGAGAATGGAAGAAGAAACATTGCACCATCTGAGTCCATTGGGTTCCTTCATCTTGTGTCTTGTATGTGATTCTGGTTGCCCCATCAAGTGAAAGCTTGGATATATGTTTTTTGAATATAATGAATATATGTTTTTTCTCCAAACTTGGGTGCAAACAGTGGCATTTTGGGGAGGCTGATTTGAAACAAATAACTTCAATGTTTAAAAAAAAAGTTGTGGAACTCATAGCTAAATGTTGTGAAAGCCCAGAATTTAAAAGTCTTAAAAACAATTTTAGATGGTCATAAAGGATAGATCCATTGATATTAGCAAACACAGAGGTCCAAATACAACAGCTGGTACAGAGTCCATAAACTTAATTAGCTGTTGCCAGAAACTGAGAGCGTATACCAGTGCATGCTATATAGGAATGATACTAGTATAGTTTTTTCCCCAAGTATCTGTAGTCAGCTGCTGTTGGAGACCTAAACTTAGATAGTCTGTGGTCTTAACTGGTAGGTCTGTTCATACATTGCTTTACCCACACCGTGTCCTAATCCTCGATAGTGCCATAAGGCTGGTATCCAGGCTGTGTTTATTACATGATGAAGCCTTTTCTGGAGGATAAAGTACAGGGAGGGTTTTACTCTCCTGAAATGGAGAAAACTCATTAAAGTACAAGTCTGCTCAGTACTAGCAAAGGGAATAGACTAACCCAATAAATTGGTCCTGCTCTAAACTCTGAATCCTTTTCAAGTTTGCTGTTGTAAGGAGTGTGTGTGTGAAATCAAGGGAAGTCTCTTTATTAGCATCCCTACTGCATTATACTTCAAAGGAGTGAAAAGTACAGGGATGTGTTTCTGTATATGTATATATATATATATTTTTTTTTTAGGTTAAAACCTAGGTCTGTATATGATAGTCAGCTATTGTGCTGATAAAACTTGCTTGCTTTTAGCAGCATAGGCTGGATGAAGCCATGCCCTGTATTCTGCTGAATCGATGTTTAAGGTTCAAAGCTGTCGCAGGGGTTCGGGCAGCAGTTACCCCCCAGCATGGCTCTGTCAGTGCCATGGGGTCAAAGCGGGTCCTGACCATGTCATGGCAGGATGGCAGTGTAGCTGATTCTTCAATGTGGGGTTGCTGTGGCCTGGACCTTGCTGTGGTCTCTAACCCAGCAGCCTGGGGACCACTGCTTTTCTGTGATTAGAAAGTGCTGTGGTTTGGTGGTGGTGGTGGGGTGTTCTTTCCTATTTAAAGGCACACAGGAAGTTCTCTTCACCGCATGGACTAATGAGTGCAAGGCAACATACTGCCTGCTCCTGCCAGAAGACATTACACATCTAATTTTTTCTGTCTTGGCTGAGAAGGAGAGGCTGGATGAATTAAATCTCTTGCATCCTCCATCCTCTAACCACATCTGTTTCTACATGACTGAACTTGGCACGCAGGAATTCTTGAAACTAGCAATCACATTCATTAACCATTGAAAATGTTGACTCCTCTCTCCTCCACTCCAGTGTATAGTTGAGGTCTGTGCAGAGTGAGAGCGAGCAGAACTTGATGTAGCTTTCCTAAATGTAGAACATCTCCCTTGTTTTGTCCTCTTCTCTCCTTTCCCCGTATATTATTAAGTCTTCTTAGGGCATCATTTGGGATGTTAATGCCTCTAGTTTTAGAGCTTTTTATAACTGTAACTCCATTATAAATCACTTGATTTTTTTTTTCCCTAGTTAGCTCCTTTTTCTGCTAATGCCATATTAAAACAAATTTCTTCTCCTTGAAGTGTTTGTGGTCCCAACACTACTACCTCATCCCTTAGGTCTTCTTACTGTGTACATTAAGTGCTTTGCTTGCTATCTAGTGACTAATATATGCTGCCTCTTATGATAAGACAAATCTCTTCAATATTAGCTGTGCAAGTAGACAGAAACATAAATGCAATAAATGGATCCTGCTGTAAGCTCTGAATCCTCCCAAGCCTTGCAGTACCAACTGAGATGCAGGAAAATGAGCTGAACTCTACTACCTGTTGATACGCTGTTGGGATGCTGTACCAGAGCAGCCCTATCAAAGGCAGAGAGGTGGCAAAAGTGTCTGAGACTGTTTCAGCGGCATGTGTCACCAGGAGTGCTGCTAACCTGCTCTTGAGAAGGTGGAGTACAAACCTGGGCTTTTAGATGGATGCTCGTGGTGTGTGTTAGTATATACTCAGCTCTGCTCTTCAGTTGTGAGCTGCTTTGGCAAAATATCCCATGGGCTGAAAAAGGCTTTAATGAAGCTTTTCTTTGCTCCAACTCCAAGTAAGTTCACTTAGTGTTGTTGCAGCATCATCCACTCACTCTTACAATGAAGGAAGCCCCTCAGGGACCTCACTGTGGTACTGGTGTGTCAGAGATCCTGTCTGGGAGTGGACGCGTACCTACAAGCAATGCCACAGAGAAATAAATGGGGTCAATCTGAGTGGTGAATGAATACAGAAAACAAAGTATTATGTTTCCTAGAGCACAGACATCCGAGGATAACAGTGATCAAGCCTGTGCTTCCATGTGCAGCTGGAAATGGGGGGCAGTGCCACTGCTGGAATCTGTGGAGAGCATCTCATTGACTTTGGAGGGCTGGAGTTTCCCTCAGCCTGAAATCGGAACCAGCAGAGACTATTTCCTTATGATAAAGAGAATGTCTGTGATCTGCTGGAAATGGATTGTTGGTTGCGTGTCAGTCGGGTAAAGCATTTATAAAGTATGCATGCATGTGTACTCAGCTTGTTGAATATGGGAGCTGCAGAATTATAGGGTCTCGTATTTCCCACTTCTCTTGTCATGTTTGCTTCTTACTCTCCTACTTAAAAATCCATTGAGTGCAGTTTCTCCGTAGATGGGTCATAGAGGGAACTATTGGTGCCTTATTCTTCCTTTGACCAAATAAGCAGTGTGGAGTTCATTGCTTTTGCTCACAGCGAGTGTCAGTGTGCCCTCCAACTAGTCCTACTAGATTCAAAGGTTACTCAGATACGGTGAAGGGCATGGGAACCTGACCTCTACATAAAGAGAAATCTTTCCTGCTAAGCCAGGGAATAGGTGTGGAAGTATTGCAGATCTAGTACCATTGATGGTACCATCGTTTTCCCCAGTTTTATAGTGGAAATAGGAACTGGTAAGTTGGGATATCAGTTATGAGAAAGGTATGCACCAGTGTATCACTTGGTTCTGCAGCAGGAGATTTGTGTTCATCTGCATTAGAGCAGATGAGTATATGAGCAGAAAAGCAAAGGCACTAATTGTTCGCATGACAGCATGGATTTGAAATTGGATGTCTTATGGTTTCGATTCATTTTGCTTTAAAAGCTTTTTTCCCTGTTTATTACAGTCTATGGTGGCCTTTCTCAAGGATCCAGAAGGTGCTCCACTGTGGGAGGAGGATCCCGAAGCCAAAGATGTTGTGCATGTTGACAGTGAAAAGGTACATTAGCTGGATAGATTTCTATATGTTTTATAAATATATGGGATCAAGGGAGTGTGTATGTTTGTGTTAACTCTTAATGAAGCACCATTATTTCCTTTCTTTGGAAGGGAAGTTTAAAGCACCCAAACTGTTTTAAGTGACTTGGCAAAGTTTGTGCATTGTGATAACTATAAACTCTCTTGCTTCCCGCCTTCCTCTGCCCTACATGTGGTCATGATACTAGTCTGCCAGCTACACGGCAAGTATCAAAGCATTGTGGATGGTGTGGCAGTAGACACCTGTTTGTCTCAGGGAAGTGTAGCTAGCTTGCAAGATGCAGTCACTGCAGGATGCAAGTAGGAAGTAAAACGCTGCTCTTACAACTGCAGGTTGTCATTAAACCTTGGGTTCCCTCGTGTGCCTGAGGTCGTCTCAGGAAGTCTGGAGCGGGAAGGAACAGGATCCAGGTCTTGAGTAATTTAACCTTGTACAGTAGCTGTCCTCTCAGTGTTAAATGAGAAAGCAGCAAATAGGATGAACTACCTCAAAAAGCCAGTGCCACCACAGAGCTACCCATTATTTTCTCTTTAATATAATCAGCTTGGTCTTTTGTATTAGTTTTCTAGTCTATAGATTTTTAAAACTTTAATTGATTGGACTCTAGCTGGTATTTCGTAAAGGGCCTTTTCAATTTTCTAGCTTTCATTTTTAGTATTAGAAACAGTTATTTTGACATTCAGTTTTTGCAGGAAAATTAATTTTTAATGTTCACCCTCTGTACTCTATTACAAGCCTTCCAAGGGTTGCATTCAATTTGAAAACTTCATCTGGCTTCTCTGTCATGCTAGTACTGAAAAATCTATTCTCATGGCTTCTCATAGCTCTGACAAGGTTTCATAGTGTGGAAACTGAACTTGGTTTGTTTATTACTGAGTCTGACTTTTTGAATTAGAGTATGGCTTTTTGGATGGGTCAGGGAAGAAAAAGTTTCCAGTCAGAGATTCTGCAGTGAGAATAAACCAAGCCGTGCAACTTCCACATCTCAATAGTGAGGATACTGGTCTAGGATATTCGAATCTATAATAAATTTTGCCATCTCCTTACTCAATTTTAACTTGAAAGAAGAAGAAACTCAAGTCTTGTCTGTTAGGAAAGATGACCCCTCTTCCCTCAGATAAATGAGCCTATATTTTATGAATACATATATTAACTTTTTAAAGTTGTAACACAAATAATAACAGGTGTGCCTGGGTATAGGTCTGTTTTTATTTTCTTTGGTTCATTCACTAGGAGTTGAGAAGGCTTCTAAAGAAGGAAGACAAACCTCTTCTGATGATGTTCTATGCCCCATGTAAGTAACCCAGCACGTCCTGCCACCTCTTTCTCCCTTCTCCACTGAGATGTCCAAGTCTGAGTAGAAGCCTCACCTGTGCTTCACTAATACCATCTTGTCCCATCTTTATCATTCAACTCCTTGTGTTGTTCTGCCTGTTTGTCTTCAGTTTCCCCTAGTTGTCCATCGCTTGTATCCTAGTCTTGCATCTTTCTCTTGTGATGATAGCTCATTGTTCTTTTAAGCAGCTGCTTTCTGTAATTTCTTTACCCATTGTCTTTTCTAGATTTGTGTTGTACAAGACAGAAACACTGTATGCTGAGTGCATAAGTGTTAATACATCTGTCTGAGAGTGCCTAGCCCTCTGGCCTGTACAGAGGTGTAAGTGCAAATGGGTATTGCACAGACTTTTTACTTTTGCAGTTTGGGCCATAGCATAAGACAAGCTGGTTCAACACAAGCAAAAGATCTCTGGAGGAGACCGTGGAGTTGAAAAAAAACCATGTATTTGTTCTTCCTAACTGCAGGCAGAGGGAACAGTACAGTGGTCAGGAGCAGGAATCTCTTTCCTACTCCATCTGGGGGGCACCCTGGGTGTTCCTACCCACATTGGCAGGAGTAACTTGAATACAAGTGGGATTTCACGGAGGGGAGCAGGAAGGAAAGAGAAGAGCACATTGCAGTCATTGCATTTCTTTTGTGATCTTGATCTTGCATTGCTGCTATCTTGTCATTGCATTGGCTGCTTGTTCCTTAATTTTGCAGATTTACAACTGCTTTTTTGTGTTTCCTGGTGACTGCTATGTTAGAGGCTTTCCAGCCCTTCAAAACAAGATAGTGTTGCACTGGAGTTGTTGCTCAGCTGGAAAGAGGGGGAACCATGAGAAAGGAATGAACATGTGACCTAAGCTTGAAAAGCCTCCCAGTGCTGCCCTGATAGGGAAATTGATGTTAGGCACCACTAGCAATTTGCTGGCTGATTCTCTTTAAAACTGTGTTCCATGGCAGCATTATCTGATGTTCCTCCATGTATTTTCTCTTGTAATTACTGCCTGAAATGCCATTCTACCTTTTTAGTCTCATCTGAGTACTGCCAAGATGGCCAGAATTGCCCAAGACTTAGTTTGATGCATCACTAAGAAAATGTTTTTTTCCTTTAATTAAATTAGTTGCAGCTCTGTGCCTTCAGACTGCAGCAGGATGGTCCTGAGTGGCCTCCCAGTCGCTGCTGCTGCCTTAGCATCAGCGGGAGATGATACGCCTGCTCTGCCTGTAAATCGCCCCTTCAGGGAGAGTTCAGCTGCAGAGTGCTTTCACAGTTTACCTGTATCATGAATAATTGTTTTCCACAACTGAGTCTCTTCCTGAAATGTGCCTTATCTAACCCTTCGTTCTCTTTGAACCG
Organism: Mycteria americana; assembly: GCF_035582795.1. Classification (NCBI taxonomy): domain Eukaryota; kingdom Metazoa; phylum Chordata; class Aves; order Ciconiiformes; family Ciconiidae; genus Mycteria; species Mycteria americana. Next base: position 31,745,949 of record NC_134373.1, read on the forward strand.
TTCCCCCAGAAACCCTCCTCCTTCCAGTTTCTCTTCTTTTGAAGTGGCAAAACACCTGCTAGTCTTCAGTGCTGTAATACTTTTGCTGCTTTCTAAACTGCTGTGGAGGAAGCCTACTTGTAAGTTTTTTTTTCTCCCCTCTGATTTCGCAATTCTTAACTCCCTCATCTTTTATTTAACACATGAGACCTTCTGACTTGGTTCTTGTCCAATTTTTCTTTTCTTACTTCTGTTACTGGAGACAGAATACATCCAGCAGTTGCATTAAAAATACTGACTTTGGGGAGCTGAAGTTACTGGTTACATACAGGTGTTACCTTTCATAACTGGGAGCAGCAAATCAAGGCTGGTCACTAAAGGAAATTCTGCTTTTCTTTACTTATAAGGGGTGAGCCAGGGAGGTCTTTGGCACGAGAGGACATCAGAGGCTTTGTCTGGGAAGCTACGGGGAAGACAGCTGCGTTATTTCTCTGCTTTGTTGGAAGCAGGGGCTTTAGATTCATTGTGGCAGATTCATAGGAAATGGGCTCTTTCATTACGTACCAGTGCAGAGGGAGATGAAAGCGACTGCAAACTTAGATGTAGTTTCTTTAATATTTCAGGAATGCTTGGTCTGGGTATAACGACTCAGAGCAAAGGCATGCTTTCCTTAGAAGATATTACCTGCCATTTGGAGACCATTCACTGTACTTTCGGACCTATATTATAAAGTCAGACAGCACTAAATATGAAAAATTAGGTATACTTATAGGCATTCAGATTTATTTGTAGTTAACTGTCAAAGAAGACTGCTGCAGGAGACAGTCTGAATTTGGCAACAAAAAGGAGCTGTTTATAATGTCATTGAAAACAGGGCTTTAAAAATGGAGGTGTTAACTAGTGGATACACTAATATGCGTTTAGTTAAGCCCCTCCTTTTGAGTCAAAATACAAGAAGAAGGAACAGGAGAAAATGAGTTTTTTGAGGTTACCCTTTTATGCCCGTATAGGGATATATATGCCTTGACAATGTCCTGAACAGTATAACCCAGAAATGCGTGGGCAGGAGAGGTTGTACTGAAGTGGGTTTGGGAGCAGCAAGTTTGAGGCAGCAGCAGAGCTGGGAACGGAAGGACTATAGGGGTGATGGCTGGGTGGAGGAGGCTGGTATGTGCCTGTGCTCCAGAAGGGAGTCCAGGGAGCGGTAATAGGTTGAAGAGGGGAAGAGAGAGAGATCGATAGCTGGGGGAGTTCGGGGCCTGAGGCTGCTGAAGAGAGAAGAAACAGAAGATCCAGAAGATGGTGTTAACAACTCGCTTCTTTTGATGTCTGTCCAGTGGTTTGGATGAAGCTGCAAGACCTCAGTGTGCCTCAAATGAGTCATCCGTGCCCACCAAGAAATCATCATTTTGACCAGCACTAATTTAACAACCTCACTGGCAATTTGAGCAGAGAGATCAGAGGTGGAAAGACCACAGAAACAAGAGCTCTCTTTGATTAAAGGGTGTTCTTCCCAGGCATGCTGGTGTGATCCTAAACCAGTGGCTGCAAAATCTATTCCTCCTTTCTGGAAGATATTTTCAAAACTCTTGTCTCTTCAACAGAATAAAAATGTTGACTACTGTCCCATGATGGACACAAGAGTTTCCACAAGTGTCTGAAGTGCTTGGCCACAGCTTCCTTTCTTTCATGCTGTCTGCACTCCCACCCCTTCCCACGTTCATGCAAGTACTTTACTTGGCAGGGCTGAAACCTGCTACTTGCAAGGTGATTTAGTGCTAATCTGCTTAGCACTCCAGAGCGTCATCAAACAGCTCTTAGCACACTCCAGCTATACATTGGTAGTCTTCCTCACTTGCCATTTGTCTTTTCCTTGGCACGTGAAGTTATTGTGTCTTACAAGGGCTGTTGCTTCTTCTGAGTTATGTCTTCTCAATTAACAGAGCACTGTTTACCTTTTGATGTCTGCTTAAAGTGTTTAGGAAATGTGTCTCAAATGAATTTCAAAGACTTGTTAAGCTGGGATGAATCTGAAGTACCTCCCCCCTCCCTTAAAGACCAGAAACGCACGAAGCTTTTTATTTTGTTTTGAGTTCACAAGCATGACATCTTCCATTGACTTCTGAAGTGTGAGTTTCATCTTAAGTTCCCCTCTGGGCTCAGCTTGGAGCCCGAGGAATAGAAGATGGTGTTACTCTTTCCAAAACTGGGATGAGAAATGAGTATGAAAATGAATAGCAGGAAAAACATGCAAAAATAGCTACATGTAACAAGAAGTAACATCCTTAGAAACTAATAATCTAATAATTATTTAGTGAAATAGATAAGGAATTTTGTTTTAAAATTTTTTGTATAAAAAAAATGTCATTTCATATGCTTTGGAACATAGATCCTGTAGACCAATCTGAACAGAGTTGTTGGCATATTACTTATACTTTTTTTTTTTTTATCAGGGTGTGGTGTTTGTAAGAGAATGATGCCATCTTACCAGCAGGCAGCCACAGAACTGAAGGGTAAATATGTAAGTGAGAAGATAAGATTTATATAAAATTTTAAAAAATCCTTTTAACGCTTTATTTTTTTGAGTATTTAAAACCACAAATACTTATCGAAGGGGGGAATTTTTAAGCAAGTCGAAACAAACCAGAAATTAATTACTCTGTTCCAGATCCCTTCAGGACTCTCTCTCTCTTGGTTTTTATTCTTTTTAAACCTTTGGAGAATGAGGTGTTAATTCACTTGCCCTTTAAATCCAGTGTAGTTCTTGCCACGGAAAAACGGTCTCTGACACTATGTAGTTTTATGTTTAGTTTCTAATGTGTGAGTTTGTTGAGCTCATGTTGGTAAAGATAATGAAATGTTTGCCGTAATGGGTTTGATCAGGTTTTTGGCCTGATGTTTCATAGAGGGATCAAGGATGGATGCCCTTAGAGTAATAATTAATCCCCTTTTTTAGTGGAGAATCACAGTGTCATGGGAGGGGGATTTCCTTACGTTAGCTACTGACCATCCTCCTGGCCACTAAGCATAAGCATTAATAAAATCTTACTTTTAATATAGCTCTGTCAACAAAGTTAGCATTCATACCAGATTGAAATGAAAATAAGTTTTGACCATGATAAAATCCATCAGCAGCAGTCACAATAATTTAGTTACCTGTTTGTACTAATAAGGTGTATTGATCTCTCTAAGCAAGTTGAAGACACTTCTCAAGTCAAGGTTTTATAATGTGCTTAATGTATAATTTATAACATATCAATAATACATGAGTGACCAAGAAATAGGATTGTTGTTTCATGGCTTTAGCTGGATTTGGTCTGATCCTACCTGTTGGATCATTCACTGTCGAGTTCACAGGTTTTCTCGGGAGAGGCAGCATGTGATGAGGAAAAGATGAAGCACTGCGGTTCATTGCTAGGGCAGCTCTGGCCATTGCTGCTCATAAGCACCGAGTACTGTCAGATGCCCCCGCGTTCTCACAACTAGTTGTTTTTCAGAAGTGTTTTCTCTAAATCCTTGTTTGCTTAGGGCTGAAATGAGTGGGAGTTGTTCAGATTTATTTAGGACACGGTACAACACTTGAAGATATTTTCAAAAGCATTTTCGTCTAGCCAGGCAGCACTCTAATGCCCTCTCCCCTCGGCGGAATGTGCGCTGTAGTCTTTGGGAAGGCAGTCCCATCTTGCACAGCAGGTACCTTGTGAGGTGTGGGGTGGACAGGAATTAGGAATGTAAAGAATCACCTACTGAGGTAGTGCCAGGGAGAAGGCATGCTGCAGAGCGCTGTGTTCTCCTGCAATTATCCCTTCCTTGTCCATGTGCAGCTTGTTTTATTAAATTCAGACCGGAAAATTTAAACTCCAGATCTATTCTAGTTTGATTATTTCCTTCCTCACTTGAAAATGGTTTCTGTAGATCCGGGCTAATCCTGCACAGCTGAGTGACAGGGCTGTGGCACAGCTCTGAGACTGGCAGTGCCTGTGCTTGATGCAGCTCAGGTCAGGGGTGCTTTTTGCACTGGAGAGTTTTTAGTGCAGGATCAGTTCAGAGGAAAGTCCTGTTATGCCACTGCCACCTGTGTCTCTCACAAAAAGCGGTCTGTTCGTCTAAATTTGACCTAATTAGCTTCCTGAGTGGGATGCGTACACCATTTGCCATTTCTAAAGTTAACTGTGCTGTACCCATCATAAATTATCCATGGGGTACCTTAGAGCAACGTTGACCTCCAGATCAGACTTTGCTGGAAAGTTTATGATTGGTTTGGATGAGCTGGAGGTTTGGCCTTTTAATCTGACCTGTCATTAGCTGTCAGGATGTGCCAGGCTCAAAAGCAATTATTGCTATTATATAGCAGGAAAATAAAGTATAGTATTGCCTATTTAATAGGTCGTAAAAATGGAAAGGTGAACTGTACCTGTCGCTGGTTGCTGTGTTCTTTTGGGACTGGTTGTTTCTTGTCCCAGTACTGTTACTGAGAGGAAGGGAAGGTGGCATGAAAGTGTTACATTGGGTTTAGATCTTGCAATTCCATTACACCCAGTGCAGAAGGAAAAAAGGGGCTCTGAACTGGAAGGGGATGGCTTATTTTATCCTTGGCACGAGAGATTCCCGTGGTTTGTGGGTAGGGTGGGCTCTGGTGAGTGACTGTCACCGAAGCACTGTGGCCCCAGTGCAGGGAGGAACTGGTCCTCAGCAAAGCACTTCAGCATCTCCTTAAGGCCCATGGACTTCATGAGTGCTCTGGAGTGCTTTACTCAGTAAAGACTGGCTTGAGCGTATGCTTAAGTGCCTTCCTTCTTTGGTGCTGGTCTTTTTTTTGGTAAAAACATGAGACTTCAGAAGCATAAAGTTCCTATGCTTATTTCAGATATCAAATAAAGGAAGCCTTTGTTTAATCTGTTCATTAAAATTGACTCTAGGAAGGCTTCAAGTAGTGGTGTGAGGTACCAATTTTTCAGCAATCCTGCCAAGAAAACTGTGAAGCAAGGGAGCAGTCACAGTAGAAGAGGAATAGTCAGAAGCCCAGAAGACGCGGCCAGCCAGGAAAGGTTCAGATTTGTTTTAGGTTATAGGTAGCTTGGTGGAGAGCAGATAAGTGTTGAAATATGTCAAATGTCACTGCAGAGGTGAAAGGAATAAACTGATCTTCACGTCTGCTGTGGCTATTACAAGAGGTAATGGACTTAAATTGAAGTCAGGGTCATTCGGTCCTTTGCTAAAAGCAAATTAGCTAAACATCTGGCAGGAGCAGCTTAGGTAGAGAGAGAGGATCCTGGCTTTGGGTAGTAGGTGTATTTTGATAGTCCCTGACAGCCTGATATTACATAGTTCTGTGATTATAGGCCAGCTAAAACTGTTACTTTTGTCATTAAAAACGAATCCCATTGTAATAGGCTTTTTGCTAATTATGCTTCATATGATGTATGAACACCAGAATGAGTCCAAGTTATTGACTTGTATCAATCACTGCAGGCTGGGTGGACACAGTGAAACTGTAGCAGAGTATCTGAAATGGCCAGGAACGCCCATTTAAAACCTAGGAAATCCTCTGAAAGTTCACGGCAAGTGTGAAATCTGGTAGACTGGTGTTTATAAGGGAATTAGTTAACGAACCTGGTTCTCGCTTTATAAAGCAACCACTGTGTCTTGTTCCTATTGCATTTACCTACCCTGAAGTGGTGACACAGAGGATAAGGGAAGGGGAGAATTGGGTCTAGATAATCTCATCTGAATTAAGTCAATCTGGTTGTTGGAACTACAAGGAAAATTCAAAGTAACAGACTTGGCCAGCCAGTATAAACCCTATTTCTGTACTCTTCCCAGTTAGCTTTCCTTTATCCTTTCCCAGGATAGGGGAGAGAAAACAAAGTATCTTTTTGTGACTTTCCAGCACATTCTTAGAAAAGGTTGACCTTCAAACGAGGATTTTCTGCTTTAAGATTTATTTCATGCTGGCTCTGAGCACATTTGGTTGGTTGGTGCAGTTTGCTGCAGTCAGGAACCTGGTATTAAATTCTGATGTGGTATTTCAGCTGGAAGGAGAAAATCCTGGTTTTGGAGGGGGAAGGAGGAGGGGTTTGGATTAAGACCCTGCTGCTAAAATGATTTAAGCCGTCACTGCCATTAAACTAAGTTAATCATGAAGTGGTATCTCAGCAACTTGCTGGTTGAAGGTTTGGCAGCAGAACGACCTCCCTGTGAATCCCACACCCACAGAAACTCAGAATCAGTCCCATCTTCAAATTTTCAGGTCAGAAGTTTTTGGAAGACAGTTGGACAGGGCACAGGATAAGTTGTAGGAGCCCTGAGCCTGAAGCTCAGGTGAAGGGCTCTGGAGGTGGAGGATGGGTTGGGATAGAGGTAAGGAAAGGGAAGGAGAGGTTTTTTGTTTCACTTGCTAGTCTGAAAAGTTACTATGCTTCTGTGTCCCTCTTTTGATATCTGTAGGACAAGGTTAATTCTTAACTCTCGTTATACCCTACCAGTCAGGTAATTTAACATACTTAAAGCATAAAAATGCCATGTGGTATTTCCTGGGCTCACGGAAATAGGGCACATTTTACTTTCACATCAACGTAATGCTGATTTCCCCTTGCCATTCAGTAAGTGCATTTTTGAACTGGGATAATGCCAGTGCTTAGTCGGTTAGAGCTTCTGGACATTAGCTGAGATTGTAAATTCATTGCTGGAGTGGAAACCAGAGAGATGAGGGTGGAACTTCTTGTGTCCTAGCTAATGTTTGGATGCAAACTAAGCCATGTACTTGCAGAAGAAAGAAAAATCTAGTTAGGCTTGTAGCTTAAAATCCAAATACGCAAAGAGAGCATGAGTAGTGCTCTAGTAAGAGAATTCCCTTTAGGTATTTCTGTTAGTGGGTGAATAAAAAGAAACGGAGACACTTCCCAGAGCAAGGAGGAGGTGACGAGCTGATTGGTGTGTGCTTTCTGTGCACTAGACTCAAATATTGCTCTGTTCCCCCTTGCACAAAATCAGAAAAACTTTGCTGCTTTTACAGAGATCCCCTTGCTTTACGGCACTATGAATGAAATCAGAATCTGCCCAGACCTTAGTTGTTTTTACTTAACTCTTTAAATTTTAAAGTTATAATGTTCCTGCTGTATTGTAAGAATCAATACAATTATGCTCTGTTTTTTCAGGTTCTTGCAGGGATGAATGTTTACTCTGCTGAATTTGAAAGGATAAAGGAAGAATACAATGTCCGGGGATATCCTACAATCTGCTATTTTGAGTCAGTTATGTTTTGCTACTACTTTAGAAATCACACCCTCAACTATAATTGCATGTTGTTATCTTCCAGGGCAAGGACTAAACCTTGTTTTGCTGCTTTTACAGGAAAGGAAAGTTCCTGTTCCACTTTGAGAACTATGGTGCTACTGCAGCAGATATAGCAGAGTGGCTGAAAAAGTAAGGCATTGAACTTCATACACTCCACCTTCTATGTACTCTTCATTATTTACAGAATGTAATGGCTTAGGAACAGCAATCTCTCCCTCATTCCCTCCGCTCAGAAGAGCAAACAAAACTACCCTGCTGAGACTGGCTACAGAGAGATTGCATAGTGTTTGGTTTTTAGCATGCATGCCTTGCATTTTACAATTGCATTTCATCTCTAATAGGAGACTCTCTGTGGACCAAAATAAATGCAGATACACAGATCTCAGCTTTGTTAAAAATGCCAACTTAAATTTCCAGTGATCTTGCGTGCCTGAACTTAACACCTTGCAAAAGGTCTGACTTTGTTGTTTTATTAAATATGTGTATACCAAGTGTGCAGTTCTCATTGGTTCTTCAGCCTTTAGCTGGAGCCTTTAGAGTGTCTTGCAGAGACAAACAGGAGATCAAGGCACTGCGGATTGCTAGTCATTTTTACAAAGTCTGTGTTTCCTGTCATAACATGAAGTGGTGTTGAAAGCATCTTGTTCTACCTAAAGAGAGCTATTTGCAGTCATAAATATTTTGGGGGCTGAATGAGCCTATGGGACTAGCAGTTGAGAGAGAGAGACAGAAAAAGCCTGTGAGTGTATGTATAGTTGCTCTTCAGCTGGTGCAAATCAGCACATTGTCAGTGGAGCCGATTGTCAGCAGCTGGAGAGAGCTGAGATAGTCTGGTGATGGAGAAATGCCCGTTAGCAGTTAGCCCTGGCTCTTGGGCATTATGTCATCGTTGTAACCCTCCCTTGTTTGCTGCAGCCACGGAAATAATCTTGAAATGAAGCTAATAAAAGGAAACAAATGCATGGGAAGGAACAGGCAGTTGCAAACTGTTGTGATAATATGGCTTAGCAAAACTGGCTCAGAATAAATGTGTTTTACTGTACCAGTGGGGCTACCCTGGGGACGTGAGTATGGTTGCAGGCGGCCCAGGGTCTTCAGCAGTGGTAGGCCAGGTGCTTCAGGATTGGGAACCCACGAATGAAGTGACAGCAGCATTCCTGTTAGCATCAGGAGGTACGAACACTGCAGGCGAGTACTGCCCGGTGGATCAAAGAGGAGGAATTTAGCCTCATTTAGTCCATCAAGCCTTCAGATATGAATGATCAAGATGGCAACTCCAGCAATGTTGAGGAGATGATCAGCTCTTGGAGCAAGGATATGACTTCATCACCTGCACTTTATTATGCTTTTCAGTTTTGCAAGGATGTGTTTATCTCTTGGCTACCATATGTGAAACATTAGATGTTTGAGGTGGGGTTTTTTCCCCTGTCTGCCCACATAATATCCAGATAATCCCTGTAATATGCAGTGCCTTTATATCAGTGCTGTGACAGCAAGTGAACACAGCTACTGGAAGCAAAGCAGAACAGCTGCAAGCTCTTTCCAGTGATAATCTCTGCTAACAAGCCACTGTGGGCTTTGGCTGATATTTCAGCAGTCCAGAGCTAAAGACAGCTGTTTGTCCTCACTTAGTGTTAGTGCATGCTTATTAGTTTCCCAAAAGATGATCTGAGCAGTAGCCATCTTGCCCCTGTTTTGTATAATAAGTACAACTTTTAAGGAAACCATGTTGAGAAATTATGCATACTTGAATTTTGCCAGTAATCGATGTTGCAATTAAAATTATACATGGGGTAAATCTGCTACATGCATAATATTATATTATTCTGAGGAATCTGCAGTACAAGTAGTCAAATGGTATGGCTAGGGCTTTAGGAAAGCCAAAGAGTGTAATTAGATTGTTTCAGGGTATATAGGCTATATTTCAGAATAGTATAATATTAAAATTGTGTCAGAAGTCGCTCTGACGTGGGGCGTTGCTCTGCGGAGCAGGGGCACGGCAGTGCCAGTGTACGCGGCAGCCCATGGTGAGGAAAGCCAATGTGTTTTTATACTGTGCACGTGTGTGCTGTCATCATAGATTCTCAAAAGAGAATCCAGCAGACACTGAGCCGTATGAAATGAGCTTTTTTGTGGACACTAGGTACACACTACAGAAAAGCAGCTGTTCTCTCTTCCCTCTCCCCCTTCTCTGTTTTTTCCCTCTAAATGTTACTCGTAAAGTGCTGAAAGTGGTTGATCTATGCTAATTTTTTGGGGAGGGCACGATATAACTTAATGAAGGTTAGAATTATTTAAATTATTGAAAAGGTGTTTTCCATGTTCTTTTCTCTCAGAACGAGAGCTGCTAGTTTGGAGGGCTCCAACACCTTCTCTTTTACTGCTTATTGAAGGTGCTTCTTTCTTATGCTGAAGTGTGCTAATGCATCAGTCTTAGATACTTAACCTCTCTTATCTTCCTAATAGGCACTGGCTACTATCTAATGGAGTTTCAGATGTTTTAATGAGCCAATAGAGAGAAACCATCATACAGCCTTACTCCAACACACAGCATTATTAACACAAGAGATGCCATCTTGTACATATTACAATTCTTTTTCTCTCTTTCTCTCTCTCTTTTTTTTTTTAATTTTTTTTTTTAAATCTGAGACACAACTGTATCAGTCTGGATGGTAGGCAAGCCAGACAGCTTCTTGCTGCCTTCAATAGCTGTTTTTATGGACTCCTCTCGGGCCCTTCCTTAGCACCAGCTACTCAGTTAAATCAAGAACTTGTTCTCTGTTCTTAATTGAATTAGCTCTCGATAACTCTTCCAGACTTCTGTCATCCTATTTTTGGTGTTCAGGCGTTGGATGTGCCTTGTCTCAGTTTTAAATGACATTTTAAATTTTGCTTGTTACTTCCTCCAGGCCTTGAGGTACTTCTTACCAACTCCTGTGTAGGCTTATTAGCATGCACAGCATTTTAAATTGGGCCATTTGAATAAACATCCTGTGCCCTGCTTTACTAATTCCTTACTGAAATAGGTCATGCCAGGCCCTGCTAAACACAGCGTTCTCCCAGTGCTTTGTAGCCACTGTGTCCACATTCATCATGCTCTGCCTGCTCAACCCAACTCCCCTTCCAAATTCGTTAACTGTCATGGTGTTTTCTGGAAAGCCTTCACTCTGCCAGGATACTTGCAGATTATTGCTCTCTTACAGGCTTGGCAACAAACAAACTGATTGTCTGCTAAGCTTTTAGAGAGTAAACTCTTGTGGACGGGGACCTGCCTGTTTTTCTGTCTCGGCTGCTTGGCTGAGTGCAGCTCTGATCTTTGATTTGATGTTTGTTTCTTGGTTCATTTATCATATAAGCAGCAGCAGAGGTGTGCATCACAGTTTTGCGTGGATTGCTTAATATTCTTGGATCATACCCATTGCTTACATCAACAGAATTTGCTATCTGAATCTGTGGATCTCTCTACTGCTTTTTTTATCAAACTAGGCTTTCAGCCTAGAAATGAGCAAGGCAGGATAAATGAGTTATCATCCGTTTGCCATTCCTTGTTCCAGGCAGCTAACACAATAATACATTTTAATCAAAAATAGTAAATCTGTTTTCACCAGAGATGGGGTCACATCCAGACCTGTACTTTGCCAAAGAATTTGGGGAATTTTGGGGGGTATTTGGAACTCATTATTACAACTGGCAAGGATAAAATAGCTTCAAAGTCTGGCTCCAAATGTTCGTATGTTTGGGTGTCCTTTATGTGAACGCTGCTTTAATAAATAAAATGTCAATTAGCATAGTTTAGTTCACATCTGCCAAATTCTCTTTTTAATGTACATTAATAAAATCCAAGAACAATTGTTTAGCGGGATGATGAGCACTGAACTGGTCCAGAGGAGCTTGGGTTCAGTTTCCAGATTTGTCACCATGTCTTTGAGCAGTCTCTCTGGCTCTGATCCATCAAAGATGGTTAAATTCATGTGCAATCATAGTGAAGTCAGTAGAACGTGTCACTTATCTTTTAGGTTAAGCATGCAGTTGAGTAGCTTTGCTGAATTAGGCCTACAAGCCCACCGCCGAGTGAGGACATAACAATGCTTTCCCAGATCACAGGGTTGTTCAAGGTAAAACTGTATATTCCTGGGGAAATGGTCTGTGTAGCTGGCTCATGGTCCCAACACTGCACCACCTTCTTTCTCTGTCAGCCCTAATCGTGCTGTCAGTATTCAAGGTGACTGGTTAGATTGGCTGTTTTTCTGCTCACTACTGTTTTCTTTCATTTGCAATGGCTCCTGTGAACTACAAAGTATGAATGCTGTGAGAAAGGGAGCATCCTGCTGAGGAGGGTAAAAGAGTAGCAGAAAATTCATCTTATTTCTATAATGTAATAACCAAGCAGTCTGGTTATCTCCTTGCTCCATCCCCATCCATTGCTGATCTGTCCTCACGAGCTTCTTGTGGATTTTTTTATTCCTCCTCCAGTTTTATCTGAGTTTCAGTGCTTATGAGTTCTGGGTGGGTACAATTATGGAAGCTGTTCATTAGGGTTAGTGTGTCATACATGGACATCTGCACAAAGCGGTTCCTTGCAGTCCGACTTGCCAAAATGACTGCTTAGCACCAGAGAGCTGCTTTTCAGCTGTGTCTGTTTGTCTTGTAGCCCACAGGCACCTCAGCCACAGGCTCCGGAGACTCCCTGGGCAGATGAAGAAAATGTAGTTTATCACCTGACTGATGAGGACTTCGACAAGTTTATAAAAGATCATTCATCTGTGCTAGTGATGTTCCATGCACCATGTGAGTTTGTTTTTTTCTATTCTGTACTGAGCCAAATGCTTGCTAATAAAACCCATGATGATTTTCTGTGGAGGTTTCACAGAGCCATGAACTCAAAGTCCAGGCTTTTCTTGTTTGTGATGATTGTTAAAAACACAAGGCATGAAATGTTTGTGAAGTTGCTGACTTCAAGTTTAGGATGGAGATTTGCTGCTGGAAGAGACATTTTGTAGGCTGAGTCAAAACATAACTGAAGGGTGTAATGATGCTTAAATAGTCTTGAGGACTCATCATTTTACAGCATGATTTTCCATTTTCAGCTTGTCTTCTGTGTTGTTTGCTTTCAAAGCAGAGCTCTGGTTGATTGAGCGGCTCACCTTGAGAACCGTGAGCTCCTTAGTCCTTGTTCATGGCTGCTGATGTGTCATTTTGAGCATTTTCACTCCCCCTGCTGCAGTTTGTTCTCTGGCGATGTGAGGAGCGATGGTCATTACGTATTGTGCTGAAGTATGCTAAAACTTGATCTAAGTTCAGAAAGTCCCCAGGACTTTTGAAAACTAACGCAGAGCTGATAGTGATACTACTTACTGTTTGACTGAGAATGCATTGGGATGATTTTTTTCATGACTTGACGTTTTAGCTTGAGCGATAAAATGCAGTGGGTTGCCCAGAGGTATTGCCTTCAGAAAGCTGTTCCAGCCACGTTGTCCTCCTGTATGCTGTTGGGTGGGAGAGTGCATTAACCACTTTGTTCACTTAGGATGTAAGCTGTTTCAGCTACCTACCTGGTTCTACCAATTCTTTGTGTCTGCGATGGAAGGTTCAGGCTCAGATCTGCTATGTTGGGTGATACACAGCTTGTCTCCTCTTGCTGCTGTGCTGGCAGTTGCACTTGGGCGAGATGTTCATTTTCATGGGCATAGATTTGAAGGTTAGGGCTCTGGAGGCAGGCTGTGTGCTCACAGCTGAACAACAGAGGGTCTTGGCACGGAGGCTGAAATCCTGCTTCCCTTTAAGCCAGCAGGAGTTAGCTCCAAAATGCCTTTTTTGAAGGTCTGCTCATAAGACTCATTTGAAAAACATACCATAATGAATTTCCTTTGCCCGATGAAATGTCTAGGGATTTGATCCACTGAAGCGGGTGACTGGCTGCTGTTTTGTCGCTGTGTTCACTGGATTATTTGTACTAATAAAAGCGGGACCGGAGATTAACGCCTGGTCTGAAAACCAAAACACAAGTAGCAGAACTGATGAAGCCTGGTTTGCTCAGGAGATATCCTTCGTTACACAAATCCTTCCTTCCCCCAAATTTCCACGCACCCCGGCATGCAAGCGACAGCACGGGCTGTTGCTCCTCAGGAGCTGTACGCTTGCTGGTTTGGCCGAACAACTGCTGCAAACAGAAATGTAACTGCTGAATTTCCCTCCTTTCCCTCTCTGCACAGTGGTTAGGGATAAGTGTCCTCTCTCTAGTCCAGATTTTTGTATCTTTACAGAGATTTAGTTGTATTTGAAAGCTTTGCCATTTTTTGATTTTGTAAATGGGCAAAGGAGTCCAGTCATCTATTTGGGAGGAGGAAGAGGGGGAAGAAATCGATGGTTGGCCCTGCAAACCTTATTCCTTTAGGAAGTCAGATTAAAAATAGATGAATACACACAACTACAATCAAATTTTATAGCAAATTCAAGTTAGTTATAAATCTGAACAGGGCTCTGTTCAGTTTTTAGGTTTTTTAAATATTTTCTAAAACACAAATAATACAATTTTAGGGATAATAATATTGCATGACCTATTTGGAGAGGAGGGGCACTTCCAGCTAGGTATGTTTTGTACTAAGGGGCATTCTGTGCTAAGGTACAGCAGTACTTTGGCAAATGCTGTTAATAAATCAAATGCCTGAATCAGGCTGTTGCAATCTCCTGATAACATGTTCCAGCTGCTTAGAATTGGGATAAAGAATGTTTCTTGCCAGAACAACTCCATTTTAAATGCAGCTTGAATATTTGGAGCATTTTATTTACATTCAGGTGGTAGTGGTATGCCTACTTGCAGAATCCAGCTTGTACCTGTGTAAAAGATCTGTGTTTGTAAGAATCCTCTCGGGGCATCCTCAGCAGAGGGTGTAAGGCTTGCAAACTAATTAACGACAGACAACTATCATAAACAGTTATCTCCATGATTAAAAGATCTTCTCCTAGGACTTCTTAAATGTGCTAATGGAATCACCTTATGAATATTAGGAGATAAATTACTCCAGTAAAAGAAGTGGTAAAAACGGAGGACATCTTACATGTTTTAACCTTGGTAGCTTAGGGTGAGAAAGTTTTTTCTAAGAAGTATGTATTAATAAAAAAAAATTGTTGAAACAGATGTACGAAATAGGCCCAGAACTCAGGATATACTTCTGTGTAACTAAGAATAAGCAAGGGGATTTCAACACTGGCCTGGAATTAGCAAATACTTAAAACCCTGTGTCACCATGCAGCATACATGTGACTTGGAGTTTTTCTAGCATGCTATCAATCTTGTGTTCACAAGAAGCTCTTTTACTAGAGGGAGAATTATTTCAGTGATGCTTTAATTGCATAGTCAGATGGCCAATGCATTAATAGAGTGTAGTATTAAAAGATGCGTGAGGAATTGAAGCTTTTTATCCCCGCCCTCAAGTGCTGAAGATACAGCTGAACCAAGCACATCCCTGGTAAGTACCTATGAACTACAGAATTAGGCACTGTGATGAACGTGGCCAATTGGGTCTCCATGCCTGTGGCTACTAATGATCATCCCTGAAGACCACGCTATAATTATTTACAATCAGTTGCACTTACTAGCCCAATTAAAGGCATCACATCATTTTGTGTTAAGTGCAGCCTAGTATAACTAGGTTCAACTAGAGCAGCTACCTGTGATTTAAACGCATAGGGAAGGTCTGCAGCATGCAACTTGCACCTCTTGCTGTCAGAGACCTTTTACCTTTTCTGCAATAATTTAGCACAACCATTACACAGAAGATGTGCTGCTTCGAGTCGTTACTGCTGGCCCTGAGAAAGGTGAGTGAGTGTGGGTGAGCAGGATGAGTTCATCCTGCTTTCATTTTGCAGGTCACTAGGGACATGAAACAGGATTTTGAACTTTCTGTGAAAACTCCTTTGGAAAGCCCTTAAGATAAATCTGAATATTTAGCATAGGTAAAGAGTGACCCAGATAGCCAGGAATCTGAAGGCTTTCTCCCTCACCAGCCATCTGCGAAGGATGTCCAGCGTCGTGCTCCTTATTCAAGCTTTTTGATGAAATTTCGTAATTGCTGGTGGCAAGCATAGTGTTATCCTGGATATATCCAGACTGGAGTCTTGCAGACATCTGAAGTGTTTTTCGTACATGTTGCTGTTGTACCCAGAAACTTCAGTTATGAACTGAGATTTCCTGCACTGTACAAAAGAACAAATAAATGGCCCTTTCCCACAAAGGATTTGGAGTTTTTGCTTGGATTGATCATATTTGCTAACATGAGATAACACAGTTGTGTTAGTGGGCCTCTTTCTGGGTCTGTAACAGAAGATGTATCACACCAACCAAAGCTATATCTGTACCATAACATAAATAAAGGCATCTATGCAGCTTATGGTAGTCTTCTGTTAGCAATGAGAATAAAGACTCCGTGTCTGTATGTGCTTCTTGATATCTGTGCCTACAGCTGATCGATTTATTTAGATGCCCAAGATGACAGCTGGGTTCTGAATGTCTCTAAATATGGGTTATGCTGCCAGTCAAGTGTTGTTAAATGCTTTAGTGACATGGGGACTTGCTGGGACTTAAAATGCCCCAAGTCACTTGAGCACAAAAAAGCCTTGTATGTGTTTTCAGTTTCTGCATCAAAGTGTTTGCTGAGTCAAATGCAATTTTAAAAATAATTCTGTCCAAAATATTTGCCAAATTAGTGCAGGTTGCAGTCTTTCTGACTTGGTTTTGTCAAAGGAGTAAAAACCCCATGAATTTCCCTTTCTGCATTTTTTTGCAGCATTTTTCTCCAAAGCACATCTCAGAGTCTTGCACAGAGTCTTGCACAAAATAAGCCTAAGTCGCTGATAAGTCAGTTCAAATGCTACTGAAGGGTGTTTAAAGTGTAGGATTGAAATTAAAGTCAATTCAGAAATGGGTTCTAAAAGTGTCTGCTTTTCATGCACAGGAGTTACTTTTCATTATGTATTGTTAACATGAATGACATCATTGCTAACATTTTAAAGCATACCTGTTCCTGCAGCCTCATGTAGAATAATGTCTTGGCACCACCATGAGCTGGAGCCTCCCCGAGCACATTCAGCAAGCACAGATCTGAGTAGTCCCTGTTGCTAATGAGTGGTGGTCATCAGTCACCTCTGATGGTTGCTTGGGGTTGCTTCCCCCCCTCCATACCCCATCAGCCATGACAAAGTCTGTGGTCCAGTGCTGATGCCAGCAGTCACAGAGGGGAAGAAGGTGCTGTGGCTGTACTGTGTGAGTGTGCATTTGCTTTTTAAAGGATTAAACTATTAAAATGGTTTTCCTGCAACATTTCTTCCTTGTACATGAGCTTAAATTCATGTTAAACATGTCTTCTTCCCAGCCCTCTTCACAGGACTTCTTCAGAGACTTTATATAAGCGGTAGTTGCAGGACTTACAGTTAGAAAAATGTCAATACCCTTAGTGGGATTTTGGAGCCATCACAGTTTTCCTCCCTTGATAAGGAAGGAGGGGAGGCAGGGAAAATGCAGTGCCCCTTCCCCTCCCCCCTGCTTCCCCTTCTTAATTTGTTCTTGGAAACTGCTTTGGAGATGCAGCCCTGATACACCTTTTCTTGCTCCCCCCCTAACGGAAAGGAGGGCAAAAATAAGTCTTGAGATGATAAAATGCACTATAGTTTCGATATGTTGTTGAAATGTCCACGAAATTCCTTTCCTGTCCTCAGATATTTTCTCTCCCTTTATAAACCAGCCTGATAAATTACGCAATTGGTGCTTTCCAAAGCCAACTATTCAGCTTTGCAGGTTTTTAATTGCACAGGGAGCTGTTTTATCAATTTAGCTTTGAAAAACAGCTTTTCACACCCTTCCCTCCTCCCTCTAGTGCATTAAAACCCAAGGTTTTAAGCCACTTTGTGGACTTATTATTAAGAATGCCAGCCAATTAGCCCAATACAAGATGAAGGCCTCCAGCTTCTAACCAAGCAGCAGACTTGGATCTCTCCCTGCCAGTGCACCATCATTGGTTTCAGTGGACTTGTTTTTGTTTCTTACTGCTGCATGTGGTGAGATTAGGATGTAGGAATCCATTGCTCACTTTAAATATAAAGTAAAGCAAACCCAAAATGTGCGCACAAAATCAAATCTGCTTTTTTCATGCTGGGTTTTACAACTATAAATAAATAAGTCTCCCTTTCAGACCCCCACTGGTTCCTTATGAAAGCAAGCTACCGTTGCAGTGAGCACTAATTGGTATGTCTGTTGGCAGGCTCAACAGAAAGGCCAGGAGTTGAAAAGGCTGAAGAATTAATTTACTGTGCAGCCTGAAAAAATAGCCTTTCCAGCACAGGTCAGCAGCAGCCTAACATTGGCAGCCTGTGGTAAATAAATAAATAAAATCTTAAGTTTTTCCATGCTAATTCATGATTCAATCAAGGATATTTTTTTAAATGTAAACCAGTGCAGTTGCACCAGTTAACTGGAGGTTAAAGGCTTGTGGGTTATCCAAACAGCAAGCAGTGCTGAATGCAGAATGGATGGCAATATTCTTTAATTTTTATTTGTCCCTGTCATATCTGACATTTGTGATTTTTAAAATAAAATGTTGGCTGTATTCAGTGGCTACATAGAGAGCTTTTGGCATCTGCTTTCAGATGTACAGCCTCTAGGATAAAGACGAATGGTAGGTAGCTGGGAAGCTGTTCTTGTTAGACCCATGCTAGGAACCCCCTTCCTTTATTTGACAGCATCTAGCAGTAGGTCTTCATAAGAAGCTTCTGCTTGTCTCTATTGATGGTATCAGTTCAGGTGGAAAATACTCTTTCGTCACCAAAGGTCAGTCTTGGCACCAGCCAAACTGGGTGTTTCGAAGAGAAGCCGTGCACCTGGCTAGTGTCCTTGTGGAGGACTATCAGGTAGCTTCCCAGGAGGAGCATCGGCAGCAGCAGTAATAGCTTCTACTCCAGTATTTCTCCACATCTTCACTCTGCCGTTGTTTCCAGTTGTATAATGTTGATCAGACCTTGGTTGAAGATAACTCTGTGTGAGAAGAGCTTACTGAATGGCAAAAGTTGCAGAGAAAAGCTGTGTTTTCAAAGTGCACTTTAGCAGTATGAAACGGCAGGGAGTTGGAAGCCGAAAGCTTGGCAGGATGTAGCCCTCGATCAAGGGTTTGGTTTAGAGTTTCCTGAAAGGTCTTTATAAGCTTTGACAATCCAACCTCACGAATGAACTCTGCTTTTTACATTGGACTTTCTGTATGGGTGATACTTTAGAAACAATTGTGCCTGTTATTCAGTGATGCTGTAGTCAGAGAAGAAAACAAAGGCAAGCAGTTCTGTGCCTTGGCTGCAGCCTGAAAGGATTACTGGAAGTTTGTAGTGTGTAAGGCAGGTCGTGTATTTGGAAGCTTGGCAGATGCCATATCCATGTGATATAGCTATGTATACTAGTCCATGGGACAATATAGAAGGAGACGCGCATGTGTCAAGGTGCTTGTTGTGGCCTCGATCCTGTTCCTACTAGACCCCACAAAAATGTTCTCCTTGCTCTTAGAGTTATTGGAGAAAGCTTTGAACACAGCAAACTTTCTGGACCATTATGTAGGTCATAGGCAGTACTTAGCTCTGTTGGGTTTCTTGGTGAAGCAATGCAGATGTCAGGATGGGCTGTTGCAATGCCCTGATCACTGAAAGATTGAATTGTTGTGCAAGGGCACTTGGATGATGAATGTTGCTGCTTAAAAGTCCAGACAGATAGGGGAAGAGAAGAGATCTGCTTCAGTTTCGGCATCGCGTTTCCTGACTCTTAGGTGCCTAACTTTAATGTTGCCTTAATGCATTTTTAATGGAATATATATATAAAATGCTTCCCTGGACAAGCGTAAATTGTGCCAAGTTTCTGTTCATTGTGTGTACTTTTTAGCTGTATGTTACTGGCAGGCTCCTGGAACAGATACATTCTTCATATAAACCAGTTAGAAACAGGTCAATTCTTGGCTCCTGAATCTGCTTCCACTGAAGTGAGCAAGTTCTGACTGTTGATTTCAGAGAGAGGAGGACTGGGGCACTCAGACTAGGTTCATCAATATTTAAAATCTTCTAAGTCTACAACAGGATGTTGCTTGATATTATATATATTTGAATATTACCAAAAATCTCGGGGACTGTAAACAGTTCAGTGCAATGACCTGCCTCATTAATCTAATTACAGCAATGATTTTCAGTGGAGATTTAATCACACATTAAAACAGGAGTTCTTGAAAACTCAGCAAACCAGGAAATTAAGAACCTGATATGAATTTTTCCTTTAATGACCATGCCACTTATGTCTCTTGAGGGTTTAAAAATAAAAATCAATATGGATTTTTAGTGGTACTTAATATAAACAGGAATGTGTAGAGTATAAAAATCCTAATAACTAGCTTGTGCAGTAAAACTTGATAGGATACCTAATGAAAAGGATGAGGACAGTAATGATGGAGTCCATTGTCTCTTTTGTGTTAGTCTTTTGATAGTAGAGCACACAGTTCATATAAGAGGATTGTCTTTTTGAAGCAGTTTGTGCTCTTTGAGCAGAGTAAAGTCATATAAAAAAAGGATGATCCAGTGATAAAAGCAATAGCCTTGGCCTGGAGATGTAAAAGTTTAGTTCCTTGCCTTGCTTTGATTTGTACAATCGTGACCCAAGTCCCTAAATATTTGTCTCGGTTTCCAATCTGTGAAGTGGAGATAACATTTCACCTTGCGTGGGAGTTTTATGTAGCGAGCCGTGTCCAGACTGAGAGATGCTCCAGTATTGCAAGAATTGGGGTAGGGAGGGCTTATCATAACTGAACGTTGCAAAGACTTGATTAACACGAAGGAAGTAGGACGATGCCTTTGGCGGTCACTGGTTTGTGGCAGGCCATCAGGCTTTTGGCCCCCAAGTTTAGGAAACCCCATCTGCCATGGGTGAGCACACAGCTCAGACAAGATTATTGCAGCTAGAGCTAATGATAGCTGATGACTGGCAGCCTGGTTACAGCCTGCGCCGGGACTTGAAGTGGGGAGCCTTGGCTTGCTCTGGTTCAGCTTCATAACAGAAAGAGTAGCAAAACCGGACCTTTGGGGCGTTTGTGGCTACTTTGCCTTCAGGCTGGATCTCAGCTTGCTCTGTGCCGTGGTGCTGTTCTGGGGACATGGCGTGTACTTTGAACAACTTGCTAGCAGTTGTGGGTATCAAGAGAAGCATGCAGGACAGTAGTAAAGGAGGAAAGAACGGAGCTGAACTGTAGATATTTGGGTTTTGTAACATTTGTGGGATTTGGGGCAGTTGTTCAAAATGCATCACTGTATGGTTGCCTCCAATAGGGAGTAATTAGTTTCTCTATTAAAGAAGACATTTGTGAAGGCTATTCCAATCAGAAAAAAATCTTCCTGTGAATGTGTGGCAGGTGGTATGAAGGGAACATTAGTTTCTTTGGGGATTTTGCTGCCTCATTTCTTGCATTACTATTGCCTTCCCTCTCTCCTAAAAAGTCCTTACTGACTAACGGAGACTACTGCAGACAATTAGCTATGGCTGCTGGAGAGCCAAGGGGCAGCTGAGAGGTGACAGCTGAAGGGAGACTTGCCCCGTTCTCCCCTTCTGTGGGTATCTGTTGTAGATAATTCAGTTATTCAGAGTGGTCTTTTAAAGGACTTCTGTAATTTTGGCTGGCCTTTTTTGTCCAGTGAAAGTCCTCATCTGAGTGCACAGAGTGGGTGACTGTCCTCCCGCAGGCCTGACCCTGGTGTATGTATAAGCGCTTAACGCTCTTGTGGTAAGTTGTGATAGGAGTGAAGCATAACTTGTTTTTACAGATTTACTTTGCTTGCCTCTAATGATGGGTTAACAGTAGGAATTAGCTTTAAGAATTAAGCACCAGGTTTATTTCTTCTGAAATAAATTAATTTCCTTGCCTGGATAAGCTTAATATACAGTGCAGGGCTCTCATTTGGAAAGTGCCTTACAGTATCTCTGCTACTTGAATCATTACCAGTAGAGTTTTCATTATCAAGTTTATCTTCCTAAATACTTTATAGCTTCGATTTTTATTATCCTGTGGAAGGTAGAGAACTTACTTTAAAGGGCAAATAATGAACAGAGAATCCTGCAGTGAAAGATTGCTTGCCTGCCTGTCTGCTCCTTGTGCCCTTTCAGATGGCGAGCTGGCAAGTGATGCTGTCTTCCTGAGTTATTAATTAATCCATTGCTTTGATACTGAGGTATTGTGCTGATGGTGGAGGTGTGTCTTCTGGGGTCCCGACTGCTTGTGATTAGCAAGCATCCCAGCACCCTTCTCCTAAGTAAGTGAATGCATCTCAGCTGGTAACCACTTCTGCTCTGATTTTGGGCAAAAAGTGTTCATTCTGCATAGTATCCCTTCCTTATACTTGACTTTTATAGGTATCTTGCAGTAATAGCTAATGTCACCATTGCTTTTAACACCCCTGCCCCATGAGCTTAGGTGCTTTGGGATGTACCTTTCTTAGGAAGATCTCTTTGCATTTCATCCATTTTGCTGATGTTTTATACAAATTGCATCCTAGGAAATCGTTTGTTTGCTATGCTATTTTCCTGAGCTGGACATTCAAAGCAATTTTGCCTAACCTCTGTTCTCTGGCATTTTCATTGCTAAATCCAAAGTATAAAGTCTTCCATAGTGGGGTAAGAGTGTGAGGGAAAGCAGTGCAACTTCTCTTCCCTCCCCAAGGCAAAATTTTGTTGATCATCTGACAATGGAGAAGGAGGGGCTCTTTTTTGGATGTAGAATAATTATGGTTTAATTGAGAAGGAAACCTTCTGGTGGTATTTTTCATAAACTCAAGAATTTCACCTTAAGGCAGCCACGCTGTTGTCTCTCTCTTTCACATTTCAATAGGGGAAGATTAATTTTCAACACCTACTCAGGGCCATGTTCCTCCAAGCTGGTGTAGGAAGTGTAATTCATATCTCCCGATGCCAGCTGACCCACCTTCCTTCACTTCTTTTCCCACCCAAGAGGGATGGTAGGAGGCACCATCGTCTCCCAACACTGATTTCTACCAGTTGCACCGTGTAGTTTTGACTAAGAGGGTATATACATGCAGCGTAATCTCCAATAGCCGGAAGCTGAAGCCAGATTTGGAATGGAAATAAGGAACCGTGTGATTTTTGTTGATAGTTTATTTTAAATAAAGATGGTGGTTAGCTTAAAGATCTTTCCTGGACACGTGCTGGAGTCTGTGCCATTGCAGATGGGGGTATATTTTTCAAAGGCTAGTTTCAGGAGCCTGGCTCAGCCAGGGCTCCCCGTAGGGTTGAAAGCAGAGAGAGCACACTGAGGGCAAGATAGAGCAGAAATCGCTCTCCCTGCTTAACTCTCAGGGACCCCTGGGAGGTAGGAGCCTGTGGCTGAGGTTAGCCTTGGAGAATATTCACCCTTTCCCCTGAGTCTTTACATCAAAAGAAGATATGCTCCAGCGTGACCATAAATGAAGGCAGAAGCATGTGTTATGCAGGAGGTCATCAGAGCTGTCGTCTTTTAAATCCCGTGGAGGCAGCCTGCAGAACCCGCTCGGTGTTCCTGTCCCTCTGTGCTGAGCCTTCCTCTGCCGAGGGCCGTTGCTGGCGGAAGGCAGCCCTTCTGCCAGAGCTGTGAATATGGCATGGATGCAGACAGGGTTCCCAGAGGATACATTTGGTTAAGCTCTCTTCTCGGTTTGATCTGATTTATCTTATGTAATGCAGTGATCTGACTCTTTTTAAAAAATAAATAAATAATCCAAGCTCGTACTGTAACTGTCTAAAGCTGTTATAAATCTTCTTCTGCTGAGCAGTTTCAGTGATGCTGGGCGGGAAACAGTTATACCAGCATAGAAAAGATGATCAAGAATTGGATTTCAAATGCTTTCACCTCTACAACCAAGGTGATGAAGTAGGGAGGTGAGGCTTGGCTCGCTCGGCGTGCGTCCCGATGTATCAGGCAGGTGTCAGGTAGTTCATGTGGTGTTGGCCTGCTCCTGCGGCCTGATCAGGAGTTCATTTGTGTCCATCTGAATTGTTTGGTAGTGACCCACACTGCGCTACTCTATTTTTCTCGGTCCCCTGAGGCTTTCCCCTGGGGGCATCTTGTGCCTGCCTGCCGTGCGTGCTCTGCAGCATACGCATAAGGTGCTCCCGAGAGAGACCGTGGCTGGGATGGGGTCACTACCGCCTCAGCAAGTCATATGGATAGGAGAAGGGGTGACCGATTTGTAGTCGTTTTGTGCCCTGACTTCACACTGAAGAGCTGCTGGAAGCAGGCAGGGACTTTCTTCTGTGTGTACATGCTGGGATTGGATTTGCACAGATCATTGCAAGCACAGATTGACTGCACTGTGAGTTTGTGGCAATGCTAGTGAGATGGTGATAATGGTGGGGACGAGATGCTGTACTGCTCTCCTGTCACTGGGATGACTGTGCAGCCCACGCAGCCAAGGCGTTAGGCTGCAACTGCATAAATGTAGCATGACTGCAATAATCCAGACTGCTGAAGTATTTTCCTTCTAATTCTGTATTTCTAGTTCCTCAGAGTCTTTTCCAAGCTGACCTTTCACAGGCTTTGTCTTTTGTAAAGCCATAAAGCTGTTTGCTTGTCCCTGATTCCTAAGCAATGTGATACTTGGTCAAATCAAACCTACCTTTAACAGTACAGTAGTGAGGTGGGGGGGTCTGAATTTGTGTATGCGTGCAGACATTTCTAGCTGTTGAAAATATGAATTCAATATCATGTTAAAGATGTTGAAGCTGCTTCTGCTGATCTTATAAGAAAGCAGCAAGCCTTGAAACATCTTTAAGTATCTGGAATTTTACCTGGGTGGGCAGTACTGCTGGTGAGAAGGAGATGGACAGTTTGGTGGGAGTAAATACCCATAGGGAAAAGGATACATAAAACTTCTTGAGCTCCTGATCCTTCATAAGGTGATGGTTTGGGTTTGGTTTTTTTTAAAGCAGAAACCTGGAGATCTGGGCATGGCCTGATGGCTCTGACCATTATGACTATTAAGTGAACATGCAACCAACACGGTTGTGAATTCGTACCTGTGATTATGGGGAGAAACAGCTGCTTTTGTCATCCTCCCTCCCTGCCAAATTTGTGGATGATTTCCCATCAGATGTCTGCAATGCAGACGGCTAAATTATGCAAGGGAATCTGCAGCTGTTTATGCTCTCCTACACTGGTGAAAGAACTGTAAGCTGCCTTGTGTCAAACCTTAGAGCTACTCTTTTACGTGATGCATAAGAAATCTTTGCATGTTAAAGACTTCCATGGCAGAAGAGAATACATTTGTGTTCTTGCGTAGGTGATGAGAGGGCTGGGACTTGTGTGTATCCTTGCCCTGGCTGCAAGGATTGTGCCTCCCTGCCACGTACATACTCTTGCTTTTATATATACAGGTGTATGTTCAAAGTTAACAACAGGTCATGCATAAGGGCTGGCTATTCTGCTGTGTGGAGAGGTCACTGCTCCTCTGGGATTAGGAATGGAGAACCCAAAGGTGTATCCCCAGGTGTTAAATGTTTAGAGAGCAAAAGTGCATCTTTCAATTTTGAATTTTTTGAGATTTTTTTTTCTTTTCTTGAAGTTGTCTGTAATCCATAAGTGTAGTCTGAACTGCCAGTGACCCACTTGCTGAAAGCAGGACATGCTTTGTGCTTCAAATTCATTTTCTCATCAGGCTAATGGAGGTATTTTTGGTATGCAGCTATAGATGGATGTAGAGTTGGCATGATACAATAAATAGCTGGTACGCGATAGCAGTACTCAAGCAGTCTGTCGATGGCAGAAATGTAATGATTCTTTAAAATCTTTATTTGCAATTTAATTTATCTCCAGGGTTCTTCATGTCAGAAATTTCTCGTCCACAACTGCCTGGATGTTGGCTTTTATCTCTTGCTTGTCATGTACACTTCAGATCCTCAGACAATGTTGTCTTGAAATGAAAGGACATGACCAAAAGCATGGTGTTTATTTATATAGCCATAATAACCTGAAAGAAGCAAATAGTGAATGACAGAGAGAAATGGAGATTTATGTTCTGGGGACAGCATTAAGACAGCATATGCAGGAGCTTAGCTGGAACTGCTTGACTGGTTTTCTGCCTGTCTTCTGCAGGCAAAACTTGGTTTTAACAGTAGAAGTGTTTGTGTTCGTTCACTTCTGAAAACATTTGGAGCAACTGTGCTCTGTATTGTGAGTCTTTGCCATGGTGCCAAACAGACTGCTGTAAACAAATACAGATATTTACTTGGAAAAAAAGTTGCTTGGTACATTTGTTAACCTTCCCTTTGTCTGTGTGCTGCTTGCCCTTGCATGTTAGCATCGCTCTGTCCGCACTTAGCCTTTGCCTCTGCACTTGAGTATGGTCGCACTCCAGGAAGGATGAAGTGCTGAGCGAGTGTTGTCCTCTGCCCTGTGGTGGGATTCTGGAGGGAGGTGACTTCTCTGCACAGGGGTGATTTGGGGACCTGTGATTGCTGTCATTCTGGGGGTGCAGCTGAGCTAAGCTGTGTGACAGCAACCACACTGAAGGAAGGAGCTGTTTATCTGCCTGGCTGTGCAGTGCAAATGAGAAGATTGATTATAAATAAACTGGGAAAACAGAATCCTTGCTTCATTTAGACATCTGTTTTAAAGACAGTTAGCAAGGGCCTGTCTCGTACCAGATGTCCTAGCACTGATTTTTGTAAGCTTTGACTTCTTTTTCCTGTCTTGTAACACTCCTCCTTTACATTTACTCTGTGTGTGCTCTTTTCCATTCAAGCACCTTGGCCCTTGGCAGCCTGGGGCTCGTTTTGTGCAAGAGGAGCAAGATGAGGTGTTGAGAGGTCAACGGAGTTGTCCAGAACTGTTCAGCAGAGCCAGGCACTGAACCCTGACTGGTTTCTGCTGCCGGATGGAGAGGAACTCTGACTTGCACTTCCAGGGGAGCTACTTGTCTTCTGCAAGAAAGGACTGAGGCTGTGGGATTCCTTTTGTGGAGACACCTACAAGTCCCTTGGGTGTTTCCACCAGCCATGACCCAGAGAGGCTCAGAGGATGTCAGTGCTTGTAGTAGGCTGTGGGGCATCCTTGTGTTGACTGCAACCTTTCTCTTCTCACCTGGGATTGAACAAGTCGCTTCCCTTGCTTAGTCTTTCAGTTTTAATGTCAGTATACACTTGACATGACAGTGCATCTTCTAAGAGCACATCTATCACAGATGCCCACTGCAGACCTGCGGGCTTCCTTCCACTGTCCCAGCAGACCTCATGCAGCACATTGGATCATCTGGGCTGAGGGCCTGTAGGGTCGTTGTTATTTTCCCATTCATTTTATGAACAGAAAACGTCTAAAACTAGAGGAGCTTAGCGCAGAGGGATACAGCTGCTGCTGAACAACCTAATGTAGCAATCAAAGAGAGGTAGTGACCTTGGAATTCATTTAAACGACTTTTTCATTGGCCTTGAGAATTTAATGGCAATTCTCACAGGATTATTGAAAGGTAGGATAAATAATCATAAGAGAGATTAATTGATTTGCAGTCTGTAGGTCTGGCTTCTAATTCATATCTCCCCTTTTCTGCAATGGTAGGTGGAAGCAGGCTGTAGCACGCAATAGCAAAATTCTCATAAAGATGGCCAGGGAAGCATCGTTTATCGTGGGGGAAGCTCTTAAGATTCATTGTCCCTCTTTCAGATTCAGTTTAATGTGGTAGCTTTTTTCCAGGCTGGCATATCATGCTGTCCTCTGTCAGCGGTAGAACAAGCATTGCATGATAAAGATTTGAGGACTTCAGTTTGCATTTAAGTGCCTTTAAAGACCTGATCCTGCTTCCCCTTTATTTTAAGCATGAGTGAGTGAGCTTTGTGGCAGTCAGTAGTGCTGTGTCTGTGTGATGTTCATGAAAGAACCCAGAACAGTGACCTTTCATAGTCTGGATATCTTTCTGCAAAATATTACTTACATGAATTTCAGATGCTTTGAATTACTTTTTCTTTCCTAGGCAAAGTATGCCTAGCTTGTTTGGTGGTTTGTTTGGTTTTTGGTTTTTTTTTTTTCCTCTGCATAGGTTTGTGAAAACTCACTTTGTTTGATGCTTTTGATTGATCGATCTAATATTAATGATTGTGGAATGTAGTGTAGATTGTGTGGATACCGTATCTAGAGCACAGTATGAAGCTTGCTCTGGCTGGAGGACACGCTGTGTAAAGCCCACCAAGGTGAAGTTACCCCTGCAAAAAAGTATATTTTGGTACAAATTTGAGCTAGCTAATTCAGAGAGGTTCCCAGGTATCTGAGCTGGGACTCGAGATGCCCTTTGTTTAGAAGTGAGGAAGAGCACAAAATGCATAAAGTTCCTTGCTCCTAAAAGGAGAAATAAATCAACTCGGGCAGGTGTCAAAGGGAACTGTCAGCCCCTTCCACAAAGCCATATGCCTGAAAGTTTTCTGTAGGTGGCAAATAAATCATTTTGCCAGCCTCTTTCATGCTCTTAACCAAGACAAGTAGTGCTGACACAGTAACTGTTCCTCAGCCTTTTCCAGCTTCTTCCTGAATTCACCTCTGAAGCTGTCACATCAGGTTCCCTGTATGGTGGCACATGCTCCCGCCACCATGTAAAACCAAAGTAAAGCTTCCTCCTCCAGCTGAGATCCCCTTATTCTGCTGCTCCTACCACATTAAAGCGTTGGGTTTTGCTCAAAAGAAGGACATGGGGCTTTTTAATGCTGTGGTTGCTATGCAGATGACTAAGCAGTACAGACCTTAGCTGGTGTTTGAACTGGTGTTTGGTCTGGGATCAACCGTTTGGACATTTGCTGTAATTCTCAGGTGGGATTTGCAGTCTTTATTCAAATGTAACCACCCAGTGCTATACACATGCCCTGAAAGTGTTTCATGGTGTCCTGCAGTGGTTGGAGCTCTGCTGAAGTCCCTGTTTCTGTGGTGAAGTTACACCTGGATGTCCTACTGCTTCTTGGCTGTGAACACTCATTGGCTTGTGCTGAATAGAACATGGTTGTCTGGTTGAGTTCGGGCTTAGGTTTGTGTCTGCTGGCTTCGACAGTCATCCCGTTAGTGGGAATCAAAGCAGCGCTGAGGTTCAGAGTCCTTGGTTTATTTTCTTTTAGACAGTGGTGTAAAAATAGCCCCAACCCTGTTGCCCATGCACCTCAGAAACAGCTTTTGCTGAAGCTGCACTGAAACAGATTTCTAGCCGTATTTTCTGATACGACTTTCAAAAGCTCAGCAAAGTCTGGGCTTTCGAGTGCCCATTCCAACAATAACAGCTGAAGAAAGAAAAGCTGGCTGCTGCTGCAAACAAGAGGAAGAAGTGCGGGGAGGGATTGCATTGAGATTACATTGCACTGGGGCAGGCGAGTGCACTGCGTCTGGGTCATGCCATGCACCTTATTACAGCTCTCTGCATCTCCGGTCTGTGCACAGGAGCTGGCCCTCGCCCTGCCCGGGTGTCGATCTCTGCCGCTCCGTCCCTTTGCTCTGACCCTGCGGGGACTGCGGTTGCGCTGGTCCCTCGGGGGCAATAGCGGGGGCTGCGCAGGGCGAGGAAGGGGCTGTCCCGGAGGCCCAGCATCGTGCCGTAGGTGCTGAAGCGTAACTTCACGTCACGGCAGGAGCCTCACCTGGTCCTGAAAGTTCAGCTTGCCTGGAAGCAATTGCACCGGCTGGAAGCAGTTTAATTTACACCCAAATAATTTCTTTTAAATCTGCTTTTCTCACTCATGCATTCATTTTACTTTATTGTAATGTCAGCACTTAGCAGTGAAGTAATGGCAGATCTCTGGAGAACTTCGCACAAGCGAGAAAGCACCATTATCTCGGTTTTACAGGCCCTGCTTATGTTGAGAACATATGTGGTGGTGTAATTACACTGATGTGATTAAATCAGTGCAAATCCTTGCTAGAGGGACATGCTGCACCACTGTAAAGCAGGGCTTATTATCAGTGCAGTTTAATTCAAATTACATTACTCAATTGAGCTGTGCTAGTATAAGCCTCTGCTTAAAGTCAGGAAGTCACGTGAGGGCCTGTGTTGTTTCTTTTTAAAGCAGATAAAGATTTGGAAACTGAAACGGGTGAAGTTGTGCCTCACCCAAGAGCGTGCTAGAAGCGATGGGCTTGACAAGTACTGTGTTTATAGTACTTTCTGGGAGGAAAGAGGTGTGGGTGCGAATTCAGGGGGTTTATTATTCTTCTTTAATAGAGTAAATTCTTTGTTTAAACCATAGTGACCACTTTGGAAAATATCCTAAATCATACTAAGGCTTTACAAATAAATTAAGTAAAATGCATACTAAACTCTAGTAAATCTCTACCACATGGTTTTGGATTTTGATAATGGCTAGATGGGTCAATGAATAACCATGGCGTGTACAACTTAATTGGATTTTGGTTTTTTTGGCAGGGTGTGGGCACTGTAAGAAAATGAAGCCAGAATATGAGAAGGCTGCAGAGTTTCTCCATGTAGCCAGTGATGTAAGCTAATTTCCTTTATTATATCCTTCAAATAATCAGTAATAAATAACTGGAGTAATAAAAGTTACTTTTCTCCCTACAACAAATTCAGCTGTTCTCATCCTCCCACAGGACCCTTCAAAATGTGCTTCCAAAGTACAGTCTCATCGCTAATGCATGAGCCCTGCCAAAGTCTTAGAAAGAACATTCTGTCTTGAACGAAAACAAAATCGAAAAATGTTTATGTATTCTGCTGTAGGCCTTATACATAATATGATCAAATCCAAAATGGATTTTTTTCCCCCTTACTTAAAGGCATCGAATGTGAAGGAACATAGGCTTTTATTTATGAATTAGATTTGGAAAAAAACAAAGGGGGTTGATCCCTCTTTCAAATACCCTGGTTTTATGGTTGCGTCACTCCATTAGCTTCATCTTAAGTGCTCCATCAGCATGGCTGGAGAAGAGAGATCCAATAATATAAGTATTAGTGTTATTGATTCAGTCTCAAGCTGTGTACGCCATGCAAGAGGAGAAGTAGGATTAGTCTCCCCCATACTTCAAGCATCTTCAGTGGAGACATCTAGAGACATCTAGAGTCCCTTTGTAGTTGTTGGAGAAGAAGGAGGAGATGAGAAAAACAAAGATCAGATGAATCACACTCTACAAGTGTCTGTTCTCCTGTGACTCTAAAGGTGGTCCATGTAAAGATGCCCGCAAGTTAGGGAAAGATGAATTTGCCTTGAAGTAAACTTGTCTTTAACAATGCTCCTTTCATCTGGGAGAAATTGGGATTTGTGGGAGGAAATGCCGTTCCTGGGAACAGCTCTTAAGCATTATAAAGTGAATTGTATACAGGGAATTCTGTCAGAAATGGGAGGAGAACAGGTAACACTCTGGTTACATTTAGTCCATAAGATGCCCCTTCCTGGTTTTGCATCAGTCCTCTGTGTCTTTCTGTGTGTCTGTGCTGAGTACCTGAGCAAGTGAAGGCATGAATCATGAGTGATTGCCCCCAAGTCCACTGTTTTCTGCCCAAGGGGTGTGAGTGTGTTGCTGGGATTTACAGTTAGTGGTCTCTGTTTTAGAGTCCAGGTGTCCTTGCAGCAGTCGATGCTACCGTCAACAAGGCACTGGCAGAAAGATACCACATCTCAGGGTTTCCTACTTTGAAGTATTTTAAGGATGGAGAGGAGAAATACACTCTGCCACACCTCAGAACAAAGAAGAAGATCATCGACTGGCTGCTAAAGTAAGTTCTGAGGGTCTGAGATAGTATTTGGGTTCCTGGTTACTGGCTCCTGAAGGCTGCTTTGGTGAGGAAGTAAATCTTAAACCTAGCTTCATCGACTGCCTAAATCCCTTGCTAACAAAAACAAATTGAATTCCCATATTCAAAGCCGTACAAACATGTATGTTAATTATGGTCTCTAATACACCAAATCCTTTATTTGCTGTGGGCTTTTTCATAGTTGTCCCGGTATTTCTTTCCCAAAATAAATATTTTTCAAATATACCCTAAGCCTCTCACCGGAGAAGGAATAGCAATGGCTCTGAAAACAAACAGAACATTTGTTGTTCCCTCTTTATACTAAGCAGCAGATTTCACTGTTAGTAACTGAATTTCTGCAGTTGTACTTTTCTCTTTCCAGCATTTCAGAGCCAATGCCTAGAATACCAGCTACGTGGGGCTGACGGAAAGCCAGCGAGACCAATAAAAACAGCACCTTTGTCTGCACTAACCAACTTTTCTTGGGTGGTGTGCTAAAATATGCAGAATTAAGTTTGATGTATGATGAAAAGAATTTCATTTCAAAGGAGTAAATTGCTAGCACAATTCTCTCTTTAAGTATTCTGGAATAAAATATGCATTTCCTTTAGGTACTGTAAGCCTAATGTATTTTCTGCATTATTCAATGGGAAAAAAACTGCCAGTGTTTTGTGAAGTTTTGAAGTCATTTAACCATTAAGTGCAGTTGGAGTGAGGACAGTAATCTTCATTTTTCCCCTCTTATTTGGTGGGGGGAGGGGGTTGTGTGGGGGGTTTTGGTGGTTTTTTTTGTGGTTTTTTTTTTTCTTTTCTTTTTAAATTACATCTCTGAGTGCTTCAAATCAGGTAATAGGTATGGTCTGACAGCATCTTTGTAGCATGTTGGGAAGTTTTGTCTATATTTTACATTTAGACACAGTATTCCCTTGGCCTCCCTGCATACTCAGGCTCCGGGCTGCTGTGTCTGTACTGGATGTTAAGTCACTGTCCTAGTTTCACCGGTTTGCTGGAGTATTTTGAGCACTACGTAATTTATATTGAGTTAACAGTCAGGTTGACGCTGCCTGTACGTATTGGCAGGTGAATAAGCAATGAGGAGGAGGGGAGGGGTGTTAATCCCTTCTGGATCCTGCTGTGCCTCTGCAAGACTTTTGTCTGCAGCCTCGGGTAGTCAGCAACACAGGGGAAACCCAGACAACTTGTCTCCTGCTCTTTACTGCTGGATGTTCTCCCAACTAGAGACGCAATAGAGTAAGATCCTTGTTTATCCCTTGACCAGGGATAAAATTGTCACAGCTGCACTGAAGTTGGTGGAAATAGGGATGCATCTGGGGTGAAGGCTGGAGATAAAAGTACAGCTTGTGTAAACCTATCCCAGTGAGTGGTCTAGTCGCAGCCATGCGGGTTTCGGCTCCGGTCCCTCTGTGGTGACTGTAGTCTGTGCTGCCACACTAGGTTGTTACCAGTGTCTGGGTAGCTTATTTCAGGTCAGCATGGGAAGGTCTGTGTGAGATGAAGTCACACCTCTGACTGTAACTGTAATGGATGATAGCTCACACCGACGGTGTTCATGTGAAAATTCAGACCAGCTGCCCTAATTCTTTCGCTAGCAACTGGCAAATCAGTATTGATGGAAATACGATGGATGTCCACCAAGTGACCTTGAGTAGGACTTTAGAAATCGAGTTTTTCTCCACTTGGTTTTTATGTACCTGATACGACTTAAAATGGTGTCATTCAAAGTGACAGGAAAGTCTGAAAAGCTAATTTATTACCAAGGCGACATATGAAGGTCTTTATACCGTGGCGCCATTCTGATGATTTTATATAAGTAATCACTATTTAAGATACAGCAGGAATGAATTTAATGAGTCTGAGAGAAGTCTGTGAGCTGGTGAATAGCAGAAGTTTTGTTTGAGGCGCTCTAGATGTGCGGGATTGCTCTGATCTAGTCAGTATGTGCAGTCATAATTGAAACCTGACATTCTCTTTATCAAGGTAAAATATTCCAGTTCAGTCACCCCCAGTCTTCCAAGTGGAACGATGCTGATTATTGCATCCTGGCTTTAATATCTGAATTCAAGAGAAGGTCATGAAATTCTTTATAGAAGTTTGCATGATAGCGATAAAGAGTACAAAAAGGATGTTTGACTGGAAGATGCTGTTCTATATCAGTTGCCTTTTGATTCCACCTGCCTGCTGTTCTTCTCACTTCATGTCTATGGATGACAGTGATACAAGAGCAATGTGTTTTCCACCCAGATGTTGGATGCAATGTAGGAAATCTTTATTCTGCATTCCTACTCATATGCCTGAGTACGATCACTGAAATTATATTTTTATTGAGTTCCAGAAATTAACTTGCATCTTTTTTGTTGTTACCTGGTGTTGGAAATATCGAGCATGTTTTCTACTGCACAGGCACCCTGAAGGATTGTTCGACCTCAGTTCCCTCGTGGTAGTTATGACCAGGACATGATGCCCCTTTGCTGGCTTCCAGAAACATTTTCAAACCAGTTTCATTTCCTTCCTTTTCTAGTCCTGAAGCACCACCTCCACCTGAGCCTGCATGGGAAGAAAAACAGACTAGCGTTATCCACCTCGCTGGAGAAGACTTCAGGGAGTCCTTGAAGAAGAAGAAGCACACTCTTGTCATGTTCTATGCACCATGTGAGTAAATGCCTCTCTAGGTGGAATGGGTTTTATAACCCCTACAGTTTATGAAATCCTGAATTAATTCCCTCGCTGTCCCCAGACTTTTAAGGGTAAAGAGCTGATTCTGAATATAACTGCATGGGACCATCATTGACACCATCGTTTGTATCTTTATAAATGGAAACAAAACAGTATACGGTGTTTATTTAAAGAGTTATTTCGTTAACGCAGACACTAAAGAAGGCAGGGGTACAAAACCAAAACATTTATTTTCCCCTGCTTCATTTAATGGTCCATATAATAAAATGTGACCCTTTATAGTAGCACAATGGACGTGGAGAGCCTGACTCATTAGTGCAGCACTTCAGCAGTGAAATCGATATAGTGGTGTAGGAGGAATCAGTCCCCAGAGGCTGGGAACAAATTTTGATGGAATAAATTTTGTCTGTAATAAATCTACATTTAAATCTCCACTGGGAATATGGGCATAGCTTCCTCCTCCCAGGTTGTTTTGCATGCATCACACGCACACTTTCTTTTCAAAGCTCCTGAGAATATTTCTAGAGAAGTTTTGAATCAGGCCCTTTATAAATTAGGTGAATGGGAGGGACCTCTTCTGGTTTTGTGTATTGTCTCAGAGACAGGCAGACCTGGTACAGGTTCTTAACTTTTGAGGTGTCTGTCAAAGGGAGAAGATGATCCTGGCACTTAATATTAGATAGTATTGACTTGCTTTTATAGCACCATAACTCAGCCCCGCCCCAGATGCAAGAAAAATTCTTTCCTATCGCATGGCCAGCCCCGCAATTAATGGATAACCTTCAGATAAGCAGTTACTAAATTGTTCCCATTAAACTGAAGGTATTTTCCAGAAAGGGAGAAAAAGCTCAGGTCCTTAATGTTTAATCAGGCAGCCCCTTATTTTGTTTTTCTGTTAGAGAATTAAACATGAATGCTTTTGGGCTCCCATGAAGCCCTGCTGGATGTGGGATGTGGGAGAAGGGAGGGGTGCAATTCAGAAGGGAGATTTCTGGAAGGTTGTAAAAGAAAAGGGAAGGGGACTTAATCCCTTCTCAACTCCAGTTCCCACCACCTATTGACTAAAAATTGCTGATGTGCCAGGAATTTCTGATTCATGGACCTCAACTGGTTAAGAGCAAGCCGTAACTGTAAAATCAAATGATTGCACATGAAATGGTAAGATTTAGGAGTTTGCTGTCTCTCGAGTTCTCTTTACCCGATGAGTGACTTTCTCTGGAAGAGAGAGATTTATTTCCCTTTTTGTTTTTAGCTGCATCTTTTTAAAGCACTTAAATTCTTGGTCTTTTTTAAGGCCATGTTTAAAGCAAAGACACTACGTGCAATGAGTATGTAGCTCTCAGAGTTGAAAGCATGAGGCAACTTGACTGATGGGCTAATTATGATACCGTTGTTTGCGGGTGGACTTCTACCCTTACACCAGGAGGGGTGAATAAAGATCAGCCTGGCCCTGTCTGTATGAACGGTCTGTAAAAGCAAGGCTTGCGTGATGTAAGACTGTTGGGTCCTTTGGGGCTGCCCTTCAGACACGTTCTTCTTGCACTGTTTTGGATACAGTGCTGCATGAGACCACCTATATACAGGACAGAGGTGTTAACTGGAACCACTTCTGGCCTTGCCGTGACTCCTAAGACAGTCAGCGTTGCTGTTTTGTTGTCAGTATGTGGGTCATGCACAGTTTCTGATTTGTCAGATTTGTTCTCTCTAAATGTGGAAGTGTCTGTGTGCAAAGCAGAAAGCAGACACACAAAGGGAGCGCAACGAGCCTGCCCTTTGTTGGGGGCAGGGGAAAGTAGCAGATGAATATTTTAAGTCTCGGGTTTCTTTGAAATAATCATTAATGCAATAGAACGGTACAAATCATTCTATTTTTCAGCTTTTCTGTAGTGATAATGTGCCTACTGCTAAATTTGATAGATTACCTTTTGTTTACCATTTTCTCAATCTTGAGACCTCTTGGATCTTACATTGCCAATTAGTCTTAACTTGCTTATTTTAGTGCAGAAGGAACACTGCTAAAATTGCCAGGCCCCATTATCTCAAATAATTTTATTTTTCTATTCAGATCCACATCTTAGGTCAGTGCAGACTCACAGTATGTTACTCCATTCACTTATGACTCTATGACAGTATTTGTTACACTTACACATATGCTGAGATATTTTAAGATTGGGGGTGTGTGTATACATGCATATATAAAGTATGTTTATGTATAAATATTTATGCTAAGAAATGTATCTCTAATCTGTCATTAGAATTTAAAGCAGAAAGTTGAATATTCTGACCTTTGTAAAGCTTTCAGTTAGAGTGACAAACCTTTAGGCAAAGGCCACAGATATATATCTTACATGCAAATTAAAATGAGATCTGGCTTTTCTGTGGCAGCTTCCAGTCCAAATTACTTAGTATGTATAGGAGAACCATCAATCTGCTGCTATGCAGATAACTCTGGACTGAGCTGAGCGGTGCTTTAATGGTACTGAACAGTGCTTCACAGTGATTTAGCTCCGGAAGAAAAGACTGCTACATCCACATGGAAAAGATGAGGAACTCATTACTCTATCACCCTGAATGTGGGTGAAGCGTAAAGGTTATTCCTGGGGCCTGTGGAATATTTTAAGGACAGAATCAGAATCAAAACTCTTGAAATTACTGGGAAAAAAATCCACTCCTGTGGACTTGACACCCACAGAGAGTGATGTTCTTGATTTCACATGCCCATTCCTCCCTGGTGGCATCTCTGTGCACTGTAATGACTGATTTGGTGTGGGAGGCAGCAGTAGGGGCAGGTCCCCAGTACTGACTTGGGGCAAAAGTGCCAGCTGCAGAAAAGCTAATGCTGCCTGTGCCAGTAACTGCCTTGGACCTGGTCTTCATCCAGGTGTCCACTGGGTAGGTCTGTACCCTCTGTGGCCACCACACCACGCAGGCTCATGGTGCGGGCTGGCACTTGTCAGTGCTTCTCAGGGCTAGCACTTGGAGCAGGCTGCTGGCGTCTGTGCTGCACAGCACCTGGCCTGGCTCTTCTCTGGACCCTTGTGGGGCTCTTGTGGTCCTAAGATGTAATTGTCATCTCAATCCCTTATCTCTGAGTTCAAAATGCCTAAAATAAGAGGAGGGCAATGATACAGTCTGCTGAAGTGAAGCATGATGCCACAGGTGTGTGTTGTGTCCTGGGGACTGCTGTGAGGGGTTTGAGGAGCATTTGAAAGCAGTAGGCTTATTGCAGCAGCATTTGAGAGGCATTTTGGGAGAGTTTATGGGATCTGTGTCTGTATTATCTCTATAGACCAGTCCTTGGAGTACTGGATACCATCAGCCACTCCAGGTTTCCTTTTCTAACTGCTTGGCTTCGTCCAGAAATGGGGAGAGGAGACAACTAGTCTTGAGTATGGTTTGGTGTACACACATAGCCTGGTATGTGAATGATCAGGATTTGGGGGGCTGTGGACCAAATCGGGAAGTGAGCCAAATGGACAAGAACAGATCCAGCCTAGCCCAGTTAGACTGCAGTGCTTAACCAGCTGTGGCCAGAAGTACACTAGCTACATGTCTGTGGTCTCTGTCCAGAGCTTGTTTCAAGACTTGCAGCGTTAAATGCCTAGCATCCTGGGCTGACCAGTTTGCATCAGTGCCTCTTCTGGGATCAACGCGCTGACTTTTTCTTCTTTCTCTTATGTACTTGCTGTTTGTTCATACAGCTTATCTGAATGTGTTTTATCTGCATTTTTACTTTTATGTGCTCTCTCCACTCTGTTATCCCAGATAATTGAGATTTGACTTTGCCAATGCATTAAATTTTAACCTCCTCCTACTATAGCACTGAAAACTGTGCAAAATAGAAGCAGTTGGTTGTGATTAGTTGTCAGAATCACAAAGGGCAACAAAGTTCCAGTAAATAACGTGTCTTCTCAGTTGGAGATGTTTTTGCTGCATTACTCAAACTGAATTAAGGAATAAAAAATGTGATTGAAGCTAGGTGAGCATTTTTCAATGAAACAGGGAGATGCAGATAGTTTTTCAGGAGTGTACTGTGTTTTTAACCTAAACTTCTGTCTGGAGAAGCCCTTGGAGTCCTACATGGAATTTCTTGTGGAGCCAATGCAAAGACCCATACCAAATTAACGACCATCACATTCTCTAACTAAAACTCAAATGGTTCCCTCTACTGCCTTGTTCATCCCTGGGATTTAATATGCCTTTTTGGTGTCGTAATTTGGTGATGTGACGGTCAAGTTCTAGCTATTCTTGGGTGATGCTCTCTCAAACTTACGCTAGGTTTTTCCTGCTCTTGTAGAAACAATTCAGAGCTGGGGACACAAGACTCCATAGATGAGCATCCTCGATTGCATTAGGCAGAGCATCACCAGCAGGTCAAGGGAGCTGATCCTTCCCCTCTACTGAGCACTGGTGAGACACAATTGGATTGCTGTGTCCAGTTCTGGGCTCCCCAGTACAGATAGGACACTGACATACCGGAGTGAATCCAGTGAAGGGCCATGATGGTGATTAATGGTCTGGAGCATCTGACGTATGAGGAGAGGCTGAGAGAGCTGGGACTGTTCAGCCTGGAGAAGAGGAGGCTCAGGAGGATCTTATCAGTGTGCATAAGTACCTAATGTAGGGGGTAAAGACGGCAGAGCCAGACTCTTCACTGCAGTGCCCAGGACAGGACAAGAGGCAATGGGCACAAATTAAAACGCAGGAAATTTTGCTTAAACAGAAGACGAAGTGGGGTTTTTTTACTGTGGGTGTGGTTGACCACTGGAACAGGTTGACCAGAGAGGGTGTGGAGTCTCCATCCTTGGAGATATTCAAAACCCAACTGGACACAGGGCTGGGCAACCTGCTCTAGTTGACCCTGTTTTGAGCAGGGGAGTTGGACTAGATGATCTCCAGAAGTGCCTTCCAGCCACAGCAATGCTGTGTTTCTAGGAATAGTCATACTGGAGTTTGAAATATGCAGTGGTTTTTTGTTTTGTTTTGGGGTTTGTTTTTGTTTTGTTGGTTTGGGTTTTTTTTTTACCCTTCCCATCGAGTTCTGATTTTCTGTAAATAGGAAAGGCTTAATAACACCCCCTACTAATTCTTGCACAGAAACAGAAGCTGTCCACTGTGGCTCATAAGAATGAGAGACCAACACATGAAAACACATTCGTATCATTTTTTGGTCGAGATTGCTGCCTCCAAAGGGACTACAAATGAATCAACTGTGTCAGAAACAGGAATTATATATAATAGACCAGTCATTAACAGGTCCAAATGACTGGGGGGCGGGGCACTTATTTTTTAGATCAGTCACTTTTAGTGGAAGGGCTCAGCACTGAGCAAATTCATTCAGTTCCTACTTTTGTAAAAACACAAGGTAATAAGCGTTCTTAAAAAATAAAGACTTTCAGCAGCAAAGAGAAATAATAGGGGGAAAATGCTGCCTTTTAATGGTTCATAAGGGTGGCAGTTGCCAATGTTATTAACTTGCCAAATGGCCTCAATTTGTGGGACTCAACAGGGTTCGCAGAATGGGTATTTTTAATAAATACTTTGCTGGGAGCTGATTTCTGGTGCTCTGTTCAGCAGTGAAACTTTCACTTCACTGGAAATTATTTTTGTCAGCTGGAAAAGGTTATTTTCTGGTGAAGCCTGACCCACAGGGGTTACCGAAAGAACACCCAGAAATAAACTGTACTGAGGATGATTTTAATGAGGTATTTTTGTATTGAGTAAGTGGCTGGACTGCAACAAGAGGATGTGCAATTAAGAGACATCAGCCTCCCTGGTGTTTCACTTAAATTTTTTGTAGGGTTTTTCTTTCAGGGTTGGAAGAAGTGAATGAGGGTGCTTAACCTGTATTGCACCTGATGAAATCACAGAAGATTTTGGGATGGTGTTTGACCCATTAAAAGGCTGTGTGTTGTTCTAAGCTGTTAGAGCTTAGAGAGTTGGTACCTGGGTATTGTTCTGATGTAAAACAAAGAGAGTTCTTTGGCTTCCAAGTCAAGCAGGAATCTTGACATCATTGCTGTCTGATGGGTTGTCTCCTGGCCATCAGTAAGAAGTAAGAAAGAAGTAAGTAAGAAATCAGATAGGGATCACATTTCTTCAGTTCTGACTAAATCAGTCCTGCCCACTCCTGTGTGTTTCATCAGCGGTGCATAAAATGCTGAGAGCTAAAGCAAACTTGCATTAATTTTACCCACAGGCTTTGTTCAAAATATTAATCATTCTGTATCCTGGTATGCTCCTTCTCTGTCTTTTTACAATAAAAACTGCCCAGTTTCTTCTGTCCAAGTTATGCATCGAGGAATATACAATGACAAAAAAAGCGCTTAGCTGAGAGTCCTTGCCAGAGTGGGTTGCGCTGCGTGCAGAGTGGGTGCAGATGTGTTTTGGCTATTCATACTAACAGCCAGGAGGGCCAGTATGCTCCTCCAGCCCTGCTAGCTTGCTCGTGGGACCCAAGCTGTCGTCAAAAAGCTGTTCTTAAGAAAGCTTTAATGTTTCCTTTTCATCCCTCCCATTTTTTGAAGTAAGCTGGGAGAAAGCTGGTGGTACCATATCTCAGCCTTTGCACAGGACGGTTTGGTGAGATAATGCTGTGTTCTGGCTAAGCCGGACTGCTGTAACAAAACACGGCAATTTTGGCTGACCGTGAGGCTTCAGCCAGTGGCTGCTGGGCCTGAGATGACCTGTCTGGGTCTCAGTGCTGAGCAGACCTGCGTGGCATAGTTCTGTATGAAGGATGCACAGAGAGGCTAAAATACTCAACAGTTGAGTTAATGGGTCCAGATGCACGGAGCAAAGCAGCAGCACAGATGAATTCAGTGTCCCATGATGGCCTCGGATTGGCTCCCACCAAGAGGTTTTCCCGTCGCTTGCAAGCACGTCTTGTTAAGTTTTCATTAGCAGGCTGTATCAAAGAGCCCGAACAAAATGTGCGTGTTTGTAAATGAAGCTTAAGCTATCAAAAATTATTAAAAACATGCTGAACAGAAAGAATCTGTTTCAAGGCAAAAACCCTTGCAGGAAAGATTTTCTGGTTGTTGACTGAGGCAGAAGTGAGGTCTGGATCCTCTGATAATGAGGCTTTAAATCCTGTGTCAGCTGGCACTGCAGAATTTTGATATGTTAGCTCTGCCGCTAACTGGTTTCTCTCCTGCATTAGTGGTGCTCTTGCTACAGGCTCGCGTTAGCGAGGTGCGTTCCTGTCGGTGTGAATAGTGCTGATGCCACAGAGCCCATTAACAGGCTGGTTTTGATAAAGGATGAATTTATAGAGTGGTCTCTGCAATCAGGCTGGCAGAACTGCTCTTAGCCCCAGTGTTTGTGTCGAGGATATTAATTAGCACCAAGAGAACACTTTTAACTGCTCTCGACTCAGAAGTTGAGGCACTTCACAGGACTGCGCGTAGCTGTGACGGGATTGCTCAGAGGTGGCTGTCGTGGAGCTGTGGCATTAAACTTAAATTTATTGGGGTGATCCAGCTCCTCTTGTTTTGTAGAACAGCATTCATGCTTTAGATCTGTCGTAACCCTAAAATGTTACAGCTGCTTGAATTGGTGTGAAGAACATTACCTGTATATAAACAGCTCAGCCTTGTGAGAAGGGGAAGAGGAGGGAAGTCCATGCCCTTGCCCCATGAAATTCTCTCCTCGCAGGCACACAGCTGTGTTGGTGCAATGTCATGTAAAGTCTGTGTGGGGTACATTAGGAGACATTTAACTATGAATATGCCACCCATCCTTATGCACTGTCATCAAACCCATTTCTAATAAGACAGATGCTTTTTCTGGTGGTGCAACATTATCATAACAGGGGCTGCTTTTGAGCCTCCCTTAGCGCAGGCGTAATTGAACGGTGCCTCCCCCAGTGCTCTGCTGGACCGCTGCTGACTCAGAGCAGTGTATCTTCTGATTACCAGTTGCATCCACTGGCATGTTAGATGGCAAAATGATTTCGTTTGCTCTTTAGCTATGTTTGCAGTTAACCAAGGCTGATGCTGACTTGGTTAACTGCTGCTACCAGCTTTGTTTGTGCCACGCGGGCCCGTGACACAGTTTATCTGGAAAATCCAGGTCTGCTGGAACTGGCATTAAGTTTTGTCTGGATATAACTATTGCTCTTTAACCCTTTCTGTCCAGAGGTGGCTTGCTGTGCAGCTTTCCATCTTAAAGGATTGCTTGTTGCCAAATGCCAAGTGCTGTCATGTCATTTGTAATTCACTGCAGTCAGTTGTATCCTTGCCTTTTGTAGTGGATAAAACAGTCCAGGAGTTTTGTGCTGAGTCTTTCTCCTCTTCTCACCTTTGCAATTTGGCCTATTCTGATGACTTTGTTGCTGCTATTGCAATTGTTCATGTCTAAGGCTGTGGTTTCCAAAGATTTGGTTTTTGTATCCCTCATCTCCTCTGTATACCTCCAAAGTGCTACAAAATAAGGGTTCAGATAGCTTGGGGGAAAAAGCAACAAAACCCACCAGCAGGCTGTCAAATTGGCAGTAGGTTGCCTGTTGTCAAGAGTAGCGAGGCAAGCCTTGGTTGACCCAATGCTTAACTGAAAACCTCATGACCTTTTTCAAATCAAAGG